>NC_071578.1:11742713-12052521 GCF_024509145.1 Vidua macroura | reverse complement strand
CCTGTTTGTATATTTGAGCAGAAGTGCCACAGTACGGTCAGAATGTTAGGTGGGGTCATTTCACCCAAGGAATTTATGTCAATGTTCTATATTAAGAACATCTAGTTGATTTAGGTGCTGGTGTAATACACAGTCTAGATGGTGGTTCTTATGTCATTTTTGAAGATCAGAGTTCTGGTTTTTTTTCTTAAATGGATGGGAATGTGTCTGAAGTTGCTCTATCATAAAGCCTGCTCACCACAAAAACATAACATCTCTAACAGCGCTTCCAGAGTATTAAAGTTTTAGTTTGAGCTTCATAGTGGAGTTTTGATTCCCATTTTCTGAAAATATGCCTCAGATGTAATTCTAAATGTGTTTTCCTCTTCCCCCACGTGCACTTCCCCTCCCATCCTCAAACCTCTTCTCACTTCATCTGTAGGCATGTCTGTATTAGCAATAGTACTTGAGTAAGGTGTCTGAGCAAGGCAGCTGGTAAAATTTGTATTTCAGTGTACTCTATACACAAACAGGAGAATGTTTTTCACTGGGATGTCATTTTTCACTTCGAGATTTATTTCTGACTGAAATGACAGAGTTCACTGTTGAAATTGTTCGTAGGCAGAATTACAGATGTGGTTACTCTGGTCAACTTGTTGAAGTTCATCCTTATGAGAATTAACAGGCAGTATTCCTGGAAAAAATTCCCCATTTAAAAAAAAATGGTAGGTTACTGCATGTGTTCATCAGCATTCTTTTTGTTTCCATCTAGTTTGAGAAGGAGGCTTACACTTGGATACAAACTTTACTTGTGTTCCTGCACCTGAGCGTGCTTCCCAAGAAACAGTGTGGAAAGCAAGAAAGGTGTGTTAGGTTGTTCTTTCATGGATATACACACCTCAAATGACAAGCTGCAGGAATAGACATTCAATTGCTTCTCAAATTTTGAATTCAGAACTAAAAGCCAGAACAAAGCTCTCAAGAATGCTTAAAGACTTTGTCTTTAGGTAATGGAAGTGTGGGGGTTGGGGTTTTCATTTTGTGTAATGGATTTTGTTTTATTTGCCAACCCCCCCCATCACCCCAGTGTCAGTTACATTTGCCAAAAGTACATTTGCCTTTGTTTAAGATCTTAGGATCTGTGTGTGACAGCGTTTTGGCAGATGCATGTTAAAATGGAATTGCCATATAAATAAGTCTTTGTATACTTTGAATTTCTAAAATGTAGGTTAGATTGGTTGCATGCTATGATTTCCCATAGAGGAATAATTGGTTTAGTTGTGTAACT
Source organism: Vidua macroura (assembly GCF_024509145.1). Classification (NCBI taxonomy): domain Eukaryota; kingdom Metazoa; phylum Chordata; class Aves; order Passeriformes; family Viduidae; genus Vidua; species Vidua macroura. Next base: position 12,051,254 of record NC_071578.1, on the reverse strand, counting down.
GATCTTCTGAACAAAGTGTCAAATATTTAAATAACAGCTCAAAAACAACTCTAAATGATTCTGACAGTACTGGGAAGCCTTGCTGATTAAATTATTTACTTAAAAATGCTGTCCAGTGATAATTAGTTTTGTGTACAGAAGTCTTAAGGTCATTGAAAACTTGTGATTCATTCTCCTTCTTTGCAATCAAGTACAAGGATCTTGCTTATTTTTTTAATACCTTAGCCAAATTTCTAGAAGAACTTATTTCCTTTGAAGCTGTTTGTTGCAGCATTCTAAGGCTTTTTGAGTTCTGACAATTCATACATTTGTATTCACAGACTTGTAAGTAATGTTTAGAAATACTCTGTTTCAACTGCTGTTGCAAGTCTCTTGTGATCAGAGGAGCTCTGTAATTGCAGATTACTGATGGCAAAGGTTTATAGCCGTGTAGGACTTTTTATTCTGGCCCTTTTCAGGCTCTTCAAAGAGGCCACTTTTAGGCTGTTTTCTTTTTGCTCTTGGCTAATGAATGATGGTGTGGTTTTCTGTCCTTTTACATTTTATAGATCCTTGCACTACTTCAGTGTCAGGTGATGGCCCTTGAAGAGAATTTCGAGTTTCCTGATGATAGATTTTTTTTCCAATCTCTTTTATGTGCTTTTCATGGATTATTTAGAATTACTGAGTGGACTGCTAGAGTTCTGACAGACACTGGAGATGCATAATATTAGCACTGGAGGCTGATTTCAACTTTGAAATTTGGCAGTCAGACACAAAAAACTGCTGTGATTCTGTGTAAAACAAAAGAGGGACAGTTTGAAACTGCTCTTGATTTGATTAGGTTAAGTGCCCTGGGAAAACATGGGCTCTTATTGTAATTATAATCAGTTTGCTTTAGAAAGTAGCTACATTATTATATCATGTTGCTGTATTGTGTGTTCTAGTACCCTATTGTGTCAAATCGCAGTTCTGTGCACATTGTAAACATTGCTGTCAGGTGGATCAGTCTGTTCACGACTTTCATCAGCTTTAAACTATTTTCTGAATTCCCAGAAGTAAATATTCAGATGGTGTGAAAACAGACCTTTCAAGTGCCTGATGTGATGTGTGGCTCTTTCTTGCTGCAGATATCTGCATTTTCATTAATGATGTTTATCTTCCTCAGTTAACCTTTTGAATTAAATAAAGTCTTGGGCCTATATTTCAGTAAAATTTGCCAGCCTCTTTTGGCAGTAAGAACACTGTACACTCATATAGAAGACTTACATTGCAGAAAGGCATTTTCATAGTGTCTAGTTGTTATCTCTGAGCTCTTTACTAGAGGATACTCCTCCAAGAAATTAATGTACTTTTGGCCATGATTATGATTATTATGGGTACCATCTGCACAAATGTACTAATTTTAAGTCTTCTATGGGAACAGATTCTATAAAGGTAAAACATATGTGGCACTACGATATAAGACAGAATATATGGTATGTGTATATAGAGATAGTACATAGTATATATATATTTTAATTAAGGAATCTTTTGGACTTGTCTGACTTGGAATTTCATTCAGCCTTCTTTGTTCGAACTGTTCTGCCCCTTTATATCATCTCATCCGTTACACTAAATCTAAGATGTTGGAAGCATTGTGTATACAAAATTGTCATAGGAGTTCAGAAAACAAAATAAAACTTCATATGAAGTTACTAGCACAAGTTTTCCATCTCTGAGCAATTAACTGGTTCTTTGTTTAAAAAAAAAACTTTTTTCTTTAGGTTCAGAGAATAAATTCTTTGCAAGCTGATAACCCTAATCATGGTGAACAGCATTAACCAATTGCATTATCTTCTGAAAATTATAACTACATTAAGTGGTCATGTTTACTTCTATTGGTAGTAGTGGCCAGTACCAACTCACCTCTGGCTGGTCATAGTGGACTTCTGACAACAGTGTTTCTTCAAGTCAAATAACCCAATGGTGTTGCTTCATTTAAGTTAAGTTTTTGTATTTGTATTTGAAACCATCTTATCTGTAATGTACCTATATGACTTACAGGACAGCTAGGTTTTGTTTTAATGTCTTTTACAGCAGGTAGAAACAAATAGAATTTTAAAGTAGTGATTTAATAAGACTGGACCAATTATATAATTTAATTACTATGTGTTCTTAATTCCTTTTAATATTTAAATATGAACTGACTGCTGTTAGCTGCTTAGAAGTACTTTTTTGTGTACCACTAACATAATAACTTATTTTCTAATCCTAGAAAATGCATTAATTAGTCTGACCTATAAACAAATTAAGGACAGAGCAAGGAGAATTTATACTTTCTAATTTCTTTGGTCTTCAGCATAATGTTCTAAATTCCTGCAGTTGCATATTTCAATTTGAAGTTACCAGATGATAGTAATGTACCATGCTGCTTCCTAGGGCAGATATATTTTACATCTGTAACCTAGGAAATCCAGGAACAGATTTTGACCACTTAATATCTAAGCTTGAAGCACAGATAGGCTTTGTTTTTTCTACTCTTTATCTTTTTACTTATGTGGTGTCATTAGTTCCACTAATTCTTTAGAAGAATTTGGTAGAGCTGTTGAAACTTTGCAGACATTCCTTTATGAATGATATAGTTCCCTCTGGAAAGATGTTGCTTGAGTTTGTCTGAAGTCCTACATGTTTGGTACTAGTTGGAAGATAAACTCATATTTGAAAGTTTCCAGTCAAACACGGTGTTTCACAAACGAGTTTCGCTGACTCTGCCATGAGCCCAGACCTGGAAAGAAATAGCAGGTGAAAATGTTCTAAATTGAAGTTCAATACAGAAGAATGAATCAGTGGTGTAGAACTGTTGGCAATTTTGATTAAAATTGTTTGCTATACCAAATATGTTTTCTTCTAATTTATTTTCATTCATAATTGACTATATAAATTGACCTCTCGTTAAACTGGAGCAGTAGAATGGTGCAGTTGCCCTCGGGAGATCTGAATTAATAATATTCTCTAAAGTGCTGTGTTGCTTTGTTTAGCCATTGAGGCATTAGTAGATAGAGGGGATATGAGAGTTGATTTACTCTCAAGAGAGTAATGTATAAGGTGCCAATATGATATTTTAAATATTTAGTCTAAGTAAAATAGAACTAAACTTTACTTAAAACTTGCTATGAACAGTAATCTCTGTAAAAGTGGCCTGAGTCTTGTAGGGCTGCCGTGAATGATGAAAAAAGATGCATGACAGTTCACAGAAGGCAAACGATTGTAATCTTGCTCATCAGCTTGGTGACTTGCCCTACAATGTTACCTTTATTTTCACACTATTGCAGTTTTAGCCTGATTAGAAGATACCAGATAAGGAAAAGGCAGTATGGCTGTTTTAAACTCTGGGAAATCTGTCAAAGGGAAAGCTTTACAGAGCTCTTTACACCCATTGTCACTCCAGCTAAGTTTTCTGAGGAAATGGTAGTGCCAGAAAGCCATCTGTAAATTGTGGACTGAGATAACTTTCTTGACTGAAATGGCTACTTGTTACTTACTTTTCCTTTTTGTCTGTAGCAAGGAAATATTCAAAAGGAGCAAAGCACCATGTCTCACTTTTTGGAAATATTTGCATCACTTGGCTTCAAATCAGCATCACAATACTTAACTTATGAGTAATGTATTGTCTGTCTGTTGAATTTGGAGCTAAAACTGCAGACAATTTGTGGAGGATAATTATAGAATGCTTATGATCAGTTCTTGGTAAGGTAGTCATCTTTTCCAAGGTGTGAGCGTAGTTATGTAAACTGTTTAAAACTCTAAGTAAAGAGGAACTCATTCTTTGATTTTATTAATGTTTATTAAGTTCTCTTTTGTTTTTTTATGTCATCTGATATATCATATTTCTTATCTAACTGTTTGTGTAACTGTTTGGACTGTGTTTTCTTGTCTGGAAAGTAAAACTTGAGATTTCAGGCATAAGCTAAATGTGACTGCTTCAAGACAAATAGATTGCAGAATGAAGCTTCTTTAAGCTGTTCTGACTTAGTGAAATAATTCTTCTATCTTAAATCATATGCAGTCCTTTTAATAAATAATTCTGCTCTGGGTTTTTTGGGGGGTTTTTGTTGGTTTCTGGGGTTTGTTAATGGTTTTGTAGACCATGTGGTTAAACTTTTAATCATTGGCAGGGTCCTCCAGATCTACAATCCTTCAAGTAGTAACACACACCAGTGTTGCACAGCAATAGTTGAAAGGTTTCTGTTGATAATGACTCAAATTATCGTTTTGACCACCCTGTAAACAATATTTTAGAAATAATTTGTTTGGTTTGTATTTGCAACTATCCCAATCCCCAGTCCGAGATTTCTTTTTATTTGATTTTGTCATTGTTTAATTAGAGCACACTTATGAATTCCATGTTTTGTGGGCCATGACCCACATTTTGAGAATCTCCTAAGATTGTAAACATCATTTTCCTTCAATGACAGTTGTGTCTGTGTTCAAGAGGACTCTGTAATTAAACTCTCTGATTTGAGATTTTAAATGCATTCCTTGAGACCCTGGTGGCTGATGTGTAATTTATAAATACTTTTTCAGTCTTTGCTTCTTTGTACTTCCCCAATAACCTTTAATTATATTGAGATTATACAGAGTTGACAAATTCATAGTGTCTCACCTCTTTTGCCTATTGTCTTATTTTACAGTAGCTGCCAAATTACTCAACTACAATGCCGGTGCTATCTTTTCTTTTGATACTGTTTGGATTGTTCCAGTTTTCTATGTTTAGTGATGGAAAAGCCATGAAATATACAGTTAGAAAACAAAGCAGATGGAATTAATAGCACAGAAAGCAGATTGATTTAAGAGCACAGAGTAAAAAAAAATGATGCTTTATAATTTTTCTGTAAAACCATATAACATACCCATTCTAGTTCATATTTAATTACTTTATAACATGATTACAGTGTGGAATGCTTGAAAGAAATTTAAGTCTCAGATATATCTCAAATATGTAATGTGGAAATACAGTTTCTCCACTCACAAATGGGAAGGAATTTTTATTAGAGAGAAGGAAGCCCAAATACTTATGGAATATGTTTGAAGGATATCAGGCAATAAAAATTGCCTAATATTCAATAAAAGCTAGTATGCTACCTCAAACCACTTTGTAATGGTATTCACACTTCAACAGAAAATGAAGGCTTTACTGGAAATGTTAATTTCTACTGACATTTCAGATTTTCTGTTGAATATGTTCTAGGTTCATGACACAAACCAGCTGAAGTGTATGCAGCAGAAGATTTACCTGAAGCAAAAAAAAAAAATTGCAATAAAATGTTAATGTAAGATTCTTTTCATATTTAATTCACCTGCTTAAACTACCATACTGGGCTTTAGGAGGATATGGTGTTTCTTGAAGGAGTTTCCAATGTATGTAAAAGCAAGTTAAAATATTAAAGTTATAGATTTGTCCCTGGTGTTGGGTTTTTTTTAAGTATTTCGGATTAAGACTGGGTTTTTCAGTATTTTGTGGGATTTCATGTGTGTATATAGAGAGGTTAATGTAAGGCAGCTAAATGTGAATGGTAATTTGGAAGGTGAGTGAGACACAAAGTATTTCCTGTCTGCCTTCCATGTTTATATCTTTTAGCCATTTTCTAATTAGGTGATTGCCTATAGCCTAGAGCAAGAAATTGCTCAAACCTAGACTCATGCTTGAATCAAGTTCCACACAAAATGTAGCTATAAGAATATTCTGACTACCTGAGGCATGCTATTCTATGATATGATTTTCAAATTTTACTTTATTTTCTGTGGAGAAGAACATGAAGAAGTGAAAAGTTTAGACCATACTGCAATAGTCAAATCAATGTATTGATTAATGTTTAAAATTTGCTAAATCTCTTGTTACTACAGAGGACTGACTGTTACCTTCAAGTGTCCATCCTGAACATTTGTCTGCTTCAGAAAATTTGAAAACGAAGAATGCCATCGTGAATAAATAAACTTTATTATTTTCAGGACGATTTTTTCTTAAGTTGCAAGTATGCAGTTATTTAAAATGAGTGGGTGAACAAAAGTAAAGTTTTTTGTGGGGGAACCATTACCCCAGAACTGAAATTGTGCCTACATCACAATTGGTTTACTTGGTATGGAAACAATGGTGAATCCCCATCCTAAGGCAGAATTAGGTTGTAATCCATCCAAATTAGTAATGAGCTGGGAGAACACTGTCCCTTTGCTTTCTTCATATATCTTTAAATGGCCTTTTAGACCTGAGACTTCCTTGTTTAAGGAGGACTTTAAGGAACTGGGTTTTGTCTGTAGAAATGTTTAGTCATAGCTGTGATTCAGAAAGTGTTCTGAAGAAAGTTACTGTAACTTTGTATTTGGTAGTGTAATAACTTGGCAAGACTTCTTAGGATTTTATTATTTCTTTATCTCCTAGGTAATGGTTCTCCTGAAACAGGTTTATGCTGTAAAAACAAAGGTTTTCTCTAACGCATCTACACTGTGCATTATAGACGAAAACTTTTCACTTGTATTTCCAAATAGTATTTTACCAGGAGAAGAGTTAATACCTTTGTAATCAAAAGGCAGTAAAACATTAACGGAGAAATGTTAATTGAGTGGCTCAGCAAAAGTTAAAATGTTGCAGTTAACCCTCATCTCCTTCACAACCATTGTCTCAATCAGGATTTATTCAATTCATATGCTGCCTTTTTTTATTTTGTAAAGTTCAGTCATGTTCCTGCCCCACCTTCAGCTTTTCCTGTTTGAGGCCCAACCTTTTTAGTCTGCTTACTATAAGACAACTGCTTGACCCTTTAATAATTTTGATTGTCCTTCTCATTCTCTTACTTGCTTAACTTCTGTGGATGCCACAAGTCTTTGAGTTCACCATTCAGGCAAACAGTTCTGGGTTTTATTGCTGGGTAGTCAAGGATCAGAAGCTCATGTCTGTGCAGCTACAGCACACCATGAGCTGTGATCATCGTGGGGAAATACAGTCAGAATAGTTGGAACAGGAATTATCCCCAAAACAATCTCAAATCATCCCAGTAATGTGAAGAAATGGATACTGTCAGAGTTAACCCGAGTTTTTTTACTCTTTCCCTCTTCCTAACTAGTTTTTGCTATTAGTGGAGATGTACTAGCTAAATTTAAAAGTAACCTGTCTGCTATTTTTCATCTCTCTGGGAAGGAAAGTGTGAAAGCTTAAAAATCATCATTTAAATGACAAGTGTTTCCTGTTGACAGGGATAGCTGGGTTACCTGACAATGTCCCCTTTGCTCTTGGCTGTAGCTCGAATTTCAAACTGTCTCTTGGTAGCAAATATAGCTGTTCTGCTCAGCTTAAGAACCCAGTAAGCTGGTTGTTGATTTTCGTGTTGCATTTGAATAAAAACAAACAAAAAACCCACACACTGGCCTTAGCACTTAAAAATGAAATATAAAAAGGAGCTAATGTACAGGCTTGTTTCCTCTACTATTTGTGGTGTCTGTTTCAGTGTTTATTGATGCTCTTGTAAATTTGTGTAAATTTAATCTCTGGTAAATTTGTGCTCTGTAAATTAGTGGCCTGACATAGGACCTCACTTTTAGCCAGTGCAATATAAAGAAGATAATTCTGAATCCCTAAAAAGCACTAAAACAGTGTGGAACTGTGATATTTACTAAGTGAAACAGTCAACAACACATTGCTGTCCAAAGCAGTGCATTTTAGTAAGTCCAGGAGTGGCATTGAAATGATGAGTGTCAGGGTCTTACCCACAACAGTTTCCGACGGCGCAGGTCGATGCAGGCACGGTTCTGGCAGTGTGTTGTCCTTCCCACATCCTTCCTTGTGACAGGCCTGGTGCTTGCCAGCCCCGTGTTGATCTGTTCAAGGACTAAGCCACGCAAAAGCTGATTGTCCATGTAATCTTCTTGGCTGCCCAGACCAGCTCACGAGAGGGCCAGACAAGTGACACTGCTAATGTAAGGGAAAATTGACAGCCCAGTGTCAGCGTTGGCTTCAGTAGCTGTCAAAGGGTTGCATGTTAATATTCTGGAGTTGTTAAGGTATGTCAGATGAATGCTTTTTGTCAGGACAAAAGAAAAAATAGACTTCTTGTAGGAGCCATTTGCTGTTAGCAACTACTCATAAAAAGGTACTTGTAGGAAATGCTGGTGGTGTTTTTATCAGCCAGTGGTTTGGCCCCTTAGCACCACGGATGTCCATGCTAGGTGCATTTTGTCATTTAGGCATGTCTTTAACTGCAAATTGACTATAAGCCTGTGATCCCAGTTTTAGTTCAGGTGGTGATTCTCTTTTCTACTTTGGGTATGCTCAATACCTGCCAAAAAAGATAGAAAATTTTGTAAGACTTCTTATTTGGCACTAAATCCACATTGTATGAGGAAAGTACAGAAACTGAATTGAGTTTCAGAGTGAGTAAGGTGTTTCGGAGCAAAAAGTGGCGTTGATAATTTTCCAGAGGGAATGGAATTCTTCTCTCACTGTACAAATATACAACAAAAGATAGTCCTCTGCTTCAAAAAGCTTTCAGCCTACTAATCAATTACAAAAAAAAAAAAAACCACAGAGAGAGAGGGAGAAGAAGAATAAGGAAATGAAGTAGTTTTCCCTTAACAAGACCTCCTCCTAAGGGCCATGCAACATCACTTTTGGGGACATGGACAAAATAAAGCTTCCATAGTGCCATGAAAAGTAACATTGCCCCACTGTTATGAGGCAGGAACAATGCTTCCTGAACATCTTGTGTGCTTAACTGTTCAATGTTACTATGACTCTCAACAGGTCTGACAGAGGAAGAATGGTGTTCCAACATTATGTGAAAACCTTATATTGATAAATGTTTGTTAGTTGCAAATGTCTGAGTAAAGCAGTAGGTTTTCCTTTGCATATTTTGTACATTGAGCTTTTCAAAGACATGAAGAATTTTGTCTTGATTTGTTTATCTGGATTTTTAAAAAATAATGTTATCAAGTTATGCAATTATTCCCACGGCCACTTGTGTTTATCAGTAGCATTCTAGGTAAATTCTGAACAAATTACACTAATCAGTAAAATGTCAAACAGCAAGTGCATAAAACATGAGAATCTGAAAAATATCATCAGTAGCATGTTTCTAAATTAAAATTTCCTTTAAGAATAGCTGATCAGTAATAGGATTTGCATTCATATAGTTTCTCAGAGTAGTCAATTTTCATAATTGGTTAGTTGTTTAAATTCAACAATTAAAAAAACCCCAACAAACAAAACAGTTAATCTGCAAGGCAGCATCAGAAAGCAGCATATTCCACTACTGTGTTGAATATGAATGAAGTTCATTTACAGAACCCAGAATGCTATTTTTGTGGTAGTTGAATAGCCAGTTGTCAAGGAATACCAAATGTTTATTGAGAAGGCTCTTTCTCATCTCTTGGGATACCATACTTGCAGCACAAAGGTAGCCAGCTCATCTACACTGTGAGGCACCTTTTGAAATTTCATTTTGTGCTTGTGAGGTGCCGTGTAACTTTAGGGTCAGGATTTACAGCACAAGAGAAGCTACTGGCAAGTCATAGACTCTACTAGCATTAAATAGCACATACCAGCAGAATTAATTTTATAATTAATAAAGTTTATTATGGTAGGACTGACTTGAAAAGAACTTGTTTACATTACAGAGTGCTGAATGACACTGGCTTAACTGTGGATTTCTTTGTTGTTGTTGCTGTCTTTTCAGTTGGTTTCTGTTAGATTGCCTTAGAGATGGTACGTAAGGAATGAATGACTCCCTGCTAGAATTCTAAATTTTATTTTAAAAATATATTAATACCATAAATAGAATATGAATTTATTTCTGTAACAACTTTACTTAAAAGTGAGGGATAATGATGTACAGCTTTTTTAGTTAAAACTTTCTAAAGCTACTCCTTTCTTTTACTCCTTCAGAAATAGAGGAAGTTTCATTTTAACAGACTAGTGTATGCATGAAGCAACAGAATATATGCTTTGATAGTTTTGCAAGAGCTGTTGCCAGTTGCAGTGTGGTATTCATGCATTGTCTCATTTCCTTTCCCTCTGCTACAACTGTATCTCTTTGTAAAACACTGAATCTTAAACTGCCTATATAGTTTATATTTTTCCCTTAAATATATGAAGTATTCTGCATTTGTTGTCGTTTATTTTAGGAGAGCAAAGAATGAAAAGGGATGATGATGCTTCATTCATCTTGTTTCATTTAATCTTTCCCCTCTGGCTATTTAGCTGTGCTTATTGTGAAATTTAAATATGGCTCACATTGCAGTATCAAATTATACAGGACCTTTTCTCAAATTGGACATATATTTGAGCTAGTAAGATGTTTCCACTTTGAATGACAGTTACGTTACATCTGTTATAGGTCATCATTTTCTGCAATAAATACACAAAATAAATTGTCTTAGTGCAGGTCTTTTAATGCCTTCCTTCTGCTATATGAAATGTAGAGTTTTTAGTAATATTCTTTACTTTTTTGACAGCAAGTTTTTTAAATTAATGACTATGCCACATTGCATTTCTGGGACTATGTAGTTTCCCTAGTAACATGTCAGAAGGCCTTTGTTGAAGGGTTCTTAAAGCCCAAAGAAATTGTAATTTTTCTTTCTCTATTATTTTGTTGACTTGTTGATATCCAGTTAGGAAGGACAGAATTTTCCATGCTCAAGTCAGATGCACTGTTTTTTTCTTGTTTTGTCATAATGAATGGCTGTGCTGGGTCAGCAAACAGCTGTAGCCATCTTGCATCTGATCTGGCTAAAAAGCTCTGGGCAAAGCAGATCCCAGTTTTGTTTTGTAACTTAACTCCGAGGAAGTGTGGGTTGACTGAACTACTCTATTTAAAAAAAAAAAAAAGAAAAAAAAGGACTATACTAGATCTATACTTGTACATCTGTGGATGTACACTAGTCTGCAAAGTGTGAGTAAACAAAATGACTTGGTGCTACATGAAGCCAAAAGACTCAGAGGTGTCTGTGTCTGTAGAAGGCTCCAGAGTGAGCTTTAGCTGCTCCAAATGTCTCCTTGGGAAAAGGGGTTAGCAGGAGGAACGCTGGCTCTGAGCTCCAGTGTATTAAAGCTCGTTACAGATGTTAATGATTAGAAGCAAGATTATAGCAAAAACTTCCCAGCTGAAGGACTTGGAGGTTTTTTAAGTCCTATGTTCAGACAAATCATAAAATTATCAAAAGCAAATAATAAAATTCTCAACATGGCAATGGGGTAATTTTCTGATAAAACAACAGTCTGTACACAGCTTCAACTCTGACTTGTTGTTTGTCTTAATTCTAGGGAACAGCTGAAGTTAGTAATTATGGTTTGATTAAAAATTATTTCTTGATAACATTGTTTCTTGGAAGCACTCCTAATTACATCATTTGGAATAAAGGTGTGTTTATTATTGGAATAGACTGAATTTTAAGCTGTAGTCACTAAAATAAATTGGTAAGCATTAAGCATTATGTTGGTTTTTTTCCTAATGACACAAACCCAAATAAATAACTGTAGGATGTTTGTTATCCAAGATGAAGATCCACTGTGTTACTGCCTTTCTGGGAGGTTTTAAGTTAGTTTGAGGCTGTCATTGCTGCTGGATAAAACAGAGAACCTCTGCCAGCAACTGTTAGTGTCCTCTGCAGGTGAAAGATACTGGCAAAGCAGCTTAGCACTGTGGGGATAAATCTCAATTTGTCACACCTCTCCCTTCTCAAGTTTAGGAGTTGATTGTAATGCAGTATTGTGTGTTTTAATGCTGCTTTAGCAAGTAGGATGTACAGTTATTATAACTGAATTTAGGGAAAAAATACCACTCTTCTGCACATATACCTCTGATACCACCTAATGCTTTAGTTACAAAGGCATTCCCAATATTGTCAGCTGGTTTTCCCTGTTGCTTTTATGAAGGCCATCATGCAGCAAGAGAAGGGAAAATAACATGTGTTATTATAGAACAGCATAGCTGTTTTTTTCTTGCCAGTATTTAGCACTTTTTTCTTATTTTTTACTCTGTGTTTTAAATGTATTTGCTTAAATAAGAATTATGCTGAAATCTGGTATCTTCTCCTTTATTAAGTTTGCTCTAAAGGATTGCTTCAGTTATTTTGCACATATTTGCCAGTTCAGCTTACATACTTTTCAAGTATTCCTTCTAATTTCAGTGGCACAAAGCATGTGCAATCAGGATGAGAACTCTACTTCGCTAGTACACAAAATACCACAGAATTAATGAGAATACTTAGTGGGAAACATGAGGTTAAACATGAAAGTTATATTTCATACCACTCCCAAAATATCTTGTGGAATCCTCAGAAACCAACTGTGGGGGAAGCAGAAGAACCACAGTAAGTACGAAGTACAAGGATAATGTTAAAAGAGTGAAGTTGTCATGGAAACAGCTCCCAAACGAGCGTAACCACAAAGGCAGCACCAGACCACAGGATCATAAAGATGCTTCAGCAGTCAGGGTTGAACCCTGGCCTCCACTTTGGTAGGAATAGCATTTGCTTGTAGGAAATAGAGGCACTTTTATCTGTATTTCTATTTCAGGGTTGTTGTTTTTTTGTTCCCCCCCCCAGCATTAAACAGGGAAACTGAATTTAATTAAGTTCTTTTTAAGTAGAAGAAACTGTACAGTAGGGTAGCTGTGATACATTTTGCAGGCTGGGAAAATGATTGGTTGATCAGCTGTAGTTCAAGGGTGTAGCATCTTCTGTGGGAGATACTTCCTTTCATTATCTTTGGAAGAAATCGTCTGTATCCGTCATTTCAATGAGTTTCAGCAGGTATAACTGAAGTTAGCTGTTCTTTAATTCCTTGGGCCAACCATATCTATAATTAAACAAAAAATTGAAATTATCTCCTTTTAAAAAATTAATTACTACTGCATTTTCAAACATCGTGCAGTGAAGATTCTTGCAAAAAACAACCTCTTTGAAAGGACTGACTCATCTTAATTTCCAGAAGTCTGTGGTGGTTGCTGTCATCTTCATTGGCTGAACTTGTGGTTTATTGTTAAAATTGTAGTTTATTATTGCAAGAGTAGCTATTTGCTCTTGAATTCAAACTGATACTTTTAATTATATTTTTTAACATTTAGTGTTAGAATTAGTGTTTCCTTTTATCTTACTAAGCTAGACTTCTAAAATTCACTGATGAAGAACACCTTTCCATGTTTTTGAAAAGAACTTTGAACATTTGATACTGGTCAATCATGCAGGATTTTTTTAGTTTCAAAATGTACAGGAAAATGTTAAATATATTATAGGAAACTTAGACAAAAGTCCACTGTAGTTGTTTCAGTAGGCCACACTACTTCTTATATTTTTATTTAATAGAGCTGCTAAAATTTAAAATGAGAACATTTTTCCCCCTTAATTCATATGTTCTAAGAAAGATTGAAATCTCTGCTTTGCAGTAGCTCAGAGAAACAGCTCCTGCCTTTGTGTTGTACAAGGCCAGCCTTTCAGTACTGTCAGAAAATTGATATGGAGCTAGATCTGACAATCCCAATTCTACACAAAAGTGGAGCTTTTTATGTGGGAAAAACATCTTTTGCTCAATGGGGATGTGTGTATTTTTCCCCTTTTGACAACTTTGATGATCCATGATTATGACTATATGGTTTTGTTGAGAAGAATGAGTCAGAAAGGAAAAGCTTCTTCTTAATTGATTTGTTTTGCTGCCTGCAAAGCATGCAGTGGGGGTTATGTAACATCTCACAAGAGATCAGGCATCAGGAGGAAAGGTTATGAACAATTTTCTATCTCTTATCTCAGCTTTGTTCCTGGCTGGTTGAACAAGAGGTGAGGGATGTACTTAATTTTTTTTTTTTTCAGTTGTAAATATTGTTTAATTTTCAAAGCTGCATTGCACAGGAGATGCACATTTGGGAAGGAAGTGTTTGCTGGTGATCCGAAACTGAAACAACTCCTCACAAGCAGGGCTGAAACTTCATATTGGTCATCAGAAGATGAAAGGCTATGTGTTATCTCTGAGCTGTAATCCTATTACTCTGGAGCAGTAGCTCTGCTCTCCCTGCTGTCCAGGGCTGGGGATATGCAACTTCTTGGCCTAGTGCCCAGATAGTAAACTACCTTTTAATATTCTGCTGTCAGTCTCTTCACAAAGCTTCTGCCTCTAGAACTTACATTTAGTTATATGATACCATGCAAAAATCCACCATTGTTAGGGAGGAGTCACTAATTTCACATACTTGTAGGCCTTGGTTTTGTGTGGAATGGTTATTCTTCTTTCTTGAGTCGTTTTCAGATTTCTGCAATGCTTTTGTGCATTAGAGGTACATTGCCATTCCAGTGTAAGGGATGTAGGTTCAGACAAATTCATTTGCAGGTTGTAATTTTTAAGATGAATTATTCTATACAAACCTGCAATCCATCTTTTTCAAAGTATTAGAATTAAGTGTGTTTTTCTGTGCATTGACAGCTGACGAGACTGTGCCATCCCTTGCAAGAACCATGCTGTAACATACAGCTGGTTATTTCCTTGTGCATTCTCTCTCCTTAAATTCAAATGTTTGCTGTAGTAACCTTCAATACATAATCCAAATAGGAGTTTTACTAAAAGGATTGCAATATTTGTGTGTTGTTGCATGTAACAGTTAATAATATCCATGTCATCTTGCATTAATCACGTCTTGAGGGAATGAGTTATTCCAATTTGGTTTTCATCTATTATGTATGTATCTTTGGAAAAGATCAAATTTTGTTAATGAATCCTTCTACCCCTTTTTTCCATGTCTGCACATAACCATTGAAAATGCCCATTTGGATTTCTTAGCATAGGACTGAGATTTAAGTCATTTAATCATAGTCACAGAATCAAATGTATTTAAGCAGAGCATTTGGAATAAATTGAATTAGTAGTTGAGAGCTAAAATACAGGAAGAAACGGCTGGGCTACAGCTACTCAGAAGTTCTGCCCTTTCAAAATATGTCCTGTAACGTAAATGGCAGGTTGACTTTAAGTGTTGGTGTACCCAAATGCAGAATTTCCATGTGCAAATCAAGACTGCTTCTACAATCATTTTTGCTTTGGCTCTGACCTTTGAAGAACGTTTTGTGGAAGGACAAAGACTTCAGCCAAAGTTTAGAAAAAACAAACATGCCCACACGAAGTTGCAAGTGCTTTTTGTTCCTCCTAATCCAAAGAGGTTTTTTTCCACTGTACAGTACAGTGATTCATAAATCTTGTGCATGAACAGTAAAATCCTTTCCTACACTGTTCAAAAGAGCACATTACTTACAGTAAGTTAAATAGATGGGTATTTTTCATAGAGTGCATTGTGGGGTGGAGATGACTAATGCCTTATTCAAAAAGAACTTTAAAAGTTACAATTTTTTTTTCAGGTGTAACTAGATATATATACTTTTAAAATGTTTCATCAGTCCTCAGAAATAGCCAGTGGAAATATGCTAATTCTAAAGCTTTTTTCTTTTAAGAGCTGGAAGAGAAGTCTGGATCTAGATCTACAAAATTTTACTATTTTAAATCAGACCAAAGGCAAACATTTGTTTTGTTTATAATTGTTAAGATGCTCATAAAGATAATCACACTGTCTGTATAATAATTCATGGTTTGTAATGAGGTGTTTTAATAGACCTGCCACAAGGAGGAAATCGTAGAAGCTTACTCAAAGCAGATTTCAAGTTACTTTAAGCAAAAGGATCTGGGAAAAATCAAAATACAAAGTGTTCTGTCAGTAGAAAGAAAACACTATATGCTGTAAATGCAGCAAACTCCTTAGCATGTAATCATTCACACTAACTTAACAATGCCTTTCTTGCTCAAAGGTGAAACTAAATCTGGAAGCAGTAACATCTGTTACCTGATGTAGATGGCTTTATTTAAACAAAATATTATTGCCATTATATAGTTTGTAAGCAAATCTGTGTAAAAATTAATTTCAGCTTTTTTTTTTTAAGTATCTGTTAGGGTGCAGTGAAGAGTGTGTGGCCATGCATGCTTCAAAAAAATACATTTACAGTTAAAATTGGAGTTCTTTAGAAAGGTGCTTTAAAAACCATTTTTCTGCACAAGTAAAGCTACCAAGTCTAATTCTGTTGTGGTCAGACATCTGTTTCACTTCTTGTGTTTAATTTACGGTGCAGCTCCAGAATAGGAAGGTTGTTCTTTCATTCTTGCTACAAAGCATGAAAGCAAAACAAATGTTGTTTGCGTTACTAAGCAGACCTTTTCCTTTTTATTATTAGAATGTGTGTTGGAAAACTTCTCAGTAGTTGGTTTTCAAATGATGTTATACAGATTACTTATCTTTGTTGTTAAACATGGGAGGACAAATATTGAGGTTGGGAAGATTTGGTTGTTTTTTGTTTTGGAAAGAATATTGAGATAAAAAGAAATGTAATGGAAAACCTTTACCCTCAACATGAGATGAATCAGCTGGGACTATGCTTTATAAGTGTGTTTTGCTGTTACTGCTGTTTTACTGAATGTTAATATAAATGTTTATCTTTAAATATTTTATTATCTTTTACCACATTGAGAGAATTATTTATAGCTGTGCAAGTAATAATATTTAGACCTTCAGAATTATTCTTAAGAATCCATACTTACTCTCTGATACCAGCTTTTGTCTGATGTTGGGATAAAGTCATTAGGTGACAAAGTTCATGTTTTGGGATTTTTGCTGTGTCCTGTCCTGGGATCATCCCAGATAGGTTTGGGGGCATGCACAATGCACACCAGCAGAGACAGGATGAACCACCTTGTGATGCTGCACATCAGAAGTTGGAATTCCCCCTGTAGGTCCTTGTCTGTTGCTGCTTTAGAGAGAGCCTGTGCCCCTCTTTGCCATTTAATTTCATTTGAATGTCAAAAACTCAATGGAGTAAATGTAGGACTTTGTTTCATGGTCTTCACATACAATGGCTGAAGTAGACTTCAGTCCTGCACTTCCTTTATTCAGAAGTAACTGCTGGAAATGTCACTACTTGACAAAATAGTGGTTTTATGATGGCTTGAGAAAAATGCACTTGTTTAAAGCTTGCTGCAGCTTGAAATTGAGCATTTCTTCAACCATAACTTAAAAGAGAATTTTTAGAGAGTGTATCTATTTTTTTGTGATTAGGTTTCATCAGTGTTCTGTTAATAAGTATTATTTCCTGGTTTCTGAAATGTTTTGGTATTTAAATAAGTCACCCGACTTGTCTGTAATTCCTTATGTTTGAAAAAAAAGCCAAAGAATATTTAAATGCACAGTAGAAATGCCTTTTCTTTTCCTTGGGTACCCAAAATCTTGTTTTCCCTTTGCTTGTTTTACTTGTCCCGTACTTGTCCCTGTCACTGCAGCAGCAGCAGGTCCCTGGCGTGTGGGTGAGGAGTAAAGCAGTAGAGGCTGCAGCATTTGCAGTGCCCCCCTTCCATGGGTCCCACCTGTGGGAGTCCTCCCAGGCTGCTGAAGCAGAGGGAATGAAATGCCAGACAAAGCAATGATGGCTTGGCAGCTCCTGGAGCCCCTGGCTGGAGAGGAGCCTCAGCTGGTTCCTGGGGGAGGATCTGCTTCTCTGCCTGGCTTTGGGAACAGCGGTGCTGCCACAACGTGGGGAGAGTCAGAAGGGCAGAAACAGAGGGTAGAGGCTCCTTCCTACTCCTTGCCACGTGTTAATAGATGGTGCTTGAGGAGCAGCACATAACTTTACCTTAGTAAGGCAGCAGTTATCCTGAGCTATTGATGATGGTTTACAGAATGTTATGAGAATTAAGTATTTTTACATTTTTGTCTTTCATTGTTTCTTGGCCTTGAGAAAAGTTATTAAACCCTTTTCTGCTAGATTTTATCTCCTCTTTAATATGCAGGGGTTCTCTTTCTGTAGAGGAGGAAACTGGAGTCAGGAAAATGGTAGAGAAGTATCGAGAGAGAGTTGCTTTATTTCTGGGGTTTTTTTGCTGGTGCCAGTTTTCTGGTGAAATTCTTTTATGTTTGCTCTGACTTTTCTTTTACAGGCTCAGAACAAAGAAACGAAAGTTCTGGCTGCTGCGAAGGTGATAGATACTAAATCAGAAGAAGAACTTGAAGATTACATGGTGGAGATTGATATTTTAGCATCCTGTGATCATGCTAATATTGTCAAGCTCCTAGATGCTTTCTACTATGAAAACAATCTGTGGGTAGGTATTTTTCCTTTTCTAAATGTTTTTTCTTATTTCAAAAGGTTATTGAAATTACACTTTTTTCTTTATCAAAATATTTGTCAGATTTCATCTGGGTTGTCACTGTTGGGATAACTGCTCAGTTTCAAAACTAATTTGTAAACTGAGTATGACTTAGGAAATTGTCACTGCAGAATTGTGCTACCCTGAGTCATTTGGTCAGGGGTTTGAATCTAAAATGTGAAATTAGCAGTTCATTTTGTGTATTGAGAGAGTTCTCAGCTGGTGCTTATTTGTGACAGCAGGACTCAGATTTCAATTACATTAGCATGATTTTAAGTGAGATTCAGAATCCACACCTGAAAAATAAAGTGCTGGAAAGGTCAGCCTGTGAAGTACATACTTTAGATGCCAGCAAATTTCTTGGCACCCCCAGGAAGGACAGTTTCCCAGGACTTGAATAATAATTAATTTACTTAAGCCCTGGGTATTTGTACCTTGACGTGCAGAGAGCGTACGTGGGGCTGCACGTCCCTGCTGTGCTGGATCCTGGGTGTTTGCTTGGATAGCTTTAATTGTGACAGAACGGTTTGCACCTGTAGGTAATCCAGTGCAATATTTATAGGTGCTTTTGGAATGGTACAAAGAATACATGAGTATTAAGAGCTTATACTTCAAAAAGATACCTAAAACAAGTAAAAGATGATTTCCTGGGAGTCTTACAAATAAGCTTTACTCTTTGAACAAATGGTGGAAGTGTAATACCATGTTTCCTGATACACATTTGTTTTGCTAAGCTCAAAAGTTGGTGATCTCAGTGCAGAGTAAATTATTATATAAAACAGTGGAATAGTGAAAAAATTTCTATGCATAAAGCAAGTAGGCATAGAGGCACAATATGAAACTGAGTGGGTAGACTTCACTGTCAGAATAAAGATAGAAGTAAACACTTTGAAAATAAAATTGGAGCTACATAGTTACAGTGAAATGCAGGGGCTTGTAAGCCACAAGGCTAATGATGTGGTAAATAAACAGAATTTAGTGAGGGCAAAAAAGAGAAGAATGAGAGTTGGACATTAAATACATGTTTGCTTTCCAAGATTAGAAACGTAATTTCTCTAGCAAAGAGACCTTTGTCAGACCAAACTACAAATTTTAGAGAAATAAATTATTTATGTACAATTTCCCACACTTACGTACTTGGCACACAGAAGCATGTAAATGGAATAATGTTTACAGGATTTACAAAGAATTGCATTATATAATATATTTGTTGGTACCATTGTTGTGGGGATTAATTGCAATAATAATGTGAAGTATATGTGACATAAGTGGTGCATATATAAGTGTTGTGGTACAAGGTATACTTTGAGGTTTCCTCTTTTATCGGCAATTATACACTGATTTTAAAATTACTTTACAGAAAAATAAAAAATAACATACTATTTCCAAGCATATTGACTGTTGAGATTCTGACAAGAAATGCTTCTTAGCTCCCAGACAGAAGATTATAATTTATAGTATCTAAAGTTCAAATTAAAGAAAGAAAAACACATTAGGAAGAGTGGGGTGTCAATCTTGGATGAGATTACCTCTTCCTTGCTCTCCTCATTCTCTTTGTCTCCTCTCTTTCTCCTTTGTAGATATTCTTTCTGTCCTTCACAGCAGCATAGTTTGTACTCAAAAACAATTGCAGTATATTTTTGTTTCAAATGGAAACTCAGAACTGGGGATGGACTTGTTCTGGTTTTATTACATTCTGGGATAAACGCCTTGAAGTATTGTAGGCATGAATGAAAATAAAGGAAAATTAATGTAAACATCTGAATTTAGTAATTCAAAATGCTTTTAAGAGCATTTTTCTGTATTTTCATCTCATATGAAACAATATAGGAGATAGCATCAGTTATTGGGAAATTACTTGGCTCTTGGACTTTTCATTCAGAGATTATAGTATAGAAGTAGAGCTTAATAAGCAAGAAATGAGTTTGCAGGGATTATGTAAATCACATTACAAGGAGTAGGTTTAAGCTGACTGTGTCATTATGTTTTATAAGTTTTATTATGCTATTTTATAGTTGGATTAAAACTTTTGTCTGAGGGTCTCGAGGCATTTTTCAAATAATTTGCTTGAGCAGCACAGCCCTACTTTTAGCTTGGTAACAGTACCAGTATTTTGTTAGTAAAATAACTTGTTGAGGCTGAATAGTCTGAAACTCTGATCTCCCAATAATGCTCCCTTAATCAATGATTCAGTTCAGTGGAACTATTTAATTTCTAATTTCTGTATTTTTTTATTTGTTTATATACAGATCCTGATTGAATTTTGTGCAGGAGGAGCAGTAGATGCAGTAATGTTGGGTAAATAAGTTATTTCAAATAATAATAATAATCCTAATACCTTAAAGTGATAATATATACTGTAAGACTTATTTCATATGTGTATTGTTTTGATATGCAAATATTTATGTAAAAGATCTGGTCTTTAGCATCTCTATGTACCACACAAAAGAAACAGTCTCTAAGCTATCTAGTTTTTTCACAGCTCAGATAGGTAGGTATACATAATTCATAATGATAAGGGGGTTGGGTTCAAGGAATAAAATCTTTACTGGAAGGGGCAAATATTCTAAGGTAGAATTTTTTTTTCTGACATGTGATGCTTAGAATCTGTCAGATTAATTAGTTTCCCCATATATTACTACAGTGTTTGCTATGAACATGTAACGTAAAATGCAAAAATGTTGTGATTATTTCTGTCTCTCTCTTGTAGAGCTTGAAAGGCCATTAACAGAGCCACAGATCAAAGTGGTGTGCAGGCAGACACTGGAAGCACTGAACTACTTGCATGAGAATAAGATCATCCACAGAGATCTAAAAGCTGGCAATATTCTTTTCACATTAGATGGAGACATTAAACTAGGTAAGCCTGTAGCAAATAAAACTCTTTCCTGGAACTTGGCATGGTCTTTTAATTGTATTTTCCTTAAGCTGTAGTTTGTCAGGGTTTGGTACTATCAAGGAAAAAAAAAAAAAAACAAAAAAACTTGAGCAAATATCCTGACCATACTTGTCACATCTTTCATACTTCAAAATCAGCACAAGAAGTCGTCATAGGCCTTACTGTTTCTTAGTATAAAGTTCCTGATTATACTTACCTTCACTGTGATAACATCAGAACTTCCCTTTGAAGTTGTTAATTTGGAAAGGGAACATTCTTCACAGTCACCAAAAAGCAGTACCTTGTACTGTTGACTCTTCCTTTGAGAGAGATGTAATAATCTGAATTACCCAGCTTAGTTTTCCATTCCTTTTTCATTTTTTTGTTGCACTGAAATTAAGACAGAACAGTCTGGAACAAAATACAGCTTACTATTGTTGATTTCTGGGTTTTTTTAGATCTCAGTTTAAGCAGTCATCCCCATTTTTAGTCTGATGAGGATTCCTCCATGCAGAACTGACAAAGGGCTGCTTGTGGTGAATAGCATCCCTTCATTCAGCCAGGAAAGAGCAGGAATTATCTGGATCCACTTTGTTTCAGGGGAAAATGTGTATAAGCTGTCAGCCTTTACAGTGGCTCTACCCATGGCATAGTTCCATGACATGCCCACCCACGCTCAGGTTTCAAAGCCTTCCCTCTGCATGGGATCAGTGTGATCAGTTGTATTTCTTTGGGTGCACAGAGGGCAGAGGTAAGGAAAATCAGAATATTGCCAAAGGGAACAGGGGCTCTAAATTTGCAGCCTTGATACAGACTTTCCTTTTAAATGGAAGCAAGATATGTCCAAATTCAGAAATATATCTCCTGCCTAACTCATATTGATCACAGTATCAGCAAGGTATTGTGTACCTTCTCTATTGGAAAACTGAGAATATTTAAGAACCTGCTTTGCTGTATTGATCAGTTCAGTGTGATTGTGATTTTCCATGGATCCCTTCTGTACAAGATTATTCCTTGAACACACAATCCTTGCATCTGGCTTTCTTCTAGTCTGCAGAGTACTGTAACTTTACTGGTGTAGCTTTTCTTTGGAGCCTGAACATTTAGTGATGCACTCAGGGTCATAGTCCTGATGTTTAAATGTAATAGAACCACTGTTTTAGTTTCTTGGCACTGCTGTAAAAGAAACCACAGATCATAGCAGGAGTCTCATGGTCAGAGGGAGTAATTTGTTTCAGTTCATCCCCTCACATGACCTGGCTTCTCATACAGACTTGGAACTATTTTAAGATTTTGTCAAGCTTAGCTGGTACACAGCACCTTGCAGGCTGTCAAGATACTACTTAACAGTTCAGACCACAGGAGATTTCTTCCACACGTGCATTTGCTGATGCGTTCAGGTTTGCTAATTAAGAGTTCTAAAAAAAGACTTGATGTAATTATGAAAAATGTACAGCATCCTTTGAAGGAACATTTTACTCCTTATAAACTACTTGTATTTGGATTCTGTTACACAAAGAAATGGGTAATTCCTTGTTTTACAGAGGTGCAAATGGCAAGTACATTTCTTTTATTGCAATTTATTTTTATATAGATATGAGTTTTATTATTTCAACACCTGTAGTCCTCAAAACTTCAGTGTTTTGCCTTTGAACCAATAGATTTTAGTCCTGATTTTTTTTCCCACAGAGCAAAATTAGACTTCTTAAGTATTGAGCCCATCAAATAATTTTGTACAGATTAAAGATGTCAACATATGGCTCTTTGTCCCTTTGCTCTAATCTCTAGATCTTCATTAACAAAATTATATCTATTATAAGCATACATCACTTAGTTAAATGCCTTCTTTTTTTTTTAGTGAGAGATGTAGTGCTTTATAGATAACTAATTGCAAAGAGGTAAAGGGGTTTTTGGGTAGACATTCCATGAAAAGTACATATGCAGATAAATATTTCAGATATTTATTATAAAGTGAAAAATCACATGGAAAGAAGCCTGTAAGATGAAGGGGAAATGTAACTTTGTGAAGGTTTGAGTCCTGAAATTAAAAATTGAACGAGTTGTTGAATTAATGATATAGTTGATGCCATGTTTGATGAATACAAACTTCATAGGCTAAAGAAATTAATTTCTACTTAAAAGAATTTAATGCACTTTTTCCTGCAGTAAATACATATTTTGCTTTTGTCCCATACAGCCCAACAGCAGCATTATGGTTTAGGGGTTTTTTTTTAGAAATGTAGAATATGTTTTATTCAAGATCTTTTATTATAAATGCTATAAAACCTTGGCACTTGGCTATCAGAACACAAATATTTTTACCTCACTTTGAATTTTTAATACTGAAGAATGTTTGCTCTGGAACATACACCATTTTAAAAGACAGTTGTAAAGTAAAAAAAATATAGTATGTTTTCCACCACCATATTAATAGTATTTTACTGTTTGCTTTAAGCGGATTTTGGAGTATCAGCTAAAAACACCAGAACAATACAAAGAAGAGACTCCTTTATTGGCACACCATATTGGTAAGTGCAGTCTTTTGCTGACTTTTTTGTATGAACTAGTATCTTAGTGTTACTTTTAATTTGATATTACAAGCTTGATAGATACTGTGTAAATGTGCTGATGGTGGAATGTGCTTCTTGAAATGCTTCAGTGAATGTCTGTGTTTAGAACTGTTCTCAGAACAGATCAAAACACATTTTCTCATCTGGAATTTTGTTGCTCTCTTTGCAGGATGGCTCCAGAAGTAGTAATGTGTGAGACCTCTAAAGACAGACCGTATGATTACAAGGCTGATATCTGGTCTCTTGGCATTACTTTAATAGAAATGGCTCAAATAGAGCCACCTCATCATGAACTAAATCCCATGCGAGTGCTGCTGAAAATCGCGAAATCTGATCCGCCGACACTGGCACAGCCTTCAAAGTGGTTTGTATTTTACTGACAGCTTCCCCACCCCAATGTAAGGCATTCTAAGTCATTTGTTTGCTAAATTTGATGAGCACAGCCCTGTGGAACTTTGTGGTGTAGTTTTATGCATTAAGGCAGGTCCATACAATCCCAATATATGTTTGTATATGTGTATATACATCTTCTGACACAATTTGAACTTTTTTTCTGGTCATAGTTATGTATAGAACCTTTTATACAGAAGTATTTTACAAGCTTTGCCTTAAAATGTATGTGAAATGGCTTTTTTACAAATGTAGTAACAGATCTGAAGGCCATCTAAAAAAGATTGAGTGAAAGGAAACTAGAGCATTTTTATACTAAGAAAGTATTTTTAAAAGCCATTATCTATTTGGTCAATTTAATATCTTCACATGATTGTTAGTGATATAGCAGATCAGGTGTATTAATAGTCCAGAGCAAAAAGTAAATTCTTCTGATAATGGATAAACCTTTTAAAGATTGTCTTTGTGCTGAATTGCTCTCGGCATTCCTGTATTCCTTTTGTGTTTTCCTGAGTCAATAGCAGGACTTGGAGTTTCAGTGTAGATTCATGTGAACCTAAAGAATATTTCAGTTTGTATGCTAGCCTGATGTTAAGACAGAAGAACAACCACTGCCTGTTTGTTTGTTGTGTAGGTCATCAGATTTTAAAGATTTTCTGAAGAAATGTTTGGAAAAGAATGTAGATGCAAGGTGGAGTGCAACTCAACTTCTACAGGTAGGAAGAGTTAATTGTTCAGAACTGTTGTTTAAAGGCAAGCATATTTTGTATTTTTTTTTAAAGCAGAGCAGTATTATAGTAACTACTTAAATATTTTATAATAAGGTATTTGTCCACAGTCTGTTTTTAAAATTGATCCTTATTTGGTAAAATTTGATTAAAAGATACCAAGCAGAGGTCAGGTTATTAATTATATTACAGCAAAATATGTTCAACTAATTCCTTTGTGTAAGTAACTATACTTTGATACTTACAATGGGTGAAGGAGTTGTTTAGGTCTGTGGCCAGTTGCTGACAGGTGTTTTTAAAGCTTTAATGCTCAGCCCTCCTCTGTAATGCTGTCACTGCAGAACAGCTGAACAGGAATAGATGTGACCAGGTACATTTGATTGTGTTTAACGTCAGCACCCGTTTGCTTTATCCACAATCCATCTGGCATATGCTGAATAGATTTAAGTAGCAGGGCCAGGCAGAGAAAGAAGATTCAGACAGTAGGAGAAGAACAGGTTCCTGCTTGTTCCTAAAGAAAAAGATAGAATTCTAGTTCACGTTAGGGAAAGTTGTAGTAAAGACATTTTTTCTGGAAAGTGTATTTTCTAGATAAAGCTTCTCAAGAAGTAATTTAACTGTGGAACTGAAATGAAACATAATTCCAAGAAAAATAACCTCTTTAAAAATCTTTCTACTTCTGTTCTTTGGATTGTGAAAAAGGTCAGTATAAATGAATCATTTGTATTTTTAGCAAGTTTTTTAGACTACTTATACAGTATATTTGAATACAAATGTTTTGATTTTAAGATGTCTGCAGAAATAACACATTGGAAAAGTTATGTTAATTGTGAATCTTCAAATGTGAGGCAACCAAAGTAACACTTCTCTGAAGTGAAATTTCTTTCAGATTAGGATTTCCCACTGTATACTATGAAGCCACCACTTAAAATTGTGCTTATTTTTTTTTTGTTTTCACAAGCATCCATTTGTTACTGTTACTTCAAATAAACCAATAAGAGAATTGATTGCAGAAGCTAAGGCTGAAGTTACAGAAGAAGTTGAAGATGGTAAAGATGAGGATGAAGAAGAGGAAACAGAAAATTCTCTGGTCAGTTTAAAATTTACTTTTTTCAATATGCTGTCACAAATTTCCCATGGAGAATTCAGTTTCAGGTGTATTAGCCCAACTTTGACATCAGATCTTCTAGGAATAACATCATAAGCATACTCTAAACTTATTACAAAATAGGTAGCCAGCAGTTTCAAAATTAGCACGTTTGAACTCCTTAAAAACTACTGATAAATAATAGCTAAGAAAGACTAACTAACGTCTTAAAATTTTTAAATGTATATGTGATATTTTAAAAATGGGATACTGATTTTTATGTAAATGGTTTTACGTCATAATGACTGGGTGAATGAGGAAATGTGTGTTTGTATTCCATAAAGTATTTAAAAGATTAAGAAAAGTATTTGACTATTATGCTGTAAACTAAGTTTGTGATTTTACAGTGTGACTCTCAAAGAGTAGGAAAAAAAGCACATATTTTATAATGAATGTAGTTCTAAAGATGCTTTAAGAATCTTAGAGCGTGAGTGTGGTTGCTGAGAGGGAAAACTGTGATGTCCAGGGAGGGGGTGCAGGCTGGAGAGTGCCCAGGCTGTGTGCTCCCTGTGCCTCCCAGAGCTGCTGTTCCTGCACTGCTGGAGAAGCCAAGTACTCAAGCAGGTGCCTCCATTTCCCCCTCACCCATCTGCACGTTCCTCACGGCCCCTGGCGTCCTTACTGCGTTCCCAGTCCATCCCACGGGCTCCAAACGTGCATCCCCAGCAGCTCCCCTCCCGTGGATGAGCTGCCAAGCCATCCATCCAGGAGGGCTGGAGTGAAGTCCACCCTGGGACTCAGTCAAGTGTCTCACAAGCAGCATTGTAGCAAAGTGTGAGGTAGAGCCCTTCACGTTACTACCTTGGGGTAGTTTTAAACACTCCTGGAAGATCAACACTAAAATTTTTGAGCAATTACACAAAGAAATATCTTAAATGCAATTTTGACTTAAAACAGAAAGTCTGTATGCTTGGGAAATCCTTAAGGTAGGGAATGCACAATCAAACCTGTGCCTGCTGCAACAGCTAATCTACAATGTTCCGTATGGCAAATCAAAAGCCTGATCTGCAAATTACAGGGTTCCAGCAGTAGATACAGACAGACAGATATCACAATCACTTTGAAGAGTGAAAGGGCAATTGTGGTTAAAATGATGCTTTATTACTATATTCTTTTGGATGTCTCTATGGAATCTGATAACATTTATTCATATTCTGGCGGTGGCAATTTCTACAGTGAGGTAACTGTTTCTGTTCTAGTTTTGTACTGCCACTTAATCAGATCTGCTGGAGGTTTTCACCATTTTAATGAGGTTTCAACATGATTAAAACCAGATAAAAAGTTTTCAGGCATTTTTATCCAAGAGCACAAAGTGAAGCAGAAGAAGGATGTAATACTGCCTTTTATCAGTGCTGCACTAAAGCTAGTTTCTTCCTTGCCCAGCTGGCACAAAGTTAAGTCTTTCAAATCCAGCTGTAGCTGAGACTGTTGAGAAGCTGAACTGATTAAAAAAAAGAGATGTGAAAAGAAAAAGACCCTTGAAGAGTAGCTGATGACCATGATCCCTTTCCCTTGATCACAGCGAAACTTTCTGTTCAGAGCCTGTCTGCAGTTCATGCGCTTGTTCTGTGATAGTCCAAGGGAAGGACTCTGAGGTTATCAAATTCATATAACTGCATGTGAATACAATATTGATGTCTGTTTACATATTCTTCCATAAAACTGTGCTTTAAGTTACAAAATGATTGAATGTTTTTCTTGCTTAAATTTTTTAGCAGTTACCTGCAGAGAAACGTGCATCCTCTGACCTTAGTATTGCCAGCTCTGAAGAGGATAAACTTTCACAGAATGCTTCTGTCCTGGAATCTCTCTCTGAGAAAACAGAAAGTAATGCAGTTGAGGACAAAACAACTGGAGATGAATCTGAGGATATTAAATTTGGGAAAACAGCTGATAACATACATGATACTCCTGTTAGCGATGTGAAAGTGCAGAACGGTTCTTTGCCATCTGGTGAAGATGAACAAGGAAAAATGGTGCCAGCAGAAAAGAATACAGAAGGCCTGGAAAAAATGCATGAGGATACAGAACTCCATAAGGGAGGTAAAGAACTTGATGTGGAAATAAAGAATGAACCTAACTTAGAGAAAGAAAATTCCATGGCAGATGAACAGATAGAAGATGACAAACTGGAAGTAGTACCTGTAACTGAAGATAGGGTAGAAACTGAAGAAGGCATTTCTAAGGAAAGTGGTGAAAAAGAAGAGGAGAAGATAATGGATCACTTGGATGGTGAGGAAGAAAAGGTCCCTGCAGAAAATAGAAATACAGAGCAAAAGGAAGATAAAGGTGAAGCTCAGAAAGAGGCAGTAATAGATACCACTACAGAAGCTCTGCCTAATGCTACAGTTAAAGTGTCTGATGAAGAAAAGGAACTAATAAAGCACGGAATTGACAACATTAAGGAGATAGGTGCTATTGCTGAAACACCCATCAGTGATGGGGATGAAATACCTGAGGTGGAGGATAAGCCAGTGGAAAGTCAGGCTAAGCAGGTCCATGAGATAATCAGCTCTGAAGAAACTCTATCAGAAAGCCAAGATACAGTGATTGAAGTAGACAAGAAACTGGCAGAAAGTGAAAATGAGGGTATCAGTAATATAAACAGCACAGAGGAAACAAAGATCAAAGACTCTGGAAAAGATATTGTAGACCAGAAGGCATTACAGACTAAACCTGAGGATATTCCTGATAAACTGGGGGATAAACTGACTGATATGGACCAAAATTCAGGAGAGCGCGGACCTGAGAATATACAGGAAAACAACATCCAGGTAGTCAAAGAACATCCGGCAGTTACCTCAGATGAAATAATGAAGAATAAGCTTCAAGACAATGTCAGTGAACAAGCTGATGACTCTGAAGTCACTCCAGTCCCCAGTATTAGTATTAGCACTGAAGAAAATGAGAAGGTCAAAACAGATAATCAAGGCAATACTGAGACTTTGCAGCAACTGGAATCGGAGAATTTGAAGGAAAATGATGCGGATTCAGGCACTGGTTCTACAGCTGATAACAGCAGCATTGATTTGAACTTGTCCATTTCTAGTTTCCTTAGTAAAAACAAAGAGACTGGATCAATATCTTTACAGGTAAGTGTAAGCATATATTTTTTAACATAAAAATATTCATGTGAGTGTAACCCTGAAATTATCTCCAAGTGTTACCTTTGCTACAAATAAAAATATTGAGGGAGAAACCAGTATGACACATATATACAAAGTTTTGTAGAAACCAAAGTATTCTAAATTGCACCATACAACAATGTCTGGATTAGTTATGCTAATTAGTTTCTTACTGTGTTGCATAATAATATAACCCATAAAAGGAAGTGTAATAATATTAAAAATGAAGATTTGTGAAGGTTGTAGGTCAGAGCTGATACTCAAGAAGACCAGCTAAATGCACAGAATTCTTGTGCAATGAGAAAAATCTCTTGGAACATCTAATCTTATACTGAATTCCTGTTGCTTCCATCTTCTGTCTCTCTGTTTGGATTTGGGACACCCAAGGCAGACATTCTGCTGGATTTGTTTATCCCAGTCAGTGTTCCTGTGGCTGTACTGTGTCCATGCAGTTATGTCACTATGAATGAGCTTACTCAGAGGAAGCAAATTCCAGACTATGAACTTTATTTGTAGTCTTTGTATTAAAATGAATATAGACATGTTAGGGTAGTAACTGTGTAACATGAGCTTGAGTGGAGGAAAAACAAACCTAGAAAAGTAACCAAACAAAAAAATCATAGATTGGCATAGCTGTGCTAAACACGAGGGTGTTTGCAGTTGCCCTGACACAATGGAGATGGTGCAGTTTCAGCTGGGGTCCCTCTCTTCTTGCAGTGAAACAACAGCAGCTCTGACAACTGAGACTTCTCCAGTTGTCAGCAACATCATTATATGGTTTTTGGCTAATATGTATCAATAAAAAAATAAACACATTGTTTATGTCCAAAGCAGGAGGAAGTAGGTAAGTAAATTGTTATGCTGTTTCAGAACTGGTTTTCAGAATTAAATACCTGTTGGCGGCTGGGGAAATCATGGTCAAAAACAAACAGTAAATGTAGCTGTCTTCAGCTCTGGAAAATAAAACTTCATCAGTTCTCTTCAGAGTTTCTGGCTTTTTTTTTTTCTTCTGGTACTTTGGATAATCAATAATTGCAGTTTTCCTTTCCTTACTAGAAAGTTTCAGTTTATTGGAATTTTCAAATTCTCACTTGATTAGTGACGCACCTGGTAAGTGAGAAGGACTCTTACTGTATAGAAGACATTCCCAGAATTATTTGATATAATTCAATATTAAGAAAAAGGGGAAAAAAGAATATAACTGAAACAAATACATAACAACTTACCAATGCTTAATTTAGGAAACTAGAAGGCAGAAGAAAACATTAAAGAAAACTCGGAAATTTGTTGTTGATGGAGTCGAAGTGAGTGTAACCACATCAAAAATAGTTACTGAAAATGATTCAAAAAGTGAAGAAATGCGATTTTTACGGTAAGTGTTTCTAAAAGTAAAATTTTTCAAGAGGTTACCAGCTGATATTTTTTTCTTTGAATAAAACAAGGTGGCTATTGTTCTTATTTCAGTTATATTTGGGGATTAATTTACTTTTTTTTTAGTAGAAGTGAATGTAAAGTGTTTCTTACTAAGACAATCAGTTCAAAATTAGTTTTACTGGGCCCAAGTTGTCAATGGTCCTTTTGGTCTTTTGTTGTTTTCCACTTCTTTTGTTTTCCCATCAGTATTAAGTGTTCTTTCTCCTTATTAGACGTCAAGAGCTCAGAGAGCTGAGACTTCTTCAGAAAGAGGAGCAGAGAGCCCAACAGCAGCTCAGCAATAAGCTTCTGCAGCAGCGAGAGCAGATGTACAGACGTTTTGAACAGGAAATGACAGTAAGTTTCTGCATTTTGCTGCTCTTAAAATATGACATCTTGATGGAATAGGCAGAATAGTGCTAACAGCACTCAGGTGTTTCCTGCCATGATGGCTCTAGCTTAGCCTTCATTCTTAAATAAAAGGCAATATTTGCCATTGTGGGGTGACCAGCTTGTGCTGGGGCTTGCCTGCCACAACAGTCCATCATGGCCTTTCCCTGGTGTGCTACAGCACTTCACTTAACAGGACTTAGCTTTCTAAGAAAAGGTGCCAAATAATTTTTACAGAGTAAAAAGCGACAGTATGATCAAGAGATAGAGAACCTGGAAAAGCAGCAGAAGCAGACAATTGAGCGCCTGGAGCAGGAGCACACAAATCGCTTACGGGATGAAGCAAAGCGCATCAAGGCTGAGCAGGAGAAGGAGTTGTCCAAATTCCAGAATGTGCTGAAAAACAAAAAAAAAGAGGTAAGAGACAATACTGATATAGAAAATAAGGAAAATGGGCATAGCAAACAGTTGAGATTAGGTCTCCCAGAAGTCTTGTCAAACCTGTGCTGTACTGAGGTTTGGAAGTGTCACTACCAGTCAGAATTGTTTCTCTTGTTTTACTGCCTCAAGTGAAATAGAAACAGCTGACAGGTATTGATTTAATCTAGAAAAGGTCATCAAGTTAGATGATTTTGTTTTTCACAGAATATTTAATAAAATATTTCCTCTCAAATACTAAATCAAGAAAAAGTATTTTCATAGATTATGAAAAAACCCCAGCTATAGTTACTTAGTAAATACTTAACAAATTATAATTTTGAAGACAATAATTTCAGTTTTGTTTTGTTTTTGTTAATTTCTTAAATTTTTTAATTGAATGTGTGCTGTAATTGTTTAGAATTTCTTTATATGAAGTGATAGCAATAATATGAATTTGGTTTGTTAGCTCAAAAAGGAAAGTCAGGAGAGAGAGGTCTGGAGAACCTAAAATCTTTTACAGTTAATTTCATCAATATCATACAGTTAAGGCAAAAAGACTGACACTGACAACTGGTGCAATTAATTTACTTGCATTAGATTAAGAAAAGGTGATATGTTTCCATATGGATTTTGCATCTTAAAAGCTGTTTTATTTCATTTTTGGTTCAATTGCATAGTGCCCATTTGTATATAAATGTCTCTGGTGTTTGCTCTGATAGTTACTAGACTCAGATTTCTTTAGAAAGCTGAACTGTCAATGCTTTTGCATAGAATAAACCCGTAGCACTTGTGCATTGATAAATAAGTTGTATTCCGTTTGAACTGTATGCCCATATGTAAATAACAATTTTTCTTCTTTTGCGGTACCTCTTGCATTTTGAGTCTCTCTCTGTTCACTGGTGATTGGGTCCTACGTGGGAAATTGGGAGAATTTTACATATTGCTCTGAGCTAAAAGCAGTTCTTTCATGGACAAAGGAATAGCATGTGGTGATTTGGACTCTGTTTTCTGATGATGCTTCCACTATTAAACAAACAGGCATTTGTCTCTGGGTGCACAGTTTTGTGTTTAAAGCTTAAAAAGGCGATGTACAGTTTGAAGGAAAATGCAGCTGCTGCTCTAAAACTATCCATATTATATTGGAGTGTACAATGCTACATTTTTGTATTTGTGAAAAACAAAACTCAATCAGCAAATTAACAGATTAATAGTCAGTTGATTTAGCCAGGTTATATTTAGAATCTTTCTGCTAATCTTGTCTAATTCACCGTGTACTGAAACACGTTCCATCCCAGCATACGTGTCACAAAAAGTTTCGAAAACACTCTTATTTATTGGTGGGTTTTGCTTTAAATTCTTCAGAACCAAACACAACCAAATAATGTTTTGTTTGCTTGTATGATTATTTTGAAGACATAAGTTGTGTAGATGTCATTTATGGTTAGAGACACAAATAACGACATCTTGTAAATTCAGGTTAGAGACAGTGTCAGAAATAGCTGGTTTTCAATGGAAGTAATTTTAAGCTTCCAACCATTTTTCACAGCTTTATGTGAGGTAACATACTCTGTAGTCCTTTTGCCATAGTGTTTCAAGAAAATACCACTTTTGCAGGTGGTGGTTTTCTTAACTATTGACTCTTCTGGCAGCTGCATGGAAGCACAAGTGAGGCACTGCCATTTGTGAGGGCACTGGGCAGCATTTGCATGCAAAAAGCACTGGCACATCCCTCCTCTCTGCACTGCTGGCATGCATAAAGCACCTATTGTTCTTTCTCTTTTCATTAAGCTCTTTCACTAAACTAACATCCCTGCCACTGAAGTAATGCATGCTTCCCACTATCTCTAGTGCTTGACCTGCATGTCCCTATGTTCACAGTAGTGCTTGCTGTGGAGACAAAGTGTTCTTTTTGCCACCTTCTGCATGCTTATATACACTGTAGGTTTTATGTGAAGTGGAGAAAGCACCAAAAGAGCTGAGAAAAGAGCTCATGAAACGCAAGAAAGAGGAGCTTGCACAAAGCCAGCATGCTCAGGTAACAACGGCAGCTTCAAGCTACTAAAATACAAAAGGCAGCAGTATTCACACAGCTTGATGATTTCACTTCTTGTTGTTGTTGAGTGAATATGGAACTTAACTCAAACTAACCCTACAAACTGCTCTCTTTCTTCAAGTACTCCCATGTCACATCTTAGACTGAACTGGGTAGAAATGTAAGAGCAGCGGTTGCCAGGTTTGTACTGTCAAGTGTAGGATTTTATGTGCTCTACTGAAAAAGAATGGTATTTTTCTACAGCAAGTTTATTTACACTATTTTTATGAGTGGTAAGTACTCCATGGGTCCTTCGGATTTTAAAGGTTATAGTCAGGAGGAAGTTTTGAACTACACAAGTGCAGAGGAGGAAAATTTATCTAATATGTAAGCATGAGACATCTTGTTTATAGGAGCAGAACAGATTAGGTAAAATGTTATTTAAATGTCAAAGTGTAGGTGTATAATAACTTGACAAAACATCATCTGTGATTTCATGCCTTCAGACTTGCTGCTTTTCTATGACCTGGCTAGAAAGAGGGCTAGTATTTTAGAAAAATACTGTCTTTGTGATGGCCACAGCTTGTACAGAGTGAATTTGAACCACAGCACAGCAGGTTTGGATTGAGTAACTCAAAGATTAAATGTTTATGTGAGTGACCTAGTAGAAAATAATAGCAACCAAAGATACCCATCTTTAAACTTTTTAAGGAAACAAAAACCTAATTTTTCATAGTGTTTGTAGGGACATGGTTAATTTCCTTTGCTGCTTTCAATTTGTTGAAGAGAGATGAAAGAAGATTTTAAATGTGAAATATCCTTACTTGGAATGACAAGAGCTAAACAAGGTGCAGCTGTTTAGTTTTAGAATATCTAGAACTTCCATCAGCATCTACTTGTGTGATTAGCCTTGACATTTCAAATGTTTATTACTAATGTACTGCAGATCTCATTTCTTCCCTTTTTAAAGAATAGAAATACATTTCACTATATTATGACACAGAATTACATTGTGTCCCACAGGGTGTTGCTCAGGTTATGATTCAGTCTTTTCAGTTGTCTTCATGTACGCTTTTCAACGCACAAATGCAGGATGTAAGTCTTAAAATGCAACACAGTGCAAGTTTATCTTCCTAATTTTTCAGATGTGTGTTTTCTCTTCTGCTCATATGTGCTGATCAATGTCACTGCTGTCTCCAAACTGGTTAGCACCAATTTAGGTAATTGTGCACTATCAATTGTCAAAAGTTCCAAAAGACAGTAGTTACTCACTCTGAGCAAAACACTGAGGGTTCACACAGGCAACATATTTGTTCAGCACATGTGAGAAACATTGTGTGACTTGTATGCTGTGTGTGCAGTGAAACCATGTATTTTAAAGATATTTGAGTTTATTTTAAGATACTTACTGGGCATAACCAAGTGGTACTTTGAAAAAGGTTGGCTGCCTTGAACTGTCTGCCTTTAAACCACCCAATACATTCTTCAGTAAAGTCGGTGACATTTATTTTATTTGATACTTGAGTAGATGTGAGAAGTGGAAAGGCCACCGTGTTTCCTGAGATTGCCTAGTTTATCTTACAGCACTAGCAGGTATAAAACTTCATAAGAGTTACTCTGTAGAGAGCAGCAATGATATTTAAATGATTAAATGTGTAAAGCTCAAGCATAATCACTTTTTGACCACGACTACACTTGTACAGCTTTCCCCCACTCCCTCCAAATCAAAAATCTCCCAGCAGATTAAACATAGTGTTAATTATGTGTCTGCACTTCAGAATATTCAACTTGTAGTAGTCTTTTTAACCTTTTCAAGTATAAAGGGAAAAACCAGGATTTTTTGTCCCTCTATAAATTTGGTTAGGTGTGTCTGACTTAATTTACAGACATCACCTTCCAGTTCTTTTTGTACCCTGAGGTCTGTTACTGTCAGCTTAATTCACCTCTGGTTTTATGTTACCTGTCTCAGTGTAACTCTGCTGTCCACTAAGAGACATGAAAGCGTCATCTATGAATAACTTTATGTGAAGATGAAAACCAGGATTTTTCTGGTCAAAATAAAAAGTACTTTTAATGAACATTTAATTCCATTTGTTATGGACGTGAGCAGCCCACCTTGGCTCTGATAAGACCCTGCCATTGTCCTTTCTTTTGGCCTTGATACCATGCTAGAAGCATCTGATTCAGTTTCTTGTTTTAAGGCAGGTGTGAGTGTGTGTGTGTGCATGCTTGCATGCTCATAGCTGTGGTTTTTAATAGTTGGAAAGAAGAAAGGCAACAGTAGGTCTTGGGGCGTGGGAGGGGGGACTCAGTGCTGTCTGCTTTTCATGATGGGATGTAACAGTGATAGCCCTGGATAATGGGAAGATGCAGGTGATAAACCCCTTTGTGAGGAGCCAGCTCAGCTCAGGTGTGAGCGGGTTATGGCCCTGCAGAACCATGGGGTGTCTATGCACTGGTCCTACAGAACTCCCAGCCTCAACAGCCCTGCCCTAAGGACAAGATGAACCGCACAGATCTGAAACCCACCTGTGTAAATAAATAGGCTTTAGCTAATCACCCAAAGCAGAATAACCATATGTACCTTTATTTTCTTACACACATGAATAATTAACCCTTTTTAGAATGAGATCATTTAGATTGAGTATTGTCTTTGCTAGCTTTGAATCTGCAACTTGTTCTGAGGAGAGACGAGATGGAATGAGTTGCAGATGACTGGCTAGATTGTTACCTTTAGTCTTATTTCAGAAGGTATTATTTAAACATGAATATGCTCTTACCTACTCTGTACAAAAAAATACAAAAGATGGATAATTTGATAGCCAAGGCACGCTAGCTCAAATTTCATAAATGTATTTGTTTTCATATATAGCTAATGCTGAGAGAACTGGGAGTTTCAATAACATGTAATGTGGTTAGAAGAACCCAATTTAATTTACTTCTATTGGTTTTTACCAGGAGCAGGAGTTTGTGCAGAAACAGCAACAAGAACTGGATGCATCTCTGAAGAAAATAATTCAGCAGCAGAAGACAGAACTGGCCACCATTGAAAGAGATTGCCTCAACAACAAACAGCAGCTCATGAGAGGTACCCAGCACCAGGCTCTCCCTTTGAAACAGGCACTGGTGTTTAGTAAAACAATGGTCTTTCTTCACTTTATGAAACCAAAAACCTTCATGACTTATCTAGAACTGTAACAAAAACTTTTGCTATGAAACAGCATTTTTTTTAAAATGTACTTATGCCACTTCTGAATATAGACCAGGAGGTTGGAAAGTACAGGATGGGATTGCAATTCCTGAACCAACCTTGCTCTTTTTTCCAGCTCGTGAAGCTGCATTCTGGGAGCTGGAGGAGCGGCACCTACAGGAGAAACACCAGCTCCTCAAGCAGCAGCTCAAGGATCAGTACTTCATGCAGAGGCACCAGCTGCTTAAGAGGCATGAAAAAGTTAGTGTTGACTTTGGCACTTTCTCTTGTGTATTATAATATCATTTTTTAAATCAAGTAATCTTAGGATCTCTCCTGGTGCTGTATGTTTGCACAGACAAGACCCAGACAAGTATTTTGAAGATGTTATGTGCTCTATTGAAATTTTAAAAAATCTTACTCACCTTACTTGAATAGCTTAGTAATATATAAAGTATAAATTATGATATATAAAAAACCCCAAATTCTGCTTATCCACCAAAACCGATTTTGATTTGTGTTTAAACAAATCTGTTCAGAAGTAAGTAATCCTGGAATTAAATTAGCAGAATGAACTGGATTAGCTTCTGGGCAAGTAGCTGACAACTGTCTCTTTATAGCTAAATCCTTATTTTCCACAAGGCACTTTGGTTTTAATAGAATACATGAAAGCAAATAGTTCAGTTTCTGAAAATGTAAACCAGTAGGTAGGTGTTTGAGGATCTCTTGGTGATCAAGGCATGAGCAGCCTCTACTGAAGGCTTGTTCTGTCCACTCTGGTTTACCCCATGTGAGCTGTTGCTTTCCCCATTTTTTTTAAGCAAACTGCCCCTCCACAGCTGTAGCCCAGAAGTTCAGTTAAACAAAAAGGAGTTTTTCCTTTTGAATAACAGGCTTTGTAAAAGGCAGCGCAGGAGTTGAGTAAGCACTGGTAAAATATATGTGTATTTACATTTATTAGAGAATTTTCTTTGGGTTGGGCAAGATCCAGAACTCTCTAGAAGCAGCCCCTCCTCCCCACTGTTAACTCCTGGGGCTGGGAATGGTTTCTGCTGGGAGGCACTGACTCTCACCAGGGACTTAATAATGGAAAGAGATGCACACTGTTTAACATCACAACTACTGTGTAATATTTCCACATGGTTAACGTTTCAGGAAACAGAACAAATGCAGAGGTATAATCAACGCCTTATAGAGGAGTTAAAGAACAAGCAAACTCAGGAAAGAGCCAGACTGCCTAAAATCCAGCGAAGTGAAGCAAAGACTCGGATGGCCATGTTTAAGAAAAGTTTAAGAATCAATTCATTTGCCTCTCCAGACCAAGATCGTGAAAAAATTAAGCAGGTAATCAATAAGTTATTATTTAATAGTTTTAATAGTGTAAATGCTGAATGTGAGGTAAATGTGAGGATGGAATAGAGTGCACTCTCACAAGTTCTCAGATGGTACCAAACTGGGTTGATGCACTGGATGGGGTCAGAGGAACTCATCCTTCCCTGCTGCTCTGGTCAGCCTCTTCTGAAGTGCTGGGTCCAGTCCTGGGCTTCCCAGTACAAGTCAGACACGGATTTATTGGAGCGAGTCGTGCAAAGGGCCTTGAAGATGGCTGAGAGACTCAAGTGTCTTGTTACACGAGGAGTCACCTGGGGTACCTGGGCTGCTCAGGAGGGTTTTATCCATGTGTATAAGTACCCAACAGAGGGAGCAAAGAAGGTGGAGCCAGCCTTTTCCCAGTGGTGCCCAGTGACAGGGTGAGACAGCAGCCACAGTTGAAATATGGAAAATCCAACTTCAACATGAGAAAACATTTTTGTAGTGGGAAGATGGTCAAACACTGGAGCAGGTTGTCCAGAGAGCTTGTAGAGATGCTCAGAGCCCAACAGGACACAGTCCTGCACACCCTCCTCCTGGTGACCCTGCTTTGAGTAGGGAGGTTGATCTTTGCAGATCCCTTCCAACCTCAACTGTTCAGTGATTCTGTGAAACATTTTTAAGGATGCTTGATTTTTGTGAGCTTTTGAACTAAAGCTGTAGGTATTCACTCATTCTTTAAAAGGGAATGCTGTGCAGAGGTTGAGAGGTTTGCTTTCTAATGCACCACAGTCACAAATCATGTTTCATATGGTGAGAACTGGAAGGATGAAAAATGTGGAAAATATGGTCTCCTGTAGCTGTTTAACACCAGCCTAAACCAATGCTTGCAGCTGCACTGCTGTGTCACAGCTTCAGAGGGAGGTAATTTCAGGAATCTGGAAGTGAAATGTGCTGCATTTTAAGGAAAAATCAGAGTGCAGACAGAGAAATGGAATTAAAACTGTAGGGAACTTCCTTTGTAAGAATTTAAAAAAGAAAACATAGAGAAAATTACTGCTTAAATCTTCTAGAACTGTTCTTCTCAGTATGTGTTCATTCTATTAGATGCAGTTTTTTGACTAATGCAAACTGTTTTATTCAGAGGCACCATATAAATAATCTCTTATTTTTAATTTTAGTTTGCTGTTCAAGAAGAAAAGAGGCAGAAAAATGAGAGACTGGCGCAGCATCAAAAACACGAAAACCAAATGCGGGACCTTCAGTTGCAGTGTGAAGCAAACATCAGGGAACTGCATCAGTTACAGGTTAAAAATAGATGATAATAAATGACCATTCAGTTAGAAGACTTAAGTTAATACGAGATGCAGGCAAAGCAGAAACACCTTTCCTTAATTTTTACTGTATAGTTTTTCCAGCTTTGTTTTCAAAGGCCTGCAGTGCACTGCTTTCCAGATTCATATGTTCCCATCAATTAATGAAGACTCATTTTAAATTAAGAAGAGCATGAACCAGAAGCAGATGATCCCTTCTGGAATATCTGTCAAGTTCCCAGGGCTATTTTCTGTGGGCAGCATTTCCTTTTAACCCGGTTTTGCTGGCATGTCATTAATCAGAACAGAGGTAGGCAGCACCAGGCATTACTCACTAGTAGTTTGCAGCAATACAGGAATGAGGAGGTTTCTACCAAGAGCTGCCACTTGCGTGTGAACTTCTGGAAGGTACTTAGAAGGAATTCTCTTCTTGTGATAAGGAGCTCTGATTTGTCTCTTTGGGGTATGCATTTTGTAAAAGTTTCTGCTGGATACCAGAGGCCAGATCTCCTTTTCTGTTAAATCAGCTTTTCCCAGTTTCAGGGACACAAGGCAGTTTTAAAGCATTAAATGATCACCTGCTGATAACCTTTGCTTAGAGAAATCATGCAGTGACCAACGAAGCTCATTCTACTCTATTCACTTTCTTACATCCTGCAAAAACAGTCCCTGGCTGTGCCACTAATATGCCCCAGTAAATCCCCAAGTACCGTGGGAGCCTTGTGAGAGTTTCAGCTCCAGTAAAATAGAGCAGATTAGGGCTGCTCTGAGCTTCACAAGGAAAACTGGCCCTTTGCTGCACTCAGGTCCAGCCAAGTGCTTGTTGTTTGTGTTGCTGTGATTCTGTGCTCTGCATCAGACCCATTTGGGACTGGAACCCTAGAAACACAACCACTGCCAACTGCTTTTAAAAAAAGTGCAGAGACCAAATAATTGATTATTTTCTTGTCATGCTTCAGAAGTCCTCTGAAAGTGAGGCAGATGCCTGGGTACCTTACTGAGAGAAATGTGAAGCTGAGGTGTGGTTTGAGCCTTTCCATAGGGCAATCCTGAGGCTGCTTCTGCAACCACCTTTGTCTCTTCTCTAAGTTCCATTTGTGTGTCTCAGCTCTTGGCACCAAGAGTTGAAATATTTCCAAAAAACAGCTTCCTTTTTAATGTAATTGGTTTTAATAAATTATACAGACTGTCTTTAAAAAGCAAAGCAGAAATGCTGCGTGACCTTGACAAGCATCATTAGGCAGTGAAACACAGTTTTGAGTAACACTCTCAGCAGCTGCCTTAATGATGCTCAGCAGTGTATTTGGATTTACGAGTGTTTCTTATCTCAATTGGCTCCGATGGAAAGATCAGCTTTTGAAAACACAGCCTTGTAACATACTTTCATCTTGTAATTATTCACGTCACTATTTACACGGAATAAGCTAATTAGAAAGAATTAGGACAACATATGTCACTGTACAAATGTTCAGTTGCCTAATCTGAATTAGTTTTACATAAGGATTATCTTGTTTTAAGAATGAAAAATGCCATCTACTGGTTGAGCATGAGACTCAGAAGCTAAAAGAGCTGGATG
This sequence comes from Vidua macroura, assembly GCF_024509145.1. Taxonomy (NCBI): domain Eukaryota; kingdom Metazoa; phylum Chordata; class Aves; order Passeriformes; family Viduidae; genus Vidua; species Vidua macroura. Next base: position 12,010,602 of record NC_071578.1, on the reverse strand, counting down.
AAGAGCACAGCCAAGAACTGAAGGAATGGAGAGAGAAATTGAGACCAAGAAAAAAGGTAAATGGGAGCGGTTCATGAATCAGGAAATTATCAAGGGTTTGATCTAGAAAACACAGACTCTACAAAAGTATTGCAGATGAGGAGAGTCAAGCTGCTGTACAAAGCTGTTGCAGTTCACTGTATAATAAAAGATGTTTAAAAAATTGCATAAGCTGAGCAAAGGGCAGGTGAACCAAAACAGGCTGGATGTTACCAGCCTCTTTGCAGGGCTCCCACCTGCAGCACATGTGTGCAGGTTTGCATGGAAAACTTAGCTGGAGGTAAATCTGGGGCTAGGAATTTATTTCAGAAGCCAGTCAGTTACTACAAAAATTGAGTGATATATAGCAGACATATAGCTGGTGGTGGAGGTTGGTCTTGGGGGATTATTTTATTTTAAAAGGGAACATAGTAGAGTTTCACACGGTTCAGAGATTGATCAGACAAAATGTCTCCACAATAATGGGTTTCTTGTACTTTGCCTTGTTAATCCTGTGACAATCTGATTTTGGTTTTAGATGCTGGAAGAAGAATTTGCCAGAAAACTGCAGGAACAGGAAGTTTTCTTTAAAATGACTGGAGAATCTGAATGCCTTAATCCTTCAACACAAAGCCGGATTTCCAAATTCTACCCAATCCCCAGTCTTCACTCCACTGGGTCGTAACTCTGGGAACTTCTGTAGGTTTTTCGGTGTTTGGAATTCTCCCTCCTGACGGCCTAACCCGACTTACCCGCGGCGTATGAACATCGGGGACCTCGCGTGTCTTGTTTTCAGTGGAGACAATCAGTGTCAGGAACGGTTTCTTCACTCCCCTGAACAGAAGAAACAAACCAAGTGTTGGTGTACAGTGGTATTGTTACGTCCTTCAGATGTTTCAAGACTAAGTGGGCTTTTTATCCCAGTCTCTAAAAGTACGTTACCTACAGTTTTGACTTTAAGCCTGAAATACTAATTATGCTCTTTCTCATCACAAGAAAAAATGGTTTCTCATCTGAACATTTAAATGGTGTAATATTAGTTCTGCTACTGTGTTTTTAAGCATCAGATTTCTCCATGAGAGAATTCCACAATTAAAACTGCCATGAGAGTTTTAAAATTTTATAATGTGAGCAGTGTCTTCATGGCAAGGACTGAAACTAATTACTAAGAACATGCCAGCAATCAGAAAAACAAACCCTTATGTATAAACACAATTGGCAAAAGCAAAAGCCTTTGCAACTTCTTTTGAAAGAAACCTCTGGCATAAATTAAACTGAGCTGATCTCCATGACATGTTTTGTCCATTAGTTCCATAATGAAATGGGGTGCTAGTTTAATTAATACAGTGCCTGAAACACTTAGATATGCTGATCCTGGCAACAGGATACTGTTTTGTCATTTAAAAACACAAAACTCCTTAGCGTTGCTGTTACTGTACAAAACAAGATTTCTTGCTGCTACTGCCATTTTTGTTGTAAATCCTCACCCTAAAATATTTTGCACTAAAATATGTAAAGGTGAAAGAAATGCTAACTTTAAAATGCACAGTTTATTATTTTCTTTAGGTATTACATACAGGTGGTTAGTTCTACAAATTGAAAAACTGTAGAATGTATTTTTTAGAAAGCGGTGTGCAAAATGCACGTGGTTTCTCTAACTGTACCTGGAATGGGTAGAGCCATTGTTCTGTTCTTACCAAAGCCTGTTCATTTGAACTCCATCACAGAAGTGGAGGTGAATGGTCATATTTATAAATAACCATGGCTAAAGTCTGATTTCACTAGCACTAGAAATGTTAGATTCCGTTTCGGTTTTTTTTTTTTTTTTAAGTCATTTTATTTTAAGGAAAGATTTAAGTTAAATATACAGACAAATTCCTTTATGAAGCTGGGTGTTTTGCTTTTGTGTTGCCACCTACTAACATAGGCAGGTTTTATTTTTTGAGTTCCTAAATGTACCCTAAGTTATTTGCCTGACTGATCTGTAGTGGGAAATCTGAACTGTGTCTCCTATAGCGGGGTAGGGAAATACAGCTGTATTAGGTCACTCTTGCTGCACTCCTTTTGCTGGATAGAGGTTGAGTCATATCAGGACAGTGTTACAAGCTGTACTTGGGTATGCTGGAGCTCCATTTGTAAAATAGTATTTTTCTGTCTTTTGAGGCCTGACTTTCTCTGGTATCTTTGGGCATCAACTGCACCCATTTTGTTTGCTTGCTTTGACTGTGCAACTGGTGCCCATTCCGTGGCGTTCATTTCATGGGAACAGTGTTGCTGCATGGCAATGAACATAGGACTTTAATCAGCTGTGGTTGAAACCTTGGATGCTGAAATCCTTGGACGTTGAACCAGTATCTTCTCAATGAAGACACTTAATTTACAGCACAGTAAAAAAAAATTGGAAAATGCATGTTTTAATTTAAATTTTGTAACTTTTTGATAGCATAATTACTTTAATAGCTAGCCTTAATTTCTGGCATTTTATTATTTTAAATGTGTATTGTGTACTGTTGTAAATTCACACACCATATCTCTAGAATGTTCTTTGTTGCTAAATGCAAAGTTTTTTGAATTGTTTGTTTAGTAAGGAGAAACAAGTCTTTGAAGACCTTTTGCTTTTTAAGCTCCACCTTCATAAATTGACTGTTACTAAGATACCATTAAATAATCTTCATCTCTATTTAACAGAATTTGTTTGCAATTTTGTATGAAGTAGGCTCAGTGCTTTACCTGGGGAGTAGGCAGGGCAGGCAGATTTTCTCTTCTGGATTATGTCTACATTCATCCTCAGTAAATCCTCACAGGGAAATGTTAATAATCTTCTCCTTACGTTTTCGGTGGTTTCAGTGATACATTACTAATATGTATTGGCATTCTGTTTACCTCTGTCTGAATCGCTTACATCTTTTATTTGAAGATCCTTTTCACACAGGCCCTGCAATCTGATCTCATTGTAAATTGCACAAATAACTGTAACTGAGCTCTGGGATGAAGGGAGGGATCGGATGTGGCAGTGGAAGCCTTGCTCAGGTCTCCAGGTGGGGAGCCCTGTGAAGCACCTGCAGCCTTGTGAACTGGGTTGAGAATTAATACCAAGCATGAGTGATAACAAGAACTAGCCTGGGTACTTACACATCTAGACTGATAAAATTGGATTTAAGTGTTGCAGAATGTGAGAGAGGTGTTACAATATTGTATCAGTGTCAGAAAATTCAATTCAAATTAAATTTAGTCTCGCGTAGGCCTAAAAGACATCTCCTGAGATGCGAAATCCAATCTTGGTACTATCTCACATCACCTCCCTAATGAATGTTAGCAGCTCCATCTCCAGGGTGGCAATGTGTGTTTTCTGCAGCCAAAACAATGTACTTACAAGTTCTTACTGTTTGGCAGATCTCATTGTCCCCACACACTCCTCCAAAGCTGACCACAAATCAGTATTTGCTCACCAATGTGTTTTACTACATTGTAATTTCTGTCCACAGGAAAACAAGAAAAGGCAATAAATCCCAGGGCTGCAGTGCTGTGTGTGGGTTGTCCTCCTGTGTTTACAACTGATCCTCATGGAAAACCTGCCTGCAGGGCCTCAGCCTCACACCATGTGCTTCCCAAGCTCTGAAAGTACATTTTGCACTGCTTAAGGCATCCAGGGACATTGGGGGCTAAAGGTCTTCGGGTCCACCTGCTACCTGTTTTTATGAGATTCTGGCTGAGGAGGGCTTACCAACCCAGGGGAAAATGGGCTGTGGCAGCTCTTGATCTTCTGAAGTTCCAGGGGAACTTTGCTGCTTATTTTATTTTATGAAGAAGAAATACTCCAGCATTTGATCCTCTCTGATCCCCATAAAACACATTTTCCTTCTCCAAGCACTCTGCTGTCGCTGGTGTATACATGAGAACTATATACAGCACGTAAAGATACCATAACTGGAGTTGTTATTCATATGATTGATTATGTAAGTCTGGATTTATAAACACCTTCTGAAGGAAAACCTTTATTTGAATTGGCACCTGAATTCAAATTCCCTGCTGGCAGGGCTGCACTGTCCTGACCATCAGCATTCACTCAAGAGTGATTTTTCACATCACATTAAAAACTGATGTTCAGTCTGAGCTGCACCCTTTTTTCCAGGAAATCTTTTAAGCTAACACTCTTTTAAAATTGCATTCATTATCAATATCTGATCTATCACACAGTTAAAGAAATTATTCTTCTGTCACAGAGGACTTTATGATAACTCTATTCTACTGAATTATTTTCCTTAAAAATTGGAAACATAGCACCTTAACTAAGAGCTAAGCAAAGCAGCAATGAAATCGCTTTTATCACACCGTCTCTTTTGTGACAGCAGTATCACATAGGAAGTTGATTCTCCAATTGAAATAGTATCTGCCTTGCAAGTATTTCAAGCTTGCTTTGGTATAGGACAGATTCATATAGGTGGTTTAAATTCAGGCACTTGAGTTCACTTTTAGGCAGCCTGATTTTCAGAGCTGTTGTGCAGCTGTAGCTCCCAGACCTCAGAAATACATCATTGTTGAAAACTGAAATGTACAAATAAGCTTGGTGCTAGTTGCTTCCACTGATCTACTGCTTCTTGGTTCATCTGCTGTGGGGAAGAGGGGTAAGTTTGAGGACAGTGACTCTCTGGTTGTTGGAGGCAAGGGCAGGGAGGAGTGTTTAGGACCATCATTGTGTCAGTAAGTTCTATGTTAGCATTTATACTCTGGTCATTTTACGTCAAAATCTGTACTTCTGGATCTCTGAAATTTCCTTCCATTGATGTGTCCATGCAAATTGCCCATTCCCAGGCTACTTCTGCCATCTTCACAGCAGTTTAAATAAGATTAGAGAGAATTAACCTTCCTTGTTCACAGGCAAGCCAAGGCCAGAATGCCCCATCATTTCTCAGTCTTGACAAAGATGAGAACAGATAAAGGGAAGGAGAAGATAAAGGAAATTACAGTGTTTCTTTTACAGAACTTTTACTTGTTCTGCATCCCCTTTCTCCAGCTCAGTCCTCACATGCTGTTTCCTGTAGCTCCTTTGCACATCTGTTGTCTGGGCAGTCAGTGGTGCCAGAGGAAAACCCCTTAAGCAAAAACACACTCATGCCCAACCCATGAGAAAGGGCTCTTGTGCTTTCCCTGTACTGAAAGCAGAAGGAACTGGCTGAGTCCAGGGTTACCCTGATTTAACAAAGTCTTCCACGCTTACAATTAGGTGGTAAAGCTTCTTTGGTAATGAGAATCAGTCCTAAAATGGTGGAAAGAACAGAAACTAGGAAGGGACATGGAGTGGCATCTAATGTTGAGCTGTCATACCATTTTCTGTAGGAAGCCAAGCAGAGCAGGAGCATCCTGTGACAAAACACATGCCTGAGGCACTGTTGGCCTCGTGTTCTCCCACCAGTTTGTTGAATGTTTTGTGTTAACTGCAAACCAAGTTATTTTTGCCTTACAAAAAGCAACCAAAAATCATGAGATGGATGAATAATTGGCTAAGGGTCTCTGTACAGCTAGTGTACAGCTTGTGGAAGTGAACTTGCAGTAGCAGCCATACAACAGTTCTGAGAGTTTTTTTGTCTTGTTTTTCAAAGTAATTTGATTTCATGGCTTTCTGTAGAATATTGTAATAATTCTGCTGTAAATACAATAAAATCACAGTTTGCTGAGATCGCCTCAGTTTTGTTGATGGAAAACTTGCATGAAATACAAGTGATTTGTACAAGTGTTTGAGTGAAGGGGATGATTTACAATGTTTAAAATAATGGAGTATAAAAGTATTTAATGTTGTGCCATTGTATTTACCATTGTACCTCAGACCCATCTCAGGTGCCTCACCCTGCCCCACAACAACCTGCAAACACAGAATGGCCATCCTCAATAGTTCAGGGATGGGGTTAAAAACACACTTTAATTGGGCTGTTTACATTAAAGATTATTTTTCACCAGTGTTTAAAAAAACAGAAAAAAAATACAAAAATATTTTTAAAAGATAAACAAATTATGTTTAAAAGTGCTTTGGTTCGGCCCATATGTCCTGTCTCGCTGTGCTGCTGTAAACGGGCTCCACTTGGGGTTGGCAGAGCTTGTGGAGAGGGAATCCCAGGGTGGTGCAAGCCCAGGGTTTTTCACGGGACTTTGTGGGCTGCATGTGATCCCTGACAAACCATGCATTTGGTGGGGATGGGATTTTTTTTTTTTTTTTTCTGCATAGTTGGCTAGTTGTTAAAAATCCCAGGTTTTTATATATCTGGGAGTAGTACAAGAAGCCTGGACTAGGTGAGACAGGAAGCCCTTGTCAGCCCAAGGACATCAGCCTGAGAGCTCAGGGGCACGAAGCCAACCATCAGTAACAGGAGCAAACACCCCACACTAGGGCCATGCTGGACACACACAAGGACATTCGGATCTGAACTATCAACTCTAAGGGGTCAGCTGAGCAGTGAGGATGTTTTAGCATTAAGGCAGTGAAGACTCAGGCTAATTTTCTACAGGCTGCTGGGAATGCTGCCCTGTGCAGAACTGAGCTACCTCTTTCCTTAAACACCAACAGTTCTTCTTTTTCTTCTGCCAACATACAGTTGTTCACCTGGGGACCAGAAAAATCAAAAGGAGGGTTAGTTGAAAAGACCATATAAAAAGACAAAAGATCCAAACCAAAAAACTGAGGCTGTGTTTTCCAGCTATTCCCAGGGATGGGCTGGTGCCACTTGTGACAGTCAAATCCTGCTCTCCTGGGGATGGCAGGTGTTCCTACCTTTCTCTCCCTTCTCTCCTTTTGGTCCCCTTTGCCCATGTCGTCCTGGTGGGCCCATTGGCCCAGGGTCACCTGAAGGAATGAGAAGACCAAGTTTGCCCTTGAGCACAAGTGATCCACAGACAGGGACGGGCCACAGGAAGGGACACCAAGTCAGGACAATGTTTTGGCTGAGATCCTGAAGGTGCCACGTTCACTGTGAGAGGGTGTGACCTCGAGCAGTGCTATGACCTCTGTGGTCACAATGCTGCTTCCTGGGCATCACAAGGCTGAAGAGGGAAAGGATGGCAAGCCTTACCTTTGGGTCCAGGATAACCCCTCTCTCCCTTTTCACCGGGTGGCCCCTGGATGGCACCATGTGCTGGAGAGGGAGATGAAGGAGAGAGTGAATGAATGGGAGAAACCACTGCCCACTCAGAGAAGCTGTGAGTCACACTGGAAGGACATTTCTCTTGGTTAGATGGGATTAGACTGACAGCAAGGTTTTTAAACAGGGTTTTGGTCCCAACAAAGTTCCAAGGACAGGCTGTGATGTCATTTCACCAGCACTGCTCTGTCACTTTCTCTGGATGCCCTGGCTGTCACTAGGGCTGGAGTTGGCCCATGCTCAGGATGGGGAATCTGAGAGCAGAGCAAGCACCTGGCTCATATTTCTGTATGTGTGCCAGTGTAGCCACATTAAAATGGGCCACAGAGCTTGTAAGCACAGAGGCCTTCAGGGTTTGGGATGAGCTTCCTAACAATAGTGGTAAAAACTGATGTCCTTCCTAATGGTAAGACTGCACCTCCCCAGCAAGGAAGGAAGGAGATGTAAAGACCATCCACTTTCAACTCTGCAACTTGACTTTTGCAGTGTGAGAAGATCAATAGGTTTGTGAGAGGTTGAGGAGATGTAATATGCATGAGCCAGAAATGCCAAGCCAAAATATCACTCACTTCTAAAGAAGTCCATGAGGTCTGCGGTGACATTGCCATAGGCTGCAAAGACCTTGCTGATGCCAGGGGGACCAGGAGGGCCTGGGGGACCTGCAGGTCCCTGTGCAGTGTAAGACATCAGGTCCTGGAGAATACCTTGGCCTGTGGAATTAAAGATGTCGTTTGAAAGGAGCTCTGGGAGAGCTGTGGCTGCATGCTGAGGCAGAAGGTGTAAGGGAGAGATGTAGGCAGCAGGAAGGAGAGTGAAGTGAACAGCGTGTCCAGGCACAGGGGGTTTGGAGTTGGAGGCTGGGATAGGAAGGGTCAGGATGAGCAGGCATTGCACTCACTCTGGAGGCTCTCTGACACACGGAGTGCCAGCTCGTTGTAATCCAGGGAACCAGTGAAGGAGTTGCTGTAGGATCTGCTCGACGCTGCTGATCTCCTGTGTGATTCCTCCTCTGTCAGCAGCCCATCGAAAGACCCATCTGTGCCCATGGAGGCATCGTAAGCGCCATCGCTGCCCACAGAGGCATGGTAAGAGGATCTGCTGCTCATGGAGCTGCCATACGAGCTGCCTGTGCCCAGTGAGCCCCCGTGGGAGCCCTCAGCACCAAGGGATCCTCCATGCAAGTGCTCAGAAGCTCGTAAGCCTTGGTATGATGAAGACATAGACCCAGACACAAAGCCACTGTCTCCTTTGGGTCCCGGTGGTCCCGGTGGTCCCTGTGGCCCAGGGGGCCCTGAGATGTAGCTTCGAACTTCATCACCTACAAAATACAAGGGGGGAACTTCAGGGACACTGGGCTTGACAGAGATCCTGTGCTACCACCTGAATGAAGACCGGAGTGTGAAGTTCTGTCCCACCAACCATCAGTGACCCTCATCCAGTGCCATTTCTCAGGCAGCAGGCACATGTCAACATTGAACTTCACAGATGGTAAGACACCCTCCTCCTTCCCATCTCTCCCACAATTTTGTGTGCCCAATCTTAGGAACATGCCCAATGATTTTGCAGAAGGCTGCACTCCTCAGGCCAATTTCAGCACTTCTGCCAAAAGAGCCCTTCTGTGACCAGTTTGCCGAAACTGAGGTGTTTTTCAAAGCCTGCCCTGGATGACTTGCCAGGATTAGCTCAGACCATTGGTGCTTCACAGCTAGCTCAGTGCTGCCTTCCAACCCCTCCATTATCCATCCTCTGTGGGCAGTGTTTGCCAAAGAAAATGCTTTTCCCTTGGTAAAACTCCGCTGGTGACCTTACTAGGGACCCAGGTTCAGCACAGGCCAACTGTAACTACCCAGTGCTTGTCCCTGTTGTCTCACAACACAGACTTTGGCTGGCAGTTGGACTGAAAAGAAAAAAGCCTACAGGCTGCAGCACACTTGTGTAGACCTGGCTGTAGAGGGAAGGCATTGCTGTAGCCCCAGTTCAGGGAAGGCTACAGGAATGTCTGCTGTGGCAGAGCCAGTCACCTACACAAGGTAAAGCATGTCTTAGGATGTGTGCAGGAAGGATGGGTGGTATTCCCTTACTCTTCAGGTACTGGATCAGCTCACTCCTGAACTCGTCACTGTTGGTGATGTCAGCATAGGACAGGAGGCCTGTTCCCGAGAAACCTGGTGGTCCTGGTGGGCCAGGAGGGCCAGGTGGGCCCTGGACTCCAGAAAGGGAAGAGTATCCAACATCTTGAGAGAAAGAAAGAATTATTTTCCATCAATGAGAGGATAAGGAAATTTCACATGTTTGGGGATCTTGAAAGTTTAAAGGCTCCAACCCCGACTTCCATCCCTTTACAGACAACACTGACAAAATTCTTTTCTTTATAGTGACTTTGTTTCCAGTAGGCAGTCACATTCCTGCTAAGCTAAATCTCAGCCTCAAGTCCCCCCAGCATCTAAAAACAGAATCACCCTGGCAGCTGTGAGAAACACAAATGCTTTACTTTGAAGGTAGGCAGAGATGTCCTCCAGGGAGGTGCCTGGTGATCCAGGGATCCCTGGAGGTCCTGGAGGGCCTGCAGGACCAGGGGGCCCAACAACACCACTGAATTCAGAGTCTGTAAGACACAAGGGAAGAAAAGAAGTCACCCAAACAGCCACAACCCTAGTGTATGTTCCTTGACAATACAGGTTATGCCAGATACAGCCAAGTAGTAGGGTTTTTTTGTCACTAGTACCTCCTGGTGCATCCTTCTTGGTGCACCCCACTTCCCTGCATTTAGATGTCACATTGGACAGTCAGGTGATTCCAAAGAGAGTAAAGTCCCTATTTTTAATATATACTTTTAAAGAGGCATAAGAAATGATGCCTTCATGCTGCAGAGTTTGGATACAACAAAGGGCTCCTTCATGCCCATCTCCAAGACAGCACCACTGCTGTTGCTCCTCACAGGAACATGGTGATCCAGCTGCAGCCCCCTGTGGAGTGTGCAGGTGCCAGCAGAGGCCTGCAGTGCTGCTAAGGACAAAGGGCCATCAGAGGGTTGTTCGTGATCACAGGCAAAAAGGGAAATTCTGTGACTAAGGCTGTAAAAAAGATCCTGGGGGAACATAAAGCCCCATGGCAGGGGAGTGAAGAAGTTGGCTTACTTCGCAAGTAAGCTGTCAGGTCACTGTAAGATATACCAGGTGACCCTGGAGGCCCAGGTGGTCCAGGCAGTCCAATGCTCATCCCAGAACCTGCAAAATCAAATAGATTCACATTATCAGAACAGGCTGTTACAGTGTAAGCAGACAGTCCACAGGGCTTGTTCACAGGCAATGCAGGAAGGGCTCCTGCAGAGTGGAATGTCCCCATCAGCAGGCTGTGCCAGGAGCCAGAGCTCAAACCTTGTTCTGGATTTGTGACTTTGCCCTGCCAATCCCAAGGACACCCATAGACAGGCAGACAGCAGGCTTCTACTCCTGGCAAAAGCTCTGCACCTCATGAACCCATTACATGGTGGGGACACCCCTGGACCTGCAGCTCAGCTGCAACTCACAGGCCGATGCATGTGCTGCTCTCCCTGTGTCTGTGGCTCTAGGGCAACACTGTGCATTTTGTGATTTGTGTTAATGAAATGTCCCTGCTGACAAAATGCAGCTGCCCTGCCTGAGCCATTGGAGTGCTGCCATTACACTGCAGTTTCCTGCTGAAAATTCCCTCCATCTTAGAAGCACTCCACTAGTGACATCTGGTCTCAAAGAGCAGTTCAGAGAAACTGAGCGTGGACCAGGCTGTGTTTTTAAGCAGACAGTTGCAGCTACCAGGATTAGGCATTTTAGCACTGCTGCTGGGATGCACAAAGAGTCCTCTCTGTCAAACAGCTCTTATATGCCATATCACCCCTTTACAGATGGGAAAATGAAGCAGAGACATAGAAATTGTTTCAACTAACTTCTAAGAGTTTGTTGCCTGAGCTGCCTTGACACAAAGTGGGCACAGACCAACTCTTTCACAGGGAAATATGTCCTGACCACAGAGATAAAGGTTAGAAAGGCACTTAAAGGTGTTGATGTGACTTCTAAGATGGCTAAAATTTTGTTCCTAAGCTCAATTTTTAATAAAGAAAGGATTCATTACTACTCTGTCAGTGGTATCTTAGCTACAGGGTATCTTTGTTCTCTTCCAAGTCTCTCACAGTCCCTGTGAGGAGATCTCTGTACACAGGGATTCGCACAATTAGCACTGGAATAATTTCTACTGAGTTGACAGCATGAGCTTTGTGCTGGGCTCCCAAAGGAACAGAGGGAAACACACACTAATAAAACCATTACTTGACAAGTAGCTGATAAACCTCCTGGTCAGCTCATCATAATCCAGTGACAGAGACATTCCATCTCCCCCTGGCCCAGGAGGTCCCGGTGGGCCCTGAGGTCCAATGAGATACCGACGAATTTCTTCTCCTAGAAATGAAGAAAAGCATCTTTTAAGGCTGTCCAGCTGCTGCACAGACACCAAGTGTGAGGAGTTCCCAGCCTGTGAGCTGAGCCCCCTCCACCAGGGAAATCATCAAAACCTATGGATGCAAAGCTCCTTTTCTCCCTCTTTTCCGAGTGAATTGTCCTGCATATGGTGCCAGAAACATTTGTGACAAGGCTGGGAACCTCCTATATAAGGGTATGAGGAGGATCAGAATTTGGATTGCTTAAGGGACCTCCCTGTTTTTTTTTTTTTTTTACCTGTTTTTTCAGGACACTTTGGAAAACTTTTTGGGTAAAGGGAATTAAAAGCAGCTCAGCTGGGAAAGACCATGCTGAGCTTTGTGTCACTTTGAAGCCATTTGGAGCACAGTGCTGGCCAGCATCATCAATACCTTCAGGGACAGCCAAATGACATCCTAGAGATTTACCTGTCAGTCCACAGTAACAGTATACATAGGAAAGAATACAAAGTTGGAGATCCCCTTCACCTTAAGAACAACAACACATCAAGGCTACGGGGGCAACACTGGGAGTGGGGGAGCTGGAAAGTAGAACACTCTGAAGCAGCTGCAGGTAACTCCAGTTGCAGACTGGAGACTGGAAGGGAAAGGGAGATCTCCAGTGCATGCCTTTACCCTCAATCCCATGTTTCCCTTGAGGGTCACTTACTTTGCAGCAGGTCCAGAAGTTCTTGGTACAAAATGGATGTAGTGGATACTGAGCTAGAAAATGACTCATAGCGACCTGAAGAGCCTGTGGGAATGAAAAGGTTTTACATGGGCTGGTATGAGACAGAACGGGGGCGGGGGGGTCAGGAAGGAACAAAGGAATGATGAATTAATTAACTGGTAGAATGGGCTTCTCATGCCACCAGCTATGAAACAGCTGCTCTCTCATACATCCTGGTCATCATACACAGCTGTGTGCTCTGTGCATTTCTGGTTGAGATTCCAGGCTACTTCCAAAAGCTCTGGGACTTCATCTACTTTAGGAGGGCCCCAAGTACACAAGCCAACCCCCAAATACTTGAGACCACATATACTAAATAAAGCCATATCTGTTTGGGGTCTTTGGGGTGTCAAAGAGTCTAACAATAAGTATTTAATACAAGACTTTTTAAACAGCAGCAACTGCTAATTAATCTAACCATTAAAAAAGGACAAGGTTCAGAGGACACCTCAGCTATGTAGAGTCCTGGGCCTAGACTGCTGAAGATAAATTACCTGGTTGGGGTGCTGCTATTTAAAGACTTGTTTCTCCTCTGGTTCTCACCTCCTAGGTGCTGCACAAGCTCAGCTGAGGGCATGACACAGTACAGAGTTTACCAATATGGTGCTTACTTGTCATATAGCTCATGACACGGGTAGCCAGCTCTGCATAATCCAAGGTCATCCCATCTGCAGTGGTGATAAGTCCAGGTGGGCCTGGAGGGCCTGGTGGGCCTTGGGCACCAGTGAAATAATGTCTGATGTTGTCACCTACGTAGAAAGCCCAAGATATGCCCACATCACTAAGAGGGAAGACTGACCATATGCACAATTATCAGACCCTCTTGCTCTGACAAAGAATGGGACAACAGAAGGACAGTTCTACAGAGGCCACAGTGGACAACAGCACCTCACAGTATTCAGCAGAAATAAGCCCAGAGTAGCAGGGCTGTTATTTCTAATAGAAGAGGGACAAGGCCCTAGGGAGCAAAAGAGAGATAGGCATGAAACTGCTGACCCACAGCAAAAATCTCATTATACTCACTCTTCAGGTAGTCAGTCACATACTGCTGAATCTCCTGAGATGAACCTCCACTTGGGCCAGGAGGACCAGGTGGCCCAGGAGGTCCTGGGGGTCCCTGAATTTGTCTGGATCCACCTACCGAAAGCATTGTAAGGAGAAGGAGTGTTTTTGGCACAGTTGCATTAGACCAAGTGATAGTGAAGTGTATTTGCATTAAGCCCTTCCCACAGGCCTGGAAAGACCTTTGGAAATTGAATATGGGGGGGTTCCCCCTGCATCTTTAAACACAGTCTGAGCATGGGCTATTTGGCAGTATAATGTCTTCAATTAATTCAGCATCTTATAATTCAGCCTGTGCAGAGCTGAGTCCAGAGACATTCCTGGCTTGGTACAGGCAGACCTGGTGGGTTTGTGCACTAGAGTGCAGTGCTGTGCTGAATATAGATGGAGATCATAGAGCTCAGGCTCATTAGTCTAACATCATTGCCCTGCTGCTCCCAATCCCAGTCAGCCTGGGCATCACCAGTTCAAGAACCTATCCACACAGAGGCAAAATTCTGACTTAATGGATTCCTAGTAAGTTGGAAAAAAAAAACCCTGTCAATTCTTAAATTTTCTGATTTAAGGCAAGCTGTGCAAAAAGAGGTTTTGAACACAAATCTCATCAGCATTAGGTTGGCACCCACACTGATAAAAGTCAAAGGAGCTTTTTAAAAGCCTCCACCAGGATATCAGCATTCCTTCTTAATATCAGAGCAATGATGGTCTCATCTCTTACCTCGAGATGCTCCTGGGATGCCAGGTGCGCCTGGGACACCTGCATCACCTGGAAAAGAGTGAGGGAGACAGACACTTGTAATGGGTATGACTGCATGTCGCATACTTGGTCATGTGAAACAGTTGAGCTACGTGTCAGAGAAGCAACTACCCAGCCCTTGCAATGAGTGTCTTGAAATGCCAGCTTGTTGGGAAAGAGAAGAGACCATGGCAGCTTTCCTGAGCCTTCTGTGACCTCGTCAAGTGCCAATTCTATTGCTGTGGTCCTACTTTGCCTGAAAAGGCAGGGGTGAGCACAGCTCTAGTTCCCAAAGGACCGGGTTGTTCCATCCTTTTATCTCAACCGTGCTTGGATGTGTGAGGCCACCCCCAATAAAAGAAAGAAGTTTTTTAACTTCACCTTTTGGTCCAGGTGGGCCAGGTGGGCCTGGGGGTCCCTGTATGGTGACTCTTTCACCTGCCAGTTGTAGAAAGAGAGTCAGAGATTCACAGGAATAACGTATGTAGGCAAAATTCCAGCTCCAGTAAAATAAAGTTAGAATGAATAGAGCAGGATTTTGGCCTGATTTCAGCCCAGGGATGATGAATTCAAATGAGGAAAGGGGGCACAGACTAACCGTGGGAGGAGAATGCTGAAAGGCCAGGATCACCCGGTTCTCCTGCATGAGACACAGAAATGAAGGAGCACTCATACACTCAGGCAAGGTACCCTGAAACCCACTCATATCTCCTTACCTGTGAATCCCCGTGGACCTCGTTCACCTGTGAACAGGGAAGCAGAGGAACAGTGTTAGGATTTGCTTTATTCTCATCAGCAACATCCCAGCCCACACTGCTGCATATCATCTTGGTCTTCAATTTGTAGGGGAGAAATGGGTAAAGGGAGCAAGTCCACGTTTTCCTGACAGCTGAGTTGAGCTACACTTCACAGGGCTACCTCCTTGTACTGACTTAGTCCACAGTGCATTTTGCAAAAAGGCTGTCCCCTTCAATGACAAATCTGAAGTTCTGAATGTTCTTGAGTATAATGGGCTTGCAAAGTTGGGATCTGAATACAGCGACTGCCTTGACACCGGTACTGGAGGCTAATAAATTTATTTGACAAAGACTGACTTGTTTTACAGCAGTCCTACTTAGTGACAGCTGTGCTTGCTTTCTTACAGACAGAGAAAGGCAGGATTTTCTGCTCCTAAGCCCTTCCTACTTTTCAGTCTAAGGTGCTGAGATCCCTCTAGCACTTTGGTGAGGCAGCACAATATACCCACCTTGGTCTCCCTTTGGGCCTGGTGGTCCTGGTGGACCTGGTGGGCCTGTGAAGAATGATTCTGCAATTCAAACAAAGAGATTTCTTCATGGCATCCAACAGAACATGAAACAAGGTTTCTCTGGCCCTACTTGATCCTAGCCATATATGTGGTCTCTGGAACTGCAACAGGACATTCCCAGGACCAGGTGATAGAATGAGTGGTAAGAACCTACCTGAGGTGGACATGGATGATCCTGGTCTCCCTGGTGGGCCTGGAGGTCCTGGCAATCCTTCTCCTAGGCAAAAGGGACACAGAAAGGCTTCAGGAAGGATCAGCCTCAGCAGTGTAAGTAAATGAACACAAGAGCTGCTACATGTCCAGCCATGGCCTTAGCTTGAGTATTTCTCAGTGTAGGCCCTTATCATTGTTTCCTTCACACATCTATCCCTGGTAGTTACTTTTTTACTATCATTTGCCACCACAGCAGAAGAGGACAGAGAAACTCCTTTCTTTGTGGTACTGGGTGCCTATCCCATCACACACCTAACCTGCTCCCTTTTCCTACTGAGCAGAGAGCAAGGAGTGGGGTTCTGTTCCTGTCACATGTCCTCCCACACCTTCCCTGTTCTGGCTGAGAAAGGGAAATCTGTGTTACAGGATGGGGCGTGGGGATATGTTCCTTATGATAAGAACCTCCCCATATGTCCGCAGCTGAAAGTTAAATCTGGACAAGTAAGAAGTAAATATGGAATTGAATGCAGTTACTTCCTTTGGCAAGTTGAAAACTTTGAGTGTCTTCCCAAAAAGCATGGCTTTTACTAATTAATACTCTGGCTAGAACCCTCTGCAAAAGCAAATGTTCTTTGTCGGGCAGCATCTTGCTGCACTGAAATTGTGTTGGTAGAAACACACTATGTGACATTCTCCTTCCAACCCTAGGCCTTGGAAAAAACCTCCCACTTTCCAGTTGGGTTTCAGAGGAACAAGCTCTTACCTGGGGGACCACGAGGTCCAGGAGGTCCCTGCACAGATTCACCTGATGACAAAAGAAACAGGGGTATTAGGGAACATTTACTCAGCAAACTGCATGGCCCAGAAATGTGCCATGTTGTGTTAGCATTCCTTGCTTAGGCGCTGAGCTCTGTATGTTACATACCTGGTGGTCCAGGGGGACCTGGGGGTCCTGCTCGCCCATGTAAATCTCCCAGCACTGTGCAAAAGAAAAACACAAACAAGGGAAAATTGTTGCTATGGAGTGACTGCTGCTATGGAAACTGTCAATATATTGCTGCTGCTTTTGATTGTAAGAAGCTCTTACAATCAAAGGGGGACTAAGATGGGACCTGGGTGACCTAAGCCCAAGATGAAGTAGAGGAAGGAGAGGAGAGATGTGCTTGGTTAGGACATGAAGAAAAATACAGCTCTGAGCAGGATACTGGAAACAGGTTGTTGAGAGAAAGAGCAAAGGACTTAAAAGCTAAAGAAGGAAGGAAAGAACTTCAAGGAAAGGAAAGATTCTTTAAAAGAGGCAAGTTTTGGGAAGAGAACATAACACTGACATTATTTAACAAGTAACTGCACTGTGTTGTCTTGATTGTACTGTGTGATGTACCCTCACCTCCAAGCTGAGGCACAAACTCAAAGTTCAGTGATGCTGTGATCCAAGGTGCCTGAATGCAGAACTGGACAGTACTGAAGCATGGTCTGAATCTACATGGCCCCATTCAGATGGTCATCAGGCAAGGATCATTTATAATTTTATGCCCTCTTCTACCTTGCTGCAAATTTGCAGAGGTCCCAGATCCTAAGAATAGCAACTCTAAGTGCATCACACATCTACACATCTAGTGCTGCACAGAGCAAGCACTCTTCTTGGGATGTTGCTAAACCATTTTGTTCTGCTCCACTTATTTTCATTTTAAAATTTTTAAATTTTTACAAAATGTTACATTTTTAATCTTAAAATTTATTTTAAGATTTATTATTTATTTATTCTAATATATTTTTATTATTATTTATTTATTTTATTTATTGACTCCCCTGTGAATTAATCCTTTAATTTGAAGAGAGATTATTTCTGTTGCTTAGATTAACATGCCTTTTCAAACTGGTTCTCATCTTACAGATGGCTCCATGCTCATATTGCACAGGGAACTGCCCTGTGTGAACTCAGTGGCTGGAAGCTCTTAGCTCGTGAGTATCTCCCCTGTTAGTGGCTACTTACCAGGCACCATTCCTCAGCTTCCCTCTCTATGCTGTGGGCCTGATGCCATCTGCTTCCTTTTGAAAGGACTTTGGGATGCACAGATGAGGAGGAAAGAAGAGGTAGCTGGCATTGCAGACACACCACTACACACACACACTTGCCCCATGTCACATTGAGAAGAAAGAGTTAGAGGCATCTCCTGGTAGCTGTGAGCTGGCCTTGAAGCTCTGACACATCTCCAGGCAAAGGAGTGGAAAGGCAGGGCCACTTACTTTGAGATGCTAATGATGAGACTTCTGTTCTGATGGTTTCTATCACAGCTTCACCAGGGGATCCTTTCTCACCCCGTGGACCTTTTACCAGGAAAAAAAAAAGCAACAGAGAAAGGGAGTTATGTAACTGAGAGAGGGTGACATTTTGTACCTACTCTGACAAGAGGTTCAGACTTTTCTTATGAGAACTGGGAGCATGAACTCAGTCCCCAGATCTGAGGGACACTGCATTCAAGTGTGAAAATTATGCCCAGTTTGCTCTAACAGGATCACAGAAAACCAGCTAAGAAAGGTTCTTAGGGGTCAGCTCTGTTCAGGCCCTTTCTAAGAGATGTCTGCCCAACTGGCAGTGCTTTCACTGCTTTCACAGTGACATTAATCCAAATTTGGCTCTAGTTTGTTCTCCTGCCTTTCAAAATGGCAGGAGGTATCCAGCTGGGCTATATCCCCTATCACAGAAAGGCAACAGCACTTGAGGAGTGCCTTAGAAATACCAGTCTTCAGGAAAAATAGCATAAGAAAAAAAAGACATTTGCAGCATCCACATTACACTGCCTCTTATCACCCTCTTACCACCCTCCTTCTTCCCCTAGGAAAACAAAAAATTATAAACATTCTTTACTAGATTAATTAATCCAAATAATGCAACAAAATGAACTGAAAGGAAGAAATCTGCAAACAAAAATGAGAGGGAATGTGCCAAGGGCTTAGAGAATTAGAAACAAAGAAAAACTAATGAATTCCTTTCTCTTAAGAAGCATAATCAAAGCTGAAGGAAAATGGTACCTTGCTGTCCAGGGAGACCAGCTGGTCCAACAGGACCTAGTTTCAAAGGAAAAAACCCGAATTTCATTAGATTTTACTGGCTGTATTTTACAATAGCAGAAAATAATCAATAGAACTTTTATGAGAACTAAGACTATCAAAAATGTATTTTTCTACACAACTAAATGGAATTGCTATGGGGTATGAATTAATCAATGCCCCATATATTACTTGAATTTCCATCTCCTGGCAATTAAAATGCTTGGTGCCTCTTGGAGTGGGGAAATAACCAGAATGCCACTGACCACAACAGAAAAGGAATGCAAAAGGCCTAACCCTTGTCTCACATTCCATACTGCAAACTGAGACTGTCTCTGCCAAACCAGCTCCAGGACTAGCTCCAGGCACAGAAGTGCCATGAGAATCAGGGCTCAGGAACTCTGCTGCCTGACACCAGAATGCTGGAGGGCAGTGTCTGACTGGGACAGAGGAGTCTGAGGCCTGAGCTCATGCACAGCCAGTGTGTGTGTGTGTGTGAAAGATTTACAGATGCTTGAGTGGGAGTTCTGCTGCCTTGAGCTCAAAGCTGAGACTGAAAACCAAGCACTTCCTAATTTCAGCAACAGGGAAAGGGATTATACACAAGCCTGCTTTCCTGAGCAGTGAAAGAGCTTGATTCTAGTCCCTGGATTTGACCTATCACTATTTTGTACTCATCAGTACTCACCTGGAACACCTGGGGGACCAGTGGGGCCAGGTGGGCCTGGGGGACCTGGTGGGCCTGGCAGAGTAATAGTTGATGAACCCTCTGAAAAACAAACACATAGATTTGCACACAGACACTTATATTCACACATCCAGTAAATGTGCACAAATCTATGCTTAAGGAATACCACATCTATGGCATATATATTCTCCCAGCACAGGGAGCCCCAGTACAGGTCTGACACACAGTCAAGATGAATTGAGGAGGCACAAAAAAACCCCAGAGAAAACCTTCCTAAATCAGAAGTGTGACCCCTCACAGCACTACATACCCGCACTTATGACTTTTCCTGGAGCTCCAGGTTCTCCTAGGGAAACAAAGGTACAAAAGTTGAGCTTCTTTTTAGGGGGGTGGGTAAGAGCTATAATAAGCTCAATAACATTGTAGTTTCTGTTCTTTCTGCTCTTGATCTCTTGTCTGAGAAGTCACAGCACTAGAAGGTCAGGGGAGAAGCAAGAGAGCTGTGCTAATCCAGAGATGCCCTCTGATCAGCTTTCCAAGCACTACATCTGCCAGCATAGGCAATAGCTTGATTTATCTGAGGCAGGCACACAGCTTCCACTGGTGGAAGTCACCAGGCATCTTATGCTCAGGGCAGAACCGGGCTTCAAAGCTTGCTCAGAGGAGAGGTGTCATGCCAAATCC
Organism: Vidua macroura; assembly: GCF_024509145.1. Taxonomy (NCBI): domain Eukaryota; kingdom Metazoa; phylum Chordata; class Aves; order Passeriformes; family Viduidae; genus Vidua; species Vidua macroura. The sequence continues at coordinate 11,990,594 of NC_071578.1, read as the reverse complement.
CTCAGCAGATGCCCTCATTGCCCTCCACGTATGCTCAGGGAAGCTCTGCCTACCGTGCTTCTCAAACCTTCCCTTCCCAAAGCCACTAGATGCCACTGTTGATCCAGGGACTGGTCAGTAGAGCAGCTAATCCCTGCTAAAATGAAATCCTTAGAGAGAAAATGAGCCTTAGAGAAGAAACAAAACTCACCTTTAGCCCCTGGTCGGCCTGGGTTGCCTGGAAGTCCTGATATGAGGTAGAGAAACAATTTAAAATAGTTAATGCAAATATTGTTTTCTGTATGTTTTTCAGGTACCCCAGCTGTTTCACTTGGGGGTTTGTAGAAGGAGCTCCCTACTCAAGACTCCAGATTTCAGCCTTTATAAGCAAGTCCCTGAGGACTTTATAAGCAAGTGGAGGAACAGACTGAGCTGGTTGTGTCCCTGGGCTTCCCTAGTCCCACTGCTCCCTGGATGATGACACTGCTTCGCAGATTTACCTGTAGCTTCTTCTAGGTACTGCCACCTGTCCTGAGGCTCCTGGATGAATTCCCTCATGAACTGTCCCCCCATAACCACCTCTGCCTAGAGATGTCACATCCTCTGTTTACATTGCTATTGCTACATCCTCTCCCTTCTGTTTCTGCTGCTGATTAGAAGGACTTTTCAGTGATGCACAGGGAACTGATATGTTATGTTTTGGGGAAAGGCAAAATTTCAACACTCAAAAGCCTTGGACTGCTCAAAAATCCCACATCTTGCACAAAACCTGTCTCAAAAGCCAAAGGAGATGTGGAAACCTTGGGATATCCTGAACTTTGGAAACCCTGAACACCACAGAGGGAAAAAATACAAGGGTTTTTTGAACCCATATCAAAGTGTGTCATTGATACATTGGAATATGGAAAAGCCTACCTGGTGGTCCTTGGGGTCCTGTAAGACCTGTCAGAAAAATGCAATAACTCTTAATATGTCTAAAAAAATTTTATGTGGGAAAAGGATAGACAGGGAGAAAAAGATTACATTTTTGTGAAATTATAGCACATAATTCTCAAGTGGTGGAAACTGGCTTAGCAACTGCTATGTAAATCAGCTCATAGCAGCTGATGTTTGTACTGTGGGCAATTTTGGGATCATAAAGGGTCTAGATTCTCTATGTATTTTCCTTTCATTACCACCTTAAGAATACAGGGATCCTCTGCCAGATTTAAATTCAAATTAAGACTGGAAATTGACAAATACATCTGTGTTCCTGACTGAGCAAAAAGCATTTTTGTTCTCTGTATGCGTTTACCTGGCTCTCCAGCATCTCCAGTGGGTCCCGGAGGGCCTCTGGCACCTGGCATTCCCATTAGACCTGGTTCACCTAGGGACATAATCACCATTAATGAGACAGAAGTCACTGACATACAATCTACCAATCCATTCAAGCTCGACTGTCCTGCAGCACTTTCTACCTATTGTATTCTCACAGCCAAGTGGCCATCTCCAGCATCAGTGTCTGGGAGGGGAACATCAGTGACAGAAGAGTTCTGTAGTGAGGTAATTCTGTCACAATTTACAGCCTGCTCCATTTTATGTCTCAGTTCCATATTTACAGGTTAACTCTACAGTTCTGAGACAGAAGATCCCAGAACATGAATCTGCTGCCATCTTTCTCCCACCCCTTTTACAAATCAACCTCCTGCCATATCAGAAAGTACCTGTACTTCTACCTCAAAGGAAGCTCTTACCTTTTTCACCTGGCTGTCCATCACGACCAGCTTGTCCTGTCCAAAGAAAGACATTGTCAGGGACTTCTCAACAGTACCACAGTATCCTCTATTCCTCCAAAGTGGAGCACAGCCCTAAGCCTAAGAGTGGCTTTCCATCACATTGCATCTGAAAGAAACCTTGGCTGCAGTTAATGAAGGTCCAGGAAGCATTCATTCAAAACTTAACTGTAGGACATTTTTTTCTGAGTGTACAGACTAATCACAGGTGTCTAAAGGAAAGACCTAGGATCACAACAAGCATGATTCCACTCCCGTGTTGTTTCCTTGTCTGTGCTCACAGAAACACAATCTGGGTGGCAATGACATACGCCTCACATAAATACAGCTGCTTTCTGGTACCCACCTACAGGTCCTTTAGCCCCTGGCTCTCCTGGAGGTCCAGGTATTCCTCTTGAGCCTTGTTCACCTGTAGCAAAATAGTATGAAAATGAATCAAACAACTCTTGGACAATTCTGTCAGCAATATTTGCTGCTTTGCAACCAAAAACCAGCATTGACAGGATGTTCAGGCCTCATGATTCACAACTGTCTCCGGGCATTAGAAATGCTCAAGTGATGTGAATACAGGGCATGTGAGAGAAGATTTTCCTAAAGCTAAATACACAGATTGTTACCAAGATTACTGGAATCAAGAATGTGATCTATTTGTTTATAATTTTGGTGCAAAAATAAAACTCCTATAACCAGTAACATCATTATAGTGCTTCAGAAAGCTAACTGGGATTGGCTGGGCTATACTTTTATTAGGTTGGCTGTTACTCCAGTATTTCAATCCACTGACCTGTCATTCCACGAGAACCCTTCTCACCCTGATCACCTGTGGTACAAAAAAGGAACACATTCTGTGAGGTTGCTTCATTGTAACATGTTTCCATCAGAGAAAATAAAGTCTGCTTTCTGACAAGAGCACAGAAGAAAAAGTCAAAGATGGATAAGGGTAAAACCCATGGACAGTAACCATACCTAAAGGAATTTAAAGAAAATAACCACAAAAAATACCTAATTGGTCAACATACCTTTGGGTCCAGGGGGTCCACTGGCTCCTTTTTCACCTGAAAGATATATGGATGATTGAACAACAGTAATAACAAATGATAAGGAAAAGGCATTTAATGCATCACAAAAAATCTTAAGAGAAATACAGATTCTGTGTTACCAGACAAACTCAAACTGGAAAATCTTTTTCTTTAACACAGCTCCATCCATCCAACTGTTGTTTCCCTCTTACACTGCTCTACTACCTCTATGTCTCCTGCATTTCTCAATATTTGCTAGCAATCACTGACTAAGTTTTGGGTTGCCTCCCTTTTCTTCAGGCTTATGCTTTTCTTTGCCCTTAGAATCAAAATGTGACATGGTCAGACCATGTCTGCTGTTCAGAGCAGTGCTAGAAAAGCACCTCAGCTAGTGCTGCTTTATTTGCCAGGGGGAAGAGAAAGTTACCTTTAGCACCTGGGAGTCCTGCTTCACCTCTAAATCCTTGTAGGCCAGGAGGACCTGCAGAAAAATGAGATGGGGGGGGTTTCATTCATCCCACTCCCCACAATGCATCACTGAAGCAGAAAAACTATGAGAAGCTGTCACTGGTTTTGTTCTCCTCAGTCTCTAGATGCCACAGCAAAGGAAAAAAAGAATGCAGCACTCACCTGGAGGACCTTGTGGGCCTGGAGAACCCATCAGGCCTGTAAGGAACATGGATTTTATTTTAGTACCACCACAATTATAAAATGATCAAATTTCTTTCAGTTTGCCCAACAGCATCCACAACCCAATAGGTGTTTAGTGGATTGGAATTTCCCCAGCCATTAGAAGGATTTGCATTACTGGCATCCTCAAAACCAGGACAACAAATTTAGAGAACTTAGTCCTTGTGACATTGAGGAAATGCTTTTCACTTAAGTAAAGAGACCCAAGCCATCCATCTCAACTGGGATATGTGCTTCAGACCATTAGTTCACTTTTCTGGTTACTGCAGAGCAACACAAGTGAAACAGGACAGCTGGGGTGCCCATTTACTCCTAACCTCTCTGTTAGGTGCTCTCTCTCCATCTTCACATTTACCTTTTAGGCCAGTAGAACCTGGGGGTCCAGGTGGCCCTGGAGGACCTGGCTCACCAATAGCACCTGCAAAATAAGAGCATGAATAGACACGGTAGAATACAGCCATAATTCTATTTTTCCATTATTCCATCTACTGTTATCTTTCTCTGGTAAGTGTCATGAATAATCTGCTCATCAGTTCAAAACAGCCAAATAGATATGCATTGTCCAAGAAAAAATATGAGCTAACTGGGCTTTGGCAAGATGAATTCCCCAGCTTTGATGATCTGGATAACAGGGAAGAAGATAACGTTGATAGTGATATGATTTTGGTTCTGTCAGACTCAAACTTGACTGTAAGATCTGGGAAACCAAAGTAATCCTTGTTTACCCATTATAAGTCTGCTAAAAAAAAATCCTTTAAGCCATATTAATCTGTGCTGGGAAATGTATAGATATCAATTCTGGATTTGAATAGTGAAATCAAATTTTATCACTGAGATGTTCTATTAATCAGGACCAAACTCTTGCTTTTATCCATCTTTGTTTTATCCAACAACAAGACACTTGGTTCCTACCTCTGTCTCCTTTTTCTCCAAATCCAGGTGGTCCTGGCTCCCCTCGAGGCCCTGGCATCCCTTCTCTACCTCTTTGTCCCATGGGACCTTCCATGCCAGGCTCACCTACAGGAAAGAAGCACCTTGTAAAAGCAGGTGTCTGTGGGAGGGAGGCCTTGGGCAAAAGGACCTGTGGCCAGCTCCAGTGGGGAAGGCAATGATCACACCAGCCAGGTGTCTATATTCCCATGCCATGTGTCAGCCAGTTGTGAATGACTCACAGCACTGACAGAGATGCTCACCCATGCTTCCCTTCTGGCCTTTTGGTCCTTCTGGTCCTGCATGCCCAATTGGACCAGGAATGCCTGGAAAGAAAACACAGTAAGCATTCAGTAAAGTTCTTGACTATGTACCATAAAAGAATAGCATGCAACTTAGGGGAACCTCAAGCCTGGAGAGATTAATTCTATGGGGTAAAGAATATATTACTCATAAGGTGGGTACTTGATCTCTTTAGAAGAACATAATACATATAAAAACACAAGAAAGCTGAATCAAGTATTTATGCATCTGCAGGACTCTTTCAGTGCTAGTCTAGAATCTTCACAAACCCAAATTCAGCATGTTCAACTAAGGGGAAGTCTGACCAAGGCTTTGCTTGTAACCAAGTCTCTGAGCTGTGTCTGTAGCTCAGCACCAAGATATTAATCAAGTGACTTAGTCTATGCTAAATATTGACTCTTCAGAGAACCACCTTGAGCTAAGTTCAAGGAATTTTTCAAGAAAGTGCAAAATTTGTTCTTGTCCACAGTAATGTAAGTAAATGTCCTCCCTCAAAGAGGAATTGAACTATAGCCCACCTGGGGCACCAGGAAGTCCTCGATCACCTGTAGACAGAAATGAAAAGACAGTCAGTGGGGGAATAAGTCTTCTCTTTTTGTCACTTTGGCTAACCCTCACCCTCATAAAAAGGAGTTTATGTTCCTGGAATATTTACAAGTTCCAGTGTCTCCAGCAATTGTCTCCCTTCTATTTTCTATTATGCAAATAATTGAATCATTCACACCATGCAAAACTCTCTGGGCACTGAAGCACTCTGTGATTAAACCATGTAGAGCCTGACTTCAGGAATTACTTCCATCCAGGCAAAAGGAGCTTCCAGATTCAAAGCGAGATGTATTATCTCTTCTACTATGAACTCTAAAATTTTCTTTGACCAGAAAACGAGAGAAAAACCCCAATCTTCACAACAATATCTGAACTAACAGATAACTAGAATCAGCCTCTCCAAATTCTGGAGTAACAAAAAACCAGGCCCTACGACAGGCTACCAATCTTCCTGAGAAAGCAGGTAACTCTAGACTCACCTTTGGGACCTTGTATTCCCATGTCACCTGAGAAAAGTGGAAAAAAAATTTGAATCAAGAGCCATCCTATGATTACTCATTCATTTTGTCTTATAGTTGCTTTCCCACTTTTAATTAAAAACAAAGGAATTATGGCCAAACAGGACACTTCACACTGGAATAGTACAGGACCAGACACAATCTGGCCTTTCACACTGGCGCAATACAAGACTGAGCCTCCTGTATTGTTCTGTGTGCGATCAGGGTCTCTACAGTTTACATGGCAAACTGGCAAGAGCAGTACAATGATTGTCCCCCTGCACTCAGCTCTGGTGAGGCTGCACCCCACTGCTGTATCCAGTTCTGGCCCCTCACTACAAGGTCTTGAGGTACTGAAGTGAGTCCAGAGAAGAGAAACAGAGCTGGTGAAGGTCTGGAACACAAATCCTGTGAGGAGTGGCTGAGGGAGCAGGGTGTGTTTAGCCTGGAACAGAGAAGACTTGGGGCGGACCTTATTGCTCTCTACAACTGCCTAAAAGGAGGACAGTGAGCTGGGCGTCAGCCACTTCTCCCAAGTAACAAGTGATAGGACAAGAAGAAATGGCCTCAAGCTGCACCAGGGAGGTTTAAATTGGATATCAAGAAAAATTTCTTCACCAAAAGGGTTATGGGGAATTGGAACAGGCTGCCCAGGGGAAGAGTTGTCCCTGGAGGTATTGAAAAGGGATGTGACCCTTAGGGACCTGGTTTAGTGATGGACATGGACAGTGTTACATTTATGGTTGGACTCCATAATCTTCAAGGTCTTTTTCAACCTAAACAATTCTGATTCTTTTTGTTCAAGTACAAATCATCTTCATCTTTCTCATTGCTAATTGCCCCTTGAAGCAACAACCACCACAAAATTGTGTATTGCCAGAGCCAAGGAACTGGACAAGGGAAGAGAAGGACTATATGGCTGTACCTTTCTCACCACGTTCTCCTCTCTCCCCTCGGAAGTAGCCTGTAACAGGAAATGAAGGGGCCGTTAGAATTCATTATACAGCAGAGTAGCTACTTATTTCAAGAACAAGGATCCATCTATTTGGATTTGAGGCTACAAGCAGCACAGTATGGTTTTGTAAGTTTCCTCAGTAAATTTGTTTTCACAAATACATGAAATTTCTAAAGATGGGAGAATGTTGGCTCCTCTGTTGTTCATCTCTTTCCATCATGCGCTAAACAGAAGTAAATCACCTTTCCCTTGCTAACAAAAGTAGCATGAGAAATAAGCTATGGGTATAAGGTATTCATTTTTTGACTCTGCTCACCTCGTTCTATTTCCTTATTCAGTCTGCTCTTCACCATCAACCAGACTGACTCTTCATTTTCATATGGGAAGGTTGAGGAAGGTAAGTTACCGTGAAGAAAGTCTACTCTTGAAACAGCCTTTTCTAGTTTTGAATTCCCTTGGTTAATTGCCAGGAGGCCATCATTGATTTTTTCCAGGTCTTCCACACGAGATTTCAGCTTTCTCACTTCTTCAGCTGGAAGGTTAAAGGAAAATGCTAGGGAACATGCACCCAGATATGCATGCCTGAAATATCTCATGCTATCACAGGAACATGGCAACACTGTGTCATGTGGCTATGGCCACTGAGTTTTGCAGAATTCCTTGTATCTTTTTTCCTCCCAGAAGGGATATCTGGAATTTAAATGACAGCTTTGGAATCTGTCAGTCTTGGAGCAGTAGACCTCAGATCTCAGGAGCTTTCCTATCCTACTCACCCCAGGACTATGTAACTCCTCAACAAATATTGTATTCCTTATCCATTCTTTCTGTTCATTTATATCTCAGTAGCAAGTCACCATTAAACTGAATGTTTTACTCAGTTCTCTGGCCTGGTATCTCTGGTGCTTGCGCTTGTTCCCAGCTTAAAACCTTTGTCATTCTATACTATTCAACATTTTCTCCTCAGTTATTTCTTACCCAGAGCAATGAGTCCAAAAAGCAATCCAAGGAGAAACAACCAGGTTAGAAGCAAACCCAGGAGCCATTTCCACCAGCTACAGCAGGAACCACAGGGACACCAGGATGGTGCTGATCCAATTGCACCTCCTGCATCACCACTTGGTATTTCTGGAAGAGGGAAGGAAGAATCTCCCAGTTAATGAAGAGTTTCTTGACTTCAGAGTTAAGAATCTCTTACAATAAGGGCATCAGGGCCTGATACATTATATAGAGGGCTATGGAAAAAAATCTTTATGCCACTCTGTGCACATGGTGAGTGTAATTCTAGTCCCTGTGGAAGCTGGGAACAGTATTTCCTAAGGGAATTCAAACAGGAGACAAAAACACTCAGTGCATTTAAAAATAACAGCTGGAAAACATGATCACATGGGAGTAAATTTTTTGTACAGATCTGAGCCATAAATGACAGCAAAAGCCAGCATGGTCTGTCTGAGCCTTCTCTTCCCCATAAATCTGTCCCAGTAGTAGGATGCAGCTGGACTGTCAGCTATCTGATTTTCTCTAGTCATGAAAAAATAACCCAACTGTCCACTTATCTACAATCAAATCACTGGTACCAATTTCTCTGGTAACCTCCTGAACATTCCCTCCCTCTGATTCATTGCTCAGAGACCATTCATGTCCCTCAAGAACAATTGGTTTTTTGTGTATTGTGCTTTGGTGCTTCTTCCAATGAAAGTCTGAGTGGCATCACTTACCTGCGTAAGTTTCTTTGTCCCTTTTTGGCATGGATTTCAGCCCTCCTGTTTTGACAATAGTAAAAGAGATTTTACCAGTCTTTCTGTGCATGATAAAATTTAGATTGTGGGCTTGAAAGGGAAAGGTAGTAATGGAGGCAGAAGAAGAAAGTTGTGTTGCATTTGCACAGGAACAAATTCTTACCATTTGCATCTGATTTTAGGCCAGTATCTGTAGCATAAGAGGAGGAAAATCCCTGCTTCTCTTTCTTCAAGGTGTCTTCTACAAAAGATCCTAAATAGGAACCAAATATAATTAGAAACATTACACCAGAAGTTAAACCAGGCCAATCTTCTTTCACTGGCAAAGGTGTATTTTTCTTGGGAAGACACAATAGCTCCGCCTGTCTAAACCAGATCTAGTTTATTTTTTCTCTCAAAGCTCCTGAGCTTTGTGAAATATCCCGAGGCACACTCTGGAGCTTCAAATGCAAAAGCCAGACCGAGGTTTCAGCTGGCATGGATAAAAGCTGCCTGCCTGTCAGAGGTTCTTGTATGATGTACAAGTTAGGTGTAGTGCCCTGAATGTTGAACTTCCCTTATGATCAGTCTCCATTTCTCTGCCCTCAGAATAACCATATGTCCTGAAAAAGGGATGTTACCTCCATTAAGCCCAGTGTTAGAAGCACTAAAGACTTTGCCAGTGTCCTTTGTCATGACCAAGAGCTCCATCTCCTTTGCAGGTGCCTTCTCCTTCTCCAGCAGCAGGAACTTGCAGTCTTTGCGCAGAATGTCGTCTCCCTGGGAGCTCAAAACAGTTCCTCCTAGAATATTTGTAAAAGATGGTAAAGAAGAGATGACTGTGGGCCACTGAGTCCGTAACTACAAGCCACATCACTTTTGTTCACAAAAACAGGTGGTCACATTGTGATTGGGGTTGCCACTACAATAAGACCCCGTAAGAGACATACTGGTCACTAAAGGTAACAGGAGAGCTGTGCATGTCATTAGGTTTCTTTGGAGGTGTGCATTTCACTAGTAAGGAAATGTGCATTTCACCCTGCTGCCAGAACTGGACAACATCTGGAATTATATCATATGTAGAAGTGATTTGCTCAATGAGCTCTTTGCTCCTCAAACACACTTCCTGTGGGGTCAGAGAAACTCAGCCTGAGAGAGATATTCAAGGGTCAGCAGAGCCAGCACAGCTCAAGCTGAGGAGCCCATCAAGCACTGCCAAGCTACTCTGTCAAGCACAAAGCACTTCATATCCTGGGAGCCAGGCAGGGTTAGGAGACATTGAGCTGCCCTTTACTGAGGTTTGGCACAGGCCAAACAAGGTTCAAAATCATCACTGTGGTCACTCTCAAGCCACTAGGCATTATGAAGTATGTCTGGAATGATGTACAAACATGAATTTGTACACTGACACAATACTGAAAATCAAGATAAACAGAATGGCATTATTCCATTACTCTAGCAGAACATGGAGTAAATCTTTATTAGAAATGTTATAACTTCTGTGGTCTTTAGATCTATTTTTAAGCCTTGTCTTTGGGAGTCCTTGGATTACAAGGTTAACTTGGCTTTCTCTACATACAAAGAAAAAAGTGTAATTTATAACTCTCAGAGTTGCAGAAAAGAGCTGGAAAGGATGAATCCTGACTGTTCAAGGACAAAGGGCTTCTCTCATTAAAAAAAAAGTATTCTGATCATGTATAAGTAAATTCCTTCATTTTTCACTGGTTGAAGCTGGTACAATTGAAAAATTATTTTTAAGAGCAACATAGCAAATGTTTTGGCTTCAAATGAAGTACAATTTCACATGTGTGCTCTTCTATCCAGCTTCCTGCCTGCTGAGCAGAAATAGCTCAGAATTAAACAATCCAAATTATTGTAGAGAACTGAATCAGAGACCAGTTCATTTGCTCATTCTTAGATTCTGACTCTCTTTCTTTTCAGAAAGGTACTGGCTAGTGACAAGTTATGCACCTGAGTGTCACTCACTGAGTCTCTAACTCATTTTTATGATATGCTCGTACAAGGCTATGCCTACACACCTGTGAATGACACACTCACCTGCTGAGGCAGACACACCAGTACTTGCCATGGTGTTGCTCTGAGAAGTGTTCTTCATCCCATACGCTGCAAAGAAGAAATTCAACAATGACAGAGATGAAGGACAACAAGGGATCTACACGCAGCAAAACATTTCAAAAATCTTTTCTCATTTTTTCCTTGGACAACTCAAACAAACAAGGGTTTCTCCAGCAAGCAAATTTCTAGTGCATCAGCACTGGGAGCTGTTCCTGCACATGCACAGCAGAGGAAATGTTCCTCAATATCCCTTCATACCACACTGTGCCACACAAGAAGAAGGTGATGAGGAGGCCTCTGTCAAGAAGAACCTTCTAGTCACTACAGAAAAGGTGGCAGAAAGAAGCACACATTGGTGACTCTCACACTTTCTCTAAGCTTACTTTGTTGCTGACTTGCAGAGGCTGCTGTAGCATTCTGGGTTGCAGAAGAAGAGCTTGGAGACAGGTTGTTTTGAACTCCAAATACTGCAAAGAAAAGCATTGCAATGAGAGTTATATGAGTCCTGCAGTGCAGGTGGCATTCTGGCTAAAACCCAAACAAAACCAGTGACACAAAAATAATGACCTCTCCAAACAAATTTCACCAGCTTTCTGGAGGCACCACAGGCCTTACAACAAAATGTTTTGTTGCATACTTCACCTTGCTGTATTGTTATTGTTGGCCCAGGACAATAATGATAACTATTTTAAAACATTATATTGAGTTACATTGTGAAGTCTCACGGCTGCATGGACATTTCTGCAGGTGGGGCAAAGAGCTGCCGACTCTCAGATAAGGAATAGGAGAGAAACGGGTATATTGGTATTATTTCACTGTAGTTGTCTGCCAGAAATGCAGTACTGTCAAAGTGTGAAGGGAAGAAAAATCTGACCTGTAGAGGAAGAGCTGAGGCCTGCATTCAGAGTATGATTACTGGGAGCCAGGTTATTTGGAACACCAAAAACTGCAAAAAGAGGAAGTGAAATATTATTACTCCTCTCAAATCATAAATCTAACATCCAAAGGTCAGTGGCATAGTCCCAGAAATTAAGAGTCAACTTGGAAATGCAGCTAATGATAATGCACAATAATTGCACAGAGGAAAAATCTTGACAATTGTGACAAAAAACCACCCTTTTACTGAACTGACAAAGGCAAAAAAAATCCTGCCTCAGACAAGATGAGATCGTATGACAGTAAGAGAAAGTAAAGCTTTAAATAGTATTCCATCATAAAGCTTCTTGTGGTTTTTCTCTGCAACTGGGGAAGGCAGAATCTCTGGCACTTAGAAATGGGCCTCACCAGGTGTAAGAACACACAAAACTTATTTATAATATTTTTAGTATATGAGCCATTCTTACAATGGGCCGTGATAATCCAATATTAGTTTGAGTCTTAACTAGTTTTTATAGGGAATGTGAGCTAGACCTCATTCATAAAGATGTCATCAAAATTTAGTGACAGTCTGAGAGTCAGGACAATAAATCCTCACAAAGAAAGATTTTGAGATACATTTAGTGTAGAAGCAGAGAGCACCAAATTACAGAAAACCAGAGAAAAATCAAGCATATCCTTTGCCATTTTGATTATTTCATCATTTTAGTTTGTCCTGTGCAAAAAAAACTGCTTTTGAACCAGTTTCAGAATAGTTCCATCCTTCAAACCTGGGCAATCCAGGCAGCATACCTGATCCTGTAGAGTGAGACATGGCATTGATCAAGGAAGAGCTGTTATGGTATCCACCAAGGGAAGACCCAGCAGGCAAAGTGGAGGACCACATGTATGAAGGGAGGGCAGTATTCAGTATGGTTGTGTCATATGTCCCTGACACTGCAAAAAGCAAGCAGACAGAAGTGGTTTTCAACAAGGCCAGGCTTGTGGCTTAGCATGCACCACAGGTTTATAGGGCAAACAACTGACATTTCAATTACCTTTGTAGAGTCAACCCAATGACTCCAGGTTAGCATGGCATAACTGACCTCAAATGTCAGCTGATTACAGCCCCCACAAATTTTAACCAATGGAATATAGATTGACCTGGTAACATGATCATTCACAAAACACCTTGAAGAGATTTCATTGCTCATAGCTGTTATGGTACCGGAATAAACCACCCCAGCCTGCCACTCCATTAATAAATCACCTTGGGCCATGGGATATATGGCTTTTGCTTCCCACATATGTCTCTGATTGGTTCACTAGTGTACTGGACTAAAATTCTATTTTAGACAGGATTGGAACTCTGAGTAAGATAGAAGATATTGTTTTTAGATACTGATGGAAGACAATGGAGTCAATGTCAATACCACTTTCTCAAGCCCTGTCATGAGGTATGTAAATAATTAAAAAAGGTTGTAGTATTTAAGTACCACTTCAGTTATAGAATTACAGAATGATTTGGGATTAAAGGGACCTTAAAGATCATCTAGTTCCAACCTCCTGCCATAGGAAGGGACACCTTGCACTAGACCAAGTTTCATCCATTCTGGCCTGGAACACTTCCAGGGATGGGCCATCCACAACTTCTCTGGGCAACTTGTGCCAGTGCCTCACCACTCTCAAAGTAAATAATTTTTTCCTAACATTTGAGCAAAGCCTGCCCTCTTTCAGTTTGAAGCATTCCCCCTTGTCTTCTCATACAGTTCCTGATGAGCTATTATCAAATGGTATGGCTAATAAATCACTGAAATGTTGTCTTCAGTCCTATCTCTCTGTCTCACTTGGAGATAAAAGATCAAATCACTCTCAGACACATTTGCTTAGAGTTCTTATCTCTGCTAGAAATACCTCTGAATTGAAACTAGTGGCAGAAAGAATGGACTTATTTTTTTGGAAATTAGACTAGTCACTAGAAAGATACCTAAGATGGCTCTTGTTACAGCAACACCTGGACAGTTTTTCAGCATTCTGACTCTTTTTCTGTACAGGAACACCATTGTATTCTTATCTGGATGTTCTTAACAAGTGAGTACTTTTTATGGCAAATGCTGTTTGGAATGACTGCAACATTGCTAATGCCCAAGTACCTGACTGAGAGCTCTCAGTGACCATCTTTGTCTCCACCACAGCCTTTTTCGGTATCGGGAGTGTACCAGATGGTGATCGAGTAGGGCTGCAGCTGGCAGATCGACTTCCTTTCAGCAAACGTTTCACGTCATCCAACTCCGTCCCTAGCAGGAAAAACAAGTGTCCAGAGTCACCCAAAAGCCAGTGTTTCATTGATCTGTAATCTTGCTCTGGATCTAAATAATTCAGTGGAATTTATCTGCATGTCTATGAAGTTGTTACTTTCTGAGAGTGCCACTTAATGACAAAGCTCCAGAGGATGCTTCTGGGACTAAATACCATTTTACATATTTGCAAGAGCACCACCTAACCCACAGAATGTTTCCTTGTCCAGAAAAGGCACTCTAAATTAATGTTCTTAATAGGAAAAGACATAACCCTAGCAGCAACACCCTCTACCTTATCCCTGATACCCCTGGAATAACTCACATCTGCCAGAGGGAGATGCGCTCTGCAGTCGGACTCGTATTTCACTCTCTGGGAAGAAAAAAAGCAGATCATGAATATGGAGAGAGATTAATTTGTGCCCTGGGCTGGGAATGAAACTTTAGGCTGAAGTGACTTCCTTCCTTCTTGCTGTCTGTTTCACCTTGCTGTCTGACTGTTTAATCTGAGCAGTACTCATGGCCCATGTGAATTGGTAGCTAATGAGCTTGGGTGACTTTATGTTTTGGGGTCACATTTTGTTACTTTAAATTCCAGGGAATTATATTTCACTCATTGATGGCCTCTGCTGAAGTCAATAATGCTGCTACTGTCTGATATACAGAAGGTCTAATTATGCAGTCCTCACTCATCACAAGTATTATTTTATTGTCCTTCTGAACAAAAAAATTAGAGAAGCAAAAGAAGTTTATTAAATACACAAATTCCCTACTACTTCTTGGGTACAACTGACATCTCTACAGTGGGCTGTATGATTCATTCTCTTGCTAGTTACTGACTTCTCTTTCGGCTCACTGAATGTAACCAGTCCAGTTTTCAGCCAACATTCTCACCAGATACTCAATTGCTATTACCTTACTTTTACTGGACCTTTACTGTCTAGCACAAGAAACTGCAAAGTTAATGTGATTTGGCTGGGGTGAGCCTTTAAACTTGCCTCCCACAAGCAAAGTGGCCAGCCAGAACATGTGATACATGCTCCTCATGATGAAATCTGACAGTGCATGCACTAGAAAAGAAATACTATATGGCATTCATGTGGAGAAGATGATGGATTGGAATTATTTTCTGAAGTAATATGAGAAGCTGTACCTGATTCTCTGGTGTCTACTTTATTATGCATGGCCTAGTTCTGCTGGGAGCTCAGGTATGTAGTGTGCTAGAGGAGACTGTGACAATCTGAGGCAGAATAATTGGGAATGTGACACACTCCAAGAGGATTGTGCAAGACCATGCTGTGATTTATACCTTCTGCTAAAATTAACATTATATATAATGTTAATAAAGTGACATTATAATTTCCTCTTCAAGCAACTGGAAACATACTACATTCTTGGAGACCAAAATAATCCTTCTCTCCCCAACACTGTTAATAAATTATTAGAAGAGCTGAATGATTTAAACAATGCAGAGCTTTACAGTGAGCTGGCTACAGACCACAGTAAGTCTGCAATTTCCTCACCATCTCTTTACTATCAGCATGAGATTATTTCAGGGCTTTATGGTTTGCAAGACAGATCACAGTAGGAAAAGCATGAATGCAATTACTGTAAATATGTCAGAGGCTGGTCCCAGAGCATGGATGGACTAAGGTTATTGTAGTGAACAGACAAGTTGGAAGACTATGTTCTGTGCCCTCAGACATCCAGGTTTCCAAGAATATCTTCCTTTCTGACACAGTCCGAACTACCATGGCATTCACTAAGGTCAATTTTTACACCAAGCTTGTTTAAACAACTGCTTACAGATTCATTGTTCACATCTGAAGTGGTGCAGATCCATGTACCTCATCTGACTGTTCTACACTTAAACTGGTGGATTCCAGCTAAAGAATAGGTCTATTTAACATACCTGAATTATGCTGAACTGAAAAAAGGAGGCTTCTCAAAGAACAGTGTCACTCACCTCGACTTTGGCTTCTCCCTCTCGTAGAGGCAGATGCTGTGAACAGTAATAAGAGAAAATTTGTAATAGTCTTTACTGGCTGTGACATCTCTGAAAATCAGTACATAAGAAATAAGTAAGAAAATAAGTACTCTTACTCAGAGTGCTTATATTCAGACAGTAACTTTTCTTGGACCACAACTGGGAGAATTGAACCATTAAGAGATTTTATCAGGCCCCCTTTAGGCCATAAGGTATTCCAAAGAATCAGCAGCACCTTTAGCCCTTGTGGACCAGATACTGTTTCTTTTTATACAGAGAAATGTTGTTTGTAGATGGTGATGTCCCATTTCAAATGACCAAAAGGAAGTTAAGAGGCCTATTGACCCCACTGACCAATGCTGGATATTGTGAAATCCTGCCTCCTCTATGAGCCAAAAGGTGACCTGATCATAATGTTTCACTATCTTCACTGAGTAAAATCAGCAGCTCAGAGTTTGGGCAGGGCAAGACAATACCTGCTGACAATGTTTAGTGTAAATATATCACTTGATAGCCACTTCATTTTTCCATATATACTTGATGAAGTCCAGAAATGAGCTACTGGAAAAGTGTATCCAGCAATGACTCAAAATCCTAAGAGTCTGGACTTTCTTGCTTGCAGCTCTGTTCTCTGAGCTATTCTGGAAGGGTGAAGCGAATGCTATGAAGTATCCCATGTCTGTCTTCTCCTGTCCATGTCCTATATCATACAGGGAATATCACAAAAGCAGCTGAGAGTAGCAGATACACAGTATCCACCCTCTGTTTGAATGTGATCATCCAGAGACCTGACTTTCAGCTGTTAATGTAAATCCCAAATAACTCCTCTGAAGGAGCTGCATGATGGCCCAATACAGAGGTAGCATTGGTAGAGAAGGACACAGCAATGTGCAAAAAGCCATTATGGTCATCAACTCACATGACCCTGCCATAACGTTCAGAGGAACAGCTCTAAAAAGGACGTACCAAAATCTTTTCTGGGAAACTCAGGAGAAGAGTTGGCACTGGAGCTCCCTGCAAAGAACAGAAAGATGTTCATTAATACTTTGTACAAGATCATTAAAAACTTTCAAAACATGTCTTCCTGGCAACTGTTTAATCTCAATGGGAAGAAAACATTTCCATTAAAAAAAAAAAAAAAAAAAGAGCTATTCAGGTTTCACATGAAAGAGTTGCTAATGTCTTTCAACAAGTATATGCCACAACTCCTTTTAGGAATGAGCATTACTTTTAGGATAAGTAGGACTTAATCATGAAATTCTGTCCCTGATGGCTTATTTCCTAGGAAAATCACAATGGGACTGGGGATAATTTTGCACTAATGTGACCTCAGAGTGCACTGCAGATTGCCTCCACTGCACATTGCCTCCCTTCTATGGCATGTTCTGTGATACCTTCATATGTTGCATGGCGGTTGACATAGGTTTTTCTTTCAAATGTTGAGCCAGGTGATTTGGTGAGAGTAGAGCTGGGAGACTGGGCTTGTCTGTAGCTGGAGGATGACGATGTTGAATGCAATCTACCACTTCCACCTATGGTTAAAACAAAACACACTCAGCAAATGGAAGAGAAGTCCTGGCAGTACACTCTGGATGCCCTGGGTGCTTTATGTTACTATCTTCTGAGCTGGAAAAATTTGCACTGGTGTTTCACACCGAGAGATGGACAAGAACAATATCAGGGTCTAACTCTGGCTGTCCTCAGCATTCAGGACAGAGAGGAGTATTGGTTATCACTATGGTTTCAAAACAAATTTGGCAATAATATGTATGAACCCAGGTTCTAGTGCAATAGTGAACCATCTCCCCTGAGCAGGAAAAAACCTAGCTCTGGATGATGCTGAGTTTTGGTTAGGATATAGATTCACTTGTAAACTCAAGTGTTACATGACATAGGCTACAAAAACTGGGAGACTGTTAAACCAAGCTCAAAGTACTGAAGGATGCGGTTTATGAGATAATGGAACACAGAGATGAGTCCACTTTCCCATAAAGCAGCTATCCACACTCCCACTTAGTCCATTTTCTGGAGAAGTTATTGAGGTGTGTGCCAGGCCCTAGACAGTCTGGACATTATTAGTACCTGCTATATGTAGACAGAAGAAACAATTTCCCTCCTAATTCACATCAGTGCTGTTGAGAAGGAACTGAAAGAAGCTGTAGTTACTGTGTTCATACTCTTGCACAAAATCTAATGCTGGAGTATGATCAGGGTGCAGCACAAAGGAAACCCTGTGATAAACTGCAACCTATCTATGCTGATCAGCAGGATCAAACTGGATATTGTTTACCCATCCCTACAAAAAGTGTGTCCTTTTGATCTCAACAGTGGTTTTGTGCCAACTTCCCCTCTAAAAGGACTTATTCTGTTCTCAACTTTTCCATTTAATTCAGCAGAAAGAACTACTGTGCCAAGTAGGCCTCTGTTAGAGGCATTCTGCAAGGAAGTGGGAAAGAAGAGACTACACAATGCTCTGTGAAACTTCAAGAATTCAATATCTCTGAAGTTCAGGCTCTTTTGTCTTTTTCCACATACTGAAAAAAGTAAGACGGTAATCCTGCATGGTCCTCTGAGTTTGCAGGACAGGGTTCAGTTCTCACACTGGTGCCAGTCCAGACAATTAGACCAACATCTGCAGTGGAATTACTTCACATGTGCCCTGAGGCAAAGTGATTCCACACTCTGGCCTTTAACTGGCACGCAGGTGTCTGTCAGATCTCTTTGGTATGGCTATGGCTAACTCTCCCCTTGAGCTTCCAAAGTGCACTTCACTCCCTTTGGTTTGCCAGCTCCCTTGGAGCACAGAGAGTTGTACAGTCAGTCTCACTAGGGACAGAGAAGTGTGCCAGGTACCTGGCTAGGAAGCTTAGTCTTTAGAAGCCTTTGGTATGACAATCTAACAGCTGGGCAAAGAATGCTGTTAAAGAAGAATCCTGGTTTTACAGAGTAGGCAGCACACACTGATTTAGCACATCCAGAAAATCTGGCAAAGTCTTCAAAGTGCTAAAGCCATGGGCACAGAAACATAAGAAAATATTTTCTAGGAATTTCTTTAATAATATTCTACCCTTAGCAAGATCAACAAAAAGATTAATCAAAACAGTCTTTAGAACAAAAATGGTCAGAATGACTGTGATTTAGAAAACCTGAAAGAAGGGAAATTCAGTTTCTGAATGACTTCTTAAAAACAGTAGGAATAATATTTTTGTTGTTGTTCTCCTGAAATTAAGTTTTCCCTGTGGAAAATGGGATTTTGCCATTTACTCACCCATTCTCAAGCCCAGCTTTAGGGAAGATATATCTTTGCTTTGTGTATGCCTTTGGCAATTCTACTTTCATAAATCCTGTTTTCCTTACCCCTGTCTCACCCTACTTCCCTGCCTTGAATCTCTCCTCAGCCCATTTCTGCTGCCTTTGCTCTCTGTTTCCAGCTGGGCAATGCTTTCCTTCCTTACTTGAGGTCACATAGCTGCTTCCATGGGTGTACGACCGCTTTTCCACTCCACTCCCTCCAGTGTGGGATGATGTTTTGAGCCCACTGCTGCTCCCTCCTTCTGAAAGAGATGAGCACAAAATGAGATATTCTCCCCAGGCAGGAGATAGGAAGAGCAAGGACACTGCAAGAGAAGGCAGGCGGGACCCAAAGTTGTCCACACACTCACTTACAAGTACAGCTTCATATCTAGTGAGAGATCAGAGGTACAGAGAAGTGTCTTGGCAGAGCAGACAAGCATTCACACTCCACAGCCAGCAGGTTTGTAGCCAAGTTTTGCTTCATACACAGACTGAAGGATACTTCTGTTAACCCTCATCATAAATGAGATGATAATGCAATTCCTTGCCAACTCAGCTGCAGCAATCTAATCAAGGATATGGTGGGATAAAGAGTGTGGAGGATTCTTTCCTATTTGGAGCTTGTACTTCTCTGTAGAGGTAGAAATGTCCTGTGACCTTTCATATTACTGAAAAGATTCACTCACTGTTGCCAGTTGGGTAAGATTACAGGGAAATAATACACTGCAGCCCCAGCAGTGGAACCTGTTCCCATCACTTTTGATCCTTGTTCCCAACAGAAAACCACTACTGGAGACCCTATATCTGGACTTAAATCTTTGCAGAGTCTGGTCTTCTAGTCTTAGTAGAGTATGTGGCTTTGTTTCTGACTCTGACCCCTCAAATGCTACACCTCTCCAGTAACAAGAATTTTGGGAGAAAAGCATTTCTGAAAATTGCTGTCCTTTGGATGCAGATCTTTATACACTGAGATCTGCTGCACCCAGGGATTTATGGACATAATGGAAATAATGCAGACAAATAAATAGCATGGAGAGGCACAGAAGCAATGCAATGACTGAGAATTACTTACTGGGCGGCAAGGATGTCAGTCTTGTGGTTACAGTCTCTGTAATAACTAAGGGAAGAAAAGGGTGCAGAATTAATAGCATGTTAATACAGCCAAACTGGATCAGTGTTCTACCTGTTTTCCATGCAAAAGCATGACTTGTTCAAAGAAGATTGACTCATTTAAATGAAAGTCCCTTAAGACAACACTGCCTGGGGCTGTAGCTGTAGGCTCATTATCACACAATGCTGTGTTTCTTTGCTGGTCTTTCTAGCTCTGAATATGAATATTACTGCCATGACAGTTTTTTTTCTGTACAAGATCCCTGCAAAATTTCTGGGCACTTCTGAACCACAGCCATTGCTGTAACAGCAAAGCCCATGGTAGTACCTTCCTACTAGTTAATTCTCATAAGGTCAGCAGAAAATCAACCAGTTTTACACAAAGCCACCAGACAATTTCTAGGCCACCCAGGGCACTGATACCAGAGGCAGGAGCAGCATCTGTCTACTGGTTAGAAATGCTAGCACAGGGCAATCATCTGGCTAAACAATCAGGTCACGATACACATCTCTAAATGTCTGATCTTGGCCCATTCTATTCCTTATTCTGACTTCAACACAGAGACCAGGGCCGGGAGCAGAATTTCGTTCTGGACCTCGGGTCAGCATTTAGTCCCTTACAGAAATGGCCATTCAATTCTGGGATTTTTTGGAATGTGATATAAAAATTAAAAATCTCCTCCTTACGTCTTTCAGTAACTTCTGATCCATCTTGCCTCGTTTTCTTTGTTACAGAATCCATATCATTGCCACCTGCACAGAAAACAGAGGGATTGCACTCAGAGCCCTGTGAAGAGTAAGAAATGACAACAGGTCCCCACAAGTCCCACCACTTTGTTCACTTTGGATGGGGACCAGACTGCCTGGAAAATGTCTGTACCAGGGAGTTTACAGAGCCCTTCCAGAGCCATGTGATTACTACTGATGGACTGCCACCTACAACACTGGATGCTGCACAAGGCAGCAGAGCTGAAACACCAAGAGGGGGTGTAAAGCCAACAGGTAAGATAGAGGCAGTTGAATCCACGCAGTGATGGGAGTTTAGACCTGGATTTCTATCCAGACTACACTATATTATGGTCTCCAGCTGTGCCCCTATAAAGGTTTGATGAAAACCAGTGGACCAAAACACTACTCCCACACATTTTTTCTGGGCAAGACTCAACAGTGCAGGATTAACTGTGCAGGCAAAGCTGCAGGAGTAAGCTCCCTGCACCTTACCAGTACTGCCAGAAAAACCTCAGCAGAAATACTGCTGCCCTGCTAACAGTAATAGTGCATTCTCAGGGTACACTGATGCTAAAGCCACAGCACTGACTTCAGCAAAGCAGAAAAACCACCGGGGGTACCTTTGAACTAGCTATTTTTGACAGCAAGGAACTTAAACTTTACCTTGTTTTACTGGTAGTGCAGCAACAGTTTGGAGACCCTGTCTGTGGCTTTGGAATCTTATCTACTTTAATGCCAGGTCAGTCTACACAGTGCTGGAATTGATACTATGAATGCTGTGAACATTCTTTTTCATTACTTGGATCCCTCTCTAGTCAAAATTATAATCTCTACCAGAGGTATGACTGTCTGCCAAGGCAGGAATACCACAAAAAAACATGATTGTGGAAAAGAGACATCATCTAGAAGAAAAAACACTTCTGACAGAAGGAACCACACAATTGTTCATTCCTAGTCTTGCTAAGATAACATTTCGTCTTGTGCAGCCACAGACAATGAGAAGGAAGAGATTTTAATTTACAGACAAGCTCATCGTAGGCCAAAACTTTTCACTGGATTTGAAGTCTCCGCCTTTAAACTGAAGGCCCAGCTGTACCAAAACCAACACATTTAAGATGCTGAGTCTAAAAAAAGCTTTGGGCAAAATCCCTTCCAAGTTTTAAAGCCCAGCTTGATGCAGAACCCAAGACCATGTCCCCCAGTTCTGTTAAATTTGATTCTCATGATTTCTTTTACTCTTCTGTAAACTGCAGCCCCCTTGATGTTACACTTGTACTGCTCAGGTATAAACACTGACACAAGGCAAGATGCATCAGAGAATCTGCAGGAATATCCAACATTCAGATTAATTATTTTTTTAACCAGCTCCTGCTATTCCCAGAGCTGGACAGGAACAATTTGAGTGGAGAAGGCACAGTGCCAGGCAAGCCACTTTAGCCCCCCATGACAGACTCATCTGCACTTTGCAGAGAACACCACAGTGCCCACAGCCCTCACTCTGCACTGCTGACCCTAAACTTGTTTAAGCAGCCCTGTTTGTGGAGCTCCTGAGGCCACATCCAAGTCCTTACACAACCAGGTAGCAGCAGGATGCTGTTCAATCCTCACAATGCTTGCTAACATTAGGGATTTCCAAGGGATTTTCCAGGGTGTTGATTCCAACATACATGCAAGACTCCAGCTACATGCATTAGGAGAGTTCCTCCTCCAGCAGGGTAACAGTCCCCTGCAACAGAAGGGTTTCTGGCCATTCACTCCAAGGAGAGGCATTATCTCTGCAACTCTTCCTTATTGCATGAACAGTGGAAGCGTCTTTCAAGCTCTCTCCCTAAAAACAGATGCTGGAAGCTGTCGTCTAGATGTCAGCACCTCTGGCTTTATCAGTGGTTTTGGCAAGGAGCACTAATTGTATTTGGAAACTGCTTTCCTACTGCTTTGTAGAACTCCACTTTCTCTCTGCCACTGGGAGGTGGTGCTAGTTATGGGTGCTGGAAGAGGCTAGCACTACCATGGAGTGAATGCATCTTCTGCATCTTTGCCTTCCCTTGAGAAAGGGAAATATCTTGCTGTGATATCAGTTAGGAAAAAAAAAATAGGTTGAAGTCCATCTTTGGAGCCATGCATGCCACAGTCCAGCCCCAGCACACATTGCCTCTGTATGTGTGCTTGGCACATGGATGTCAGCAGACTGACTGTGCTGCATTTCCATTACCTGCCAGGCCTGACTCATCTCCCCAGCTCCTATCTGGAGGCACAAAGGCATAGCTGTGGGCTGTGTCTGTGGCACAGCAACAGCGCTGTTGAATCAGAGAAGTCATCTGCAGTCATCTCGGAGCAACAAGCAGCAACTTGTGAAGTGGGGTCACTCAAACAGTGCAGGAAGGTAAGACAGCACCACTATGGCCCTTTATACGTAACTCAGGGCCTGTAGTGTGCTTGTGGCACCCACAGAAAACAAGAACTTGCAGCCATTATTGGCACTAGGAACCAGGTGGAAGTGTGGCACTGCCACACTTGTGCAGGCTGCTTCTTTGTACAGCATTGAAAGCTGAAGGATAGTAAAAGCTGCCCAGCACTGCAAGATGTGCTCAGATCTGTGCTTCCCACAAATGCCTGACAATGCAGGGTAACCCTTGCATCCCCTGTTCCACCTCACTGCAGTGCAACACTGGCAAGGACACTAAGCCATTCTGAGATGGGACATTTAATCCCCTCCTATCATTTTAGAATCTAGGCATTGTATGCAATGGTAATAAAATTTATTACTGATATTTTTCAAAGGGGAGTGGAATAGCCATAAGGGTGTCCTTTGGTGGAAAAATAAAAGCAGGCACATTTCAGGTACTTTTATCCCTCCATAGTGTTCTCCCAGTTTTCATCTCACAATGCTGTTGCACTCACAGCACATCCTTTCAGCTCTCTCCTCTCTCCAGAGAGGAGAGTTACTGCTGTGAGACACACCATTAGGAGAAAGAGGCACCTGCAGGTGCTGAGATTAATAATATTTAATGTCAGCAGAATCTTTTGATCATGAATACTCTGACACTCAGCAGATGTCTCCAAATGATACCACTGACTATGCCTCCCATCATATTACATGTCTTTTAGGTGCCCCTTCCTCTCAACCAAGCCTTTCAGCTGCCACTGGCCTGAAACTAAAAGAACTGGTGAAAAAATGATCCCTTATTTCTTTTGATCGCACAGACTAGGAATTTGATATTCTCATTCTGCTCTAAAAGCTGTTACTTTCAAGTCACGTTATCAAAACCAACACAGTAAGAATTGAATAAACCAAATCGTATTTCTAAATCTGCTCATTTTGTAGGCTGAAATTATGCAACTCTCAGGGAAGCAGCCAAAGCTTGGACATACTGTAGGAACCAAATTCTGCCCTGCCTACAGCCTGTCCCGGCTTCTTTGACACCAGTATGTGCTCACATCTCAGAGCACAAGCAACAGCACTGCCCAGACTTCACTCTGCTCTGCCAGACACCTTCCTTTCAAAAATATGTCCTCGCCATCTCTATTTAACTGTGCTACTCAAAAAGAAATAGGCCATTCTGACCGGCACAAACTTCTTGGCTCTGGCACAGAAAAGGAGACAACCTGGTACTAATGAAAAAAGTGTTTGCAGAATGGGAAAGATCTGCTGTCACCATTTCACTAATGAAGCAACTAGACATGGAAAAGTACCTTCTCTAAAGTCACTCGAGTCAGTCTAAAGACAGGAAAAGGCAAATCTTTTATTTTATGCCACTATGGTCAAATTGCTGGACTTGCTGTAGAAAGGATTCAAACTGATTCTCAAATCACACTCTTCTGACTTACTGTGACCAAAACACCTCATAATCTTCTATGAAAAAAATACAGCACAAAATACATGATCAATGAGTCACTGCTGATAACAAACTCACTTCTTTGAGACAAAGAGTTTGTCCATGGCAACGCAAACTTTCACTCAGAAGCAGTTTTAGGCATTCTCACAACTAGAGATTTATTCCTTAATATTACACCCTGCACCCAACATCTGAAGCTCCAATTTACAATCACTACTCCTCCAGCATATTCCAGCTCTGCTCACTTTTAAAAACAGCCAACAGATGACCTGCATTTCACCATGCCAATACGCTTATGGAATAGAGAAATTCAGCTAAATTTTATTGATTTTGCGGTCGTTTCACAAAACGCATTAAAAATGTACCAATAACTTGGCTTCACATTTCGTTTCTCCCAGCTGGTAAACTCTTTTCAATGGATACTCTTTTCAAACGAGTAGTATTCACTGACAAACAGAAATCCAAAATGATCCAGCCCTTAAGCAAACTTGTTTTTATATTGTATTCCCCATAGAAAAATGTAACACCTGCTTTATCCTGCCTGAAAAGTCAGCCTTGTTCTTAAAGGAATCTGGAACACAGAAAATAAAGAATACCTTTTTCTGCTTTTTTTTTTTTAAAAGTAATGTAACTTACCTGGAGTGCTTTGGTTACTGAACTGAAAATCTTTTCTTCTCTTCAACTGCTTCCCTTCTACCAAAAATTTGCCACCTACACTTTATATCATGTCCTTCCAGAGGTGTGTGGAACCTGAGTGATCATCCAAAAATGTTCACCTCTTCTTTATTTCTCCTGTTTTATTCTTGCCCTTCTTTTGCTTTTCTATTCCCGAGCCCTTATACAAGTCCCAACAAAGGCGTGTCGTGGTTTCCTGCCTCACCCTAACCTTCAAATTATCTGACACTCACTGAAAAAAAAGATCTGCCTCCAGGAATCAAACTTTATTGAAAGTAAAAATGCTCCTTCCTATTCACTCAGGTAGATTAACTATTAAGATCCCAAAGGTATAAAGGCTTATGTCAGGGAACGTGAACATGTATAGCAGTACTTTCTGATACATGATCTGAGATCTGTTTGGGAATTTTCTTGCAGGAAATTACATAGCACTTGCTGATACCACTGCAAAGCTGCCTGCAAGTTAAGCATATTCTGCTGCTTGCAAATACAACAGGCTGAACTACCAGCTACTACAAACTGGCTGAAAACTACTCAGGTCAGGGATCTGAAGTGTTTTGCCAACCCTACAGATATTTATCTCTGTTCAGAAGACAGCAATATTAATAAATAAAAATACACCAATTAAGTAAGAAACAAAATTTCTTCCATGTATACTACCTGCAAACTTCTCACTGCATAGGAACTGAAGTAGAAGGGCAGCCATGGTGGGTTAAAGCAAGCCTCCATCCAGCTCAGGACCCTGCTTTCTTACCACAGCTCATTGTGACAGCTCTGGGAACACCAGCTGAACAGGACAAGCACATGCAGGTATTTTCCTGATGTACAGAGTCAAAAGTGACAGTACTGCAGTCATTTTTTGACAGATGGTTTTCCATTTGTTTGTTCAATTAGTTTTTGAATCTGTACATTTTATATGCACAGTGTCCTACAGCAAAGATTTTTATAGCTTAACTATACCTTGTGTAAATTTTTTTCCTCCTACGGAACATAACTGTGCCATTGAGTGTCCCGTTCTTCTTTGTAAGAATCAGAATTCACCTTGGCTTTTCCCATCCTACACAGATTTTGACAGATTTGTTCTGCTGAATAGGAAAGAAGCTAACACTTCATGTGGATTTTTTCCCAGACCTTTTAAGGGGGTGTAGCCCTGTACTGTCAAGATGGTACCCTATTCTTTTAAGTTCTGTATTGGAAATTTTCAAAGGTGCGTAGGGACATGGCTGCTCTACAGCACTGCACTCCACTCTAAAGGCTATACCCTGTGTTTTTGATAGGCATCAGGACCTCTTCAGAATTGATCAATGCATCTCCTAAAGGCCAGACCTTGTATTTATATTTACCTTTAGTCAGGTATTTATGCAGCATAATTTCTTCCCTGCATGCAGGAAGCATCTATTACTCTCCTTTTAGAACACTAATCAAATAATATTTAGTTGTCTAAACAAGCTGCATGTGGTAATTAAGTCATTAAGAGGTAGAACTCAGCCCGAGACCTGGTCAAACTGCACTTAGCTTTAAGCCTTGAACAAAAGGATAAAGGTGGCTCTAGCTTTCTGAACTTCATGCTCTTTGAACATGACACAAAACTGTCCCTCCTGTCATCAACTGCACCTAAAACCTGCAGTTCATTCACACTCAGCTTCATTCACTTTCAGCACAATCCAGTGTGTGCTTCAGACACACACGTTGTTCAAGGAAAAACAGCACTGAATTCACTGGAATATTCTAGCTCTGTAAAATCTGTCAGTATGAGGGAGACTTACTGGAATGGCACACAGACTTCACTGGAGCAAGAGACAATGTCTCATTTTCAGACAAAGTGTCACATTTCAGACAAAGTTCTCAGGATTGGAGAAATTTCCATCCTCATTTACCTCTGTCTACCAGGTTTTTTTTACTTGTAAACAAAATAAAGCTACCACAATTTTGATAAAATAAGAAAATTACAGTATTTTAATCCCTGCAATGTTGTGACAAAGATCCTGGTTTAATGTTTATTAAGAACAAAGTGCTCAAGGAGCATCTCTTCATGAGACATTTTGCCAATTTCTCACTGGAAAGTTAAGGAAGGTGGAGGTATGGTATAAAATGAAGGTGATTTAAAAGGAAACTGAAAATAAATCACATCTTGAGAGCCTCTTGAGAACTGACCTCGCATTTCACAGGGACAGTATAAGACAAGATGGAGTTGAGAGTGCTGCCTGCTGAAACACATTGATTAGTTCACTCAGGTCCCTGCTGGGCAAGTGTCAACAACAATGACATAATTTAGAAAGGTCCTGAGCTGTTCCACAGCTTTTACTGAACTCAATGATTGCCTCAGATACTCAGAGTCACTGTAAGTCAGGTGTCTAGTGGCAGAGTGCAAAGAATTGCAGCAAACCCAGCTTCAGGTCATCAGCTGCCACTCCTGCACTAACAGTGGTATGTGGACTGGTGGTTAGAGCAGGGGAGGCACCATGAGCTCCTTTTGGAGTAACAATCACCATCATCCCATCCCTCATCTGTTCTGCTCAATTTTGATTGTAGAAGCCCTAGAAGTCTGCTGAGGTAGAGACATGCTCCTGGTGGGTGTACCTGGAATGCTCTACCAGATGCAGTTTGCTGCTTTTCCTGCTCCCAGCACAAGAAAAAGCTTCAGACACGCTGAGCTTTCATCAATGCCTTGGTCTGGCAATTAGAGACATCAAATCACAGTTGAAGACAGCACCATCTTTCTGGTGAAAGACGCTCCAAGAGTTTATAGCATCTGATGCTTGCACTGAAAAAATTGAGAAGATGAGGCAGAACTCTGCCCATTCACTGCTCCTGGATCTGGGCTGTACTACAGCACATCTAAATCACTCCTTACTCTGCAACGGAACTTCAAATATAAAAGTTCTCAAAGCTGAACCAGCTTGTTTTGTCATGGCTATTCTCTAAAAGCTTAAGGTATGTTCATGGTTTAGAAGCAGATAAGTTATGATAATTTGTCACCTTCAAAGGAAGCTGCGGAGGAATGAATAAGGTGCACATTGGTCTCATAATTCTGTCTTGATTGGAACATAAATTACACAACTTGTGAATCAGCCAAGAAGCTGATTGGAATAGTGCAGGCCCACACAAGGATGGTTTGCACAAGGAAGAAGAAACCACACCTATTTCTGTATAGCAACTGTAGATCCCTCCATGCCTTGGTTTTACACAAGGCAGCCAGGCAGCCACTGAACCAACCAGAGTCTCTTGAGTCACCCCTTGACTCAATGCCCTGAGTCCATGGTTTGCACATCACTTGGGAAACTCACCGTGAGTAACCTCAGGCATGAAAAAAAGCCTTGTTGGGAACTGATCATCTTTTCTGGGGTGCAGGGAGGTGAGTAATGTCAGGATGCAAAAAAAACTTTGCTAACTCCATCTCTCAGGTCCCAGGATACTTCAGTGATCAATAGTCTGTTTATACTCGTTAATACAAAGATTGTACAGCTAAGGACTGCCTTTTCTCTCTCCTTCTGGCTTTATATAGCATTCCACATGGCTTCTCAGTGCAAACAATAAATAATAATATTTATAATAAAGTTATACCTTCATATTATGGAGCATTACAAAACACAGCTCCTCAACGGTGTAGGAAAGACTGAATTGTACTGGCTCAGAGAGGTGGGGCTGGACTGTTCTGCTGGGGCACAGCAACTGGGAGGAAGTTGCTGAAGACTTGGGCTTATTATCACCATGTAGACAGGAGGAGTGGGTCTTTTCAGCAGCTGTAGACAGATGTGTACCTCTGCTCAGAGAAAAGTCTGTACAGACACCAGGGCCCTGGTGCTGCCATGGTGCTCTGCAATACAACTGCCTAATAGTTACTAGCAAGCAGCCCAGTCCAAGGACAGGGGATGGACATGTGCATTGTCTTGTGTCTGGGACTTCTCCTGATAATGTAAGTTTTGGTGACAGACAGATCCAAACAAAACACATCTCTTAGAGGCCCCCTTGTCCCCCATGCTGCTTTTTATGCACATCAATGCTTGGGTACATTTTACATCTCAGTACAGGTCAGGCTGTACAGCAGGAGTTGGCTGGCAGAACCAGGAATTATCACCCATGTCAGATTCACCTCTAATGGCATCAAGGCTGCGATGTAAACAGATCTGTGTGCAAAGGTAACCTGCTGTTATCTCTCCCTCCCCCTCTCTCCACACCCCACCCCACTGTCCCCATAGAAATTAGGGAGCTCCTCCAGCTGTCCAGCACACCACAGCATCTGCCATGGAACAGGGCTGTGAAGCAGATGACCCTGATCCCTGCCTCTCTGAGGGGTTTCACCGTGAGTTTAAGTGCATCCATAAGATTCTTCTTCACAGTGCTGGCATGATGAATAATCCCTTTCACTTTGTCCCCTAGGTAAGAGTTGCCTGCAACACATGCTGCATATGGCAGCACAGCTGGGCTGAGGCTTTTGTTTGATGCTGGTAGTTATTCCCAATGAGCCCACTGGCCAATCTGCTTGGTCAAAAGGAACCAGTCCATGACTATTTTACTTACCATACTATGCAAGTTGCATTCACAGAATTAAATAATTTCCTGTCCCCTGGCTTTTAGAGAACTCCTGCCTGTTTCAAAGTCCACCTCTGAACCCTTAACATAGTTTTAGCACCAGTGCCTTTTAGACAAAAACTACATGTGCTAACCTCACATATCAAATATTTCAGGCAGACAGCAAAGGGACACAACCAGTGCCAGATGACCTGGCTGTGGTGCTGCCAATACACATAGTGAAGAAAAATCAAAGCAAGCTGTTTACAAAAAATGTCTCCATGGGAAAAAAAAAACCAAAAAAAAACCAAAAAACAACAACAACAACAACAACAACAAAAAACCCACAAACAAAATACTTTAAAAAAGCCTTTCTGGCAGCTCCAAAGAAAATAAGGTATGATTTGTGAACAGCTCACCAGTACATCCATGGTTGAAATTTCAAGCAATTAGTATTTCAAACAAATAATTCTACCAGTTCTACCTGTGCCAGTCCAAAGCCTTCAAGTTTAAGGACCCTTACAAAAAACCAACACAGGGAGCTGAACTGCAACCTTAGTCTGAAGCCTATGACAAAATGAAATCAAAACACTCTGATTTTTTGTGGAGAACCAAGAGGTCATCCCAATGGTGAATATAATCACTTGGGACTTGCAAACATGTACTGTACAATGATTTAAACCTGTGATTTTCACATTGTTCTCTCCAACCCTGTGATTAAACAGTCTGTCCTGAGCTGAAGAGGCTTTGAGAAAATGCTTCCTTTAAAATAATGAGGTTTTTGAGGGAATTGTCAAGCTTAGGTGCAAAGTTTCTGAGGGGGGGGGGGGGGATAGGGCTGTTGTACAAACATGTTAGAACAGATGTTCTCTGTATATCCTGGGAAGTTCTTGCTACTCTCCATGAAAAATAAAGACTGAAGCCATTCAGCAAATTTCCTGAATCAGACTTTGAATGGAAGGCTGCAGAGTTCTGCAAGATTTCTGTCCAGAGATGGTCTCTGTCAACATCATCCTTCTTCTTTGCTAGGAAGGTACTTCCTGTGATTAGGCTCTCAAGCATTTCAGGGTGGTGCTCACTTTTCACAGCCAATGTAAACAACAGAATGAAAAGTCCCTGCTGGGTTACTACGGTGCTCCCTCTAAGGGAACATGCTCTGCTGTAAGCCCTGTTTATTGCCACTGATCATTATGAATTTATCATGGATTGGAATTTATCACAGTACAAACTGGTGTTATAATTAGGGATGGGTATTTCAGCTCACACCAGCTTTTTGTTCTCCTGGGTTCTTCACAACCATAAATCAATTTCCAAACATATGCTTATTTGAGCATTGCAAAACAGTTTTAAATCAAGAGATTGGTTTCCATTAGCATAAAGCTGAATTGGGCTTGTTCCTGTTGCATTTGTTTAGATCTGGATTAATAACACACAATAAAAGAGCAATCTGGATCTCATTTTGGTTCTGAAGGTGACATAGCACTTGTTATAAATGCTTGTGGCAAGAAAGTGTGTGAAAATGCTTTTATTCCTGTTTCTACTGCTATTTATTTGCTGAACTGGTCCTCAGAAAGGCTTGAATCCTTCCTGGCTGCTGTCATGCTGCACCTGCTTTTCCTGGGGCACACAGGCTCAACCTGCCATGTGCAGGCTTGCAAAGCCCCAATTTAAATGGCACTCCTTTATTAGAGGATACATTCCAGAGGCATAAAATATTATTATCCAATACACATGACTAGAAGACTGCTGATCTCCTGCAGGACTGCAAGCACAAGATGGGACATGAGACTCTTGGTAAATCGCTCTCCAGAACACACCTCACGTGGCAGCTGGAAGCTTTGGACGTGTTGTCAGTTCTGAGGCTGGAGACCCTTCTCTCTCACACTGCAAAAATTACTGAAGAATGAGTCAATCTTATTGAGACAGTAGCTCTCACTTCTTCAGCTGTCTCTTCTGTGGAAACATTCTCCTACATTGTCAAAATTATGTTTCCAACACTTTTCTACCTCTTCGTGTCTTCAAGAATTTCTCAGTATCTTCCTCAAGACAGAGATATTACCAGTCCTCCTTCTACTTCTTTCACAAATTTTCCTCATCTTCTCTTTTTAGCAAGTAGTTACAGGAATGTATTCATTCCTAGGTTTTGTGGTCATAGGAGAGATGTTATTTCAATTCACATTGAAACAGAGATGTGTGAGTTTTTCAAATTTAGTACTTCAACTGTGCCTGTATTTCCATAGGGAAGGTATAGGTGTCTTCACCAGAACATACTTCTGTCTTGACTTGTTGGGTCAATTGGTTCTTTACAAAAAGACTCCTTTATATGATGTTTGCAGAAAGCATAGTATCCTTTTTCCAACTGGTCACTGAAAAAGTTTGGATTGAGTAAAGTGTCTACAGTGTGCTGCCTGCTCCCTGATGGTTATGCTGGAGATAACACAGATCTTTACTCTGTTCATGAGGGAGTTGGCACAGACTGAAATTGGAATCCTTTTTTTTCTCTACACTGGGATTTATTTTTATGATCTTGGCCAAAAGGTGCAAGGTCTATCTTTCTCAAATTCTGCTGTTAAATATGGATTTTTAGAAATAGTAGTTATTTATCTCTTTCACAATGTCTTTCACCTATATCTTGTGTTAAAATTATAGCATTTGTGGACTTGCTTCTATTTTGACATGCAGCACTTCAACAATATTGATCAAGTTTCTCATCTACATCCGTCACTCTGGCACAGAATTTCTGACCATACAAATGTCCCCACAGAAACAGAACAGACCAGATCCACAGAGAACAGTCACAACACAGACTCAATACTTCTCTTCAGAAACCATTTGGAAAAAAACAGATATAAGGGTTAAAATAAGCCAGACCTCACATTTTCTTTTTTGCCTTGACTCTGAGTCAGTTAAGAACAGACAATTGTAAAAGCTGGAAACCATGGCTGAAGTTACAATGCAGTTAGAGACACACCATTTATCAATAGTTAGAATAAGAATAAATATTTGAGCAATATTACAGAAGCAAAAAGTCATGGCTTACAGCTCATTAACAAGTATTTTCCAATTTTTTTTATGATCTCTCACTGTTCTTTAATCTAGGACAATCTTTTAGTTTGCAGCTTTCTTCTCATGTGGGTTTAAAGCAGTTTTCAGCACCATTCATGGTTATTTTGTTTATGCTCCCATTCTCTCAGAATGGGAACCTTTCCAAGTTTTTCACTTTTCATTAGAGATCATGCTTCTGCAAGCAAATCTCTAGCCAGACACACCTTTGCCATACAAATCAAAGTGATGTGCTAATTACAACCCAAAAAAGTGTTTTCAAGAATAAACAAAGAGAAGATTTGTGACCCAGAAGAGAACAGACAAGTGTGAGCTCTCTCATATTATTTACTTCTGCCTTGTAAGAACAGAGGCAGAATCCTAGAATCACAGAATGGTTTGGGTTGGAAGAGACCTTTAAGACCATCTAGTTCCAGCCCCCTGACATGGGCAGAGACCCCACCCACTAGACCAGGCTGCTCAAAACCCCATCCAGCCTGGCCTTGAATACTTCCAGGGCTGGGGCATCCACAACTTCTCTGGGCAACCTGTGCCAGTGCTTCAACACTCTCACAGCAAAGAATTTCTTCCTAACATCTGATGAAAGCCTTTCAGTTTGAAGCAATTCAGCTCATGTCCTGTCACTACCTGTGCTTGTCATAAGTCCCTCTCCAGCTCTCTTATGGGCTCGCTTCAGGTACTGCAATGCCATCATGAAATCACCTCACAGCCTTACATTATCGACCATGAAGTCTCTGGAATATCTGCCCATGTCTGCTGGTGTAGTAGTAGTAAAAAGAGTAGTAATAATAGCATAACAATAATAAGAGCTAATATTATTTTTATAGAAATCATGCAGCTCTTTCATGCATGGAGGACTTATAGTTAGCTCATGTGTAGTAGGAGCTCAGACAATCCTAAGTTTCTGCATCTATCACAATTCACTTAATTGAGCTGTCACTCTTTGCTATGATTAAAACGACAATGTTAAGGTGACAACTGTAGGACCAGCTCTCCAATATGCCATAGCTGATGGAGATGTTTTTTCTTTTCACCAAGACTCATTTCTGTGGAGTTAGGCAGGAACACTTCTTCATTTTCCCTCCTGACTTCTTTCACTCATTTCTCTTGATCTCAAGCTGGCTGAGGGTCACATTGCCTTCCACCCGGGGGGTTTTCCTGGAATTGCTCACTATTTTTGCTAAACAAGTATTACATTTTGCTAAACAAGTATTTTGGTAAACAGGTATTACAATTTCAGTTTCAATGACCAAAACAACAAACATATAAACAAGGAACATTCAGAGAAACATAATGAGCAGCAGCTGGCTTTACTGGGAAAGCCTCTATATAATCTGTTTCCCAAGCTGCAAGAGACTCTTCTTTCTACTCCTTGCTCTCCCCAGTCAGGGACAGGAGTGGTTCTATCACTCCTTTATACAACGTCACCTGTAAGAGGGTTTCATTTTACAAACCAGCTTTTCTCCAGTACCAAGAAGGTATTTAAAATCAAAAGGATGAAAGATGGCATGATGGCAAATGCACTGTGTTCCAGCTGCTCAGCTGGAAGGGCAGAACCCTGGTGAAAAAGGAAGCTTTCCTTTCCAGGACTTGATCACTGACTTCAGACTAGCAGATTATTTTTTCTAAATAGTTCTGAGAAAAACATTCACAAGTGAACACTCAAACTTGGATCCAAGCTATTTAAGTTGCCTCTGCTTCCAGTTTCTGGCAAGTTTTCTGACTTGGCTCTGAACCTTTTGACTGTGCCCACCTCTATTTTCATGTCTCTGCTTGAAAAATCCTGTTTCTTATCCAAAGCACAAAAGTATTGCCTTTTCCAAAAGCTAGGTCTGTTGTTTGTCACTTCTTCTCAGGAAGATTGGCTGGAAACTTAGTTGTTACTCAAAACTTTTCATTTCACAGCCATTCAGATTCTTATTAATTTGCATCCATCAGAAATTTGTCCTGTGAGACCTGTGATAACACGCAGCTTTCTCTTATTAAAATCAAGGCATTCTGGGCTCATCCTCACTCCATATGTTGTGTATTTCAGATGTTCCTGCTGGCATGGAGCCTTTTGGATATTTTTATTATTATCACAGGGTTGCCAGATGCATGGTATGGTGGCTGCCTTCCTTACCCAGTGTCTGCAAAGGCGCTTTCTGGATTCTAATTTAATAATATCCATGATTAAAGTTGTCAGCTGAAGGCTTTGTAACTACAACACCTAAAGGTGTTTTTAGTTTTCAGCATAAATTAAAGAGTTCAGAACAAAATATTTGCACCTCCTCCCCAAATATTAAAATTTGTACTAAGAAATCATTCTGTTAGGCACAATGGCAATATAAAACTAATGGATAAAACACAGTACAGGTGGTGATCTGAAGTACTCTCACTAACAAATGCTTGTATTTTTTGGAGTTCAGTATACTGAGTTCACTGAAGCTATTTCATTTTGAAGGATGAGGCCAAATAAGAGCACTGATCCACTGTTCCCACTTCACTCAGAACAGCATTTGTCTAAGCCTATAAAGAAGAACACTGTGAGAGTTTTATACACTTACTTTGATGGTACATGTGCAATTTTAAGCACATAAAATCACACAACTGTGGAAATCAAGGCTGAAAAGGCCTTCAATTACATTTCTCGTCCATCTCTCTGTCCAAAGCTTACCTCTATGTTAATTATTCCTCACAGGTTTTTATTTAAAACACTCTTAAAACTTTCTATGAGGTTTCAGAGCCTCCTGATGTGATCTGCTCTGTAACTCCCATACTTGCTGTTAGAAAATGTCTTGAAGTTCCAAACAAATATCTTGAGCCGACAATCACTTCCTCTTTTCCCTTTTCAGTGTAACTCATCTCCTTTTTTGCTGTCACCTTTTATGTATTTGAATGCTGTTGTAACATATGCCATGACAGTTTTCAACACCAAACTAAGCTTTTCCTGTTCCTGCAGCTTTCCTCAGACATTGAGTTTCCTAGACTTCCAACTGGGAACTACCTCCAGCCTTCACAGGGAGTACCCACGTGCTTAAAGCTACACACATATTTAAGTACTGTGCTGAGCCGGGGACTTCATTTCTAGTGTTGCCCAAGGCTGTCAAACACATGCTGGTCTGGTTTAACTGCATGACATTTCAGTTAAGTACTGTTTTGATGATAAATCTGGCAGTTTTGCTTTTGACTTTAAAATTGTAACTGCAGGTAAAAACTACCCTATTTTGCTAATTAAGAACAACCAGTGCCAAACTGTTGTGAACCTTATCTACCTGAACAGCAGGCAGTGTCTAACTTCTAGCTTTGTAAGGTATTTCCTTAAGACTGTAGGCATGAACAGTGTGTATTGGAAAAATATGCATATTGTGTTCTTAATATGCCTGGAACCAAATTAATTTGCTAATAAACAGCCATGCCCAATACCTAATGCACAGTGAGACATTGATATACACATATATCCCCATCCTCATCCATGAAGAGGTTCAATCCCCTCCACCTGAGTACCCAAAATGTAGCTGAAGAGCATCTGTGGCAGCTGACATATGCCAAGTGTATGCAATCAAGCAAAAGATAAAGAAATCAACAAGCCAATATATGTGCATAAAATATTATAATGAAAACTTAGGCAGACAAAGACCAAGTGGGAATAATATGGAATGGAAACAGAGACTAAGCAACTGCCAGAGTCAAGAGCAATTAGCTCACAGGTGGGAGGGCAGTGAACCACGGCTGGGCTGGTGTTAAAGGGGCTATTAGAATTACATGCTCCTACTTCTGTTCTGCTTACTTAACTATTTGCAGTGTCAGCAGAATCCTTCAACTTTTCCTAAAACTAATGCATAGTGTTTGCACAATGAAAGAACAACAAACTAGTAAAAAAGGACAGCATCTAGAAGCAATACAAGTCAAGTGTATGATAAAAAAATCTACAGTTCCCAACACATAAACAACTTAGCAATAAGTAAGTGTATGATCCAATACAAGACAATTGTTTGCTGTGCATTGTGTGAATGTGCAATATTCATAGAATATGTCTGTGTCAAGTATTCAGGAACTGTCAGGGACAAATGCAAACCGTATATTAAAGAATTAGGAAAAATATACTAAGAGTGTGCCTTCAATGCATTTTTTTAATACTTAGGATTTGCATTTTTCAAAATCAGTGGAAAAACATTCCTTTGTGGAATATATTCTAAAGATGCTCTGAACACATACCCATCTTTTCACAAAAACCTTCCTGATCTGGTAACCACCCCTTGGGATTCCTCCACCTAAGCTGATGAATTCACAATTTAATTACCTACAGCACCAGTTTGAACATGTCAGTGGGACATAATTGTAAAGGGAATGTTAGAGTACAGCTGCATTAATTCTAGTAATGGCTTTAAAAGACCAAAACACTGGAGAAGGCTGCATCTCCTACACAGCTACTTCCTACAAAGAAAGCACTTGAGCATTCATCTTATCTCACTTTACTTACCTTTCTTCTGCCCAAATTATGTAGATGAACAGAATTCTTACAAACTAATTAAATGAAATTAGTTGTTGATATAAAATCATCAATTCCCATGAAACCACCTAAGCTAAATATGAAACTGGCCCATGTGGTTTTGCTGTTTAAAAAATAAATGCAGCAATAATTGACAGCTGCAGAAGAGTTTGTCATGGTAACCTCAGAGTGTGAGGTTTGATCCTCCACATTTGGGCGGTAAATCATTGCAACTTCATCATATTTGTGGGGATGGTTCTCGCACATAGGTTTACTTAAAACGGTAAATCTTTCTTTGTAAGGAATATATATGAGCCACATCGTTCCTGTTTTGTTCCTCCTCAGTGGTATTGCTCCCATTCTCCTGGTAACACACCCAAGTCTTAAAAGTGCATCACTGAATGACTTCACCTCTCTGGCCTGCTCCTGAGGCTTGGCAATATGCATGGCAATCAATCTTTGGTAGACTGGAATTTATAATAAAAGGAAAACTTGTTGATTATTTAGCTTCTTGAGATTCTTTCAGCCTCTCCACTGCCTGGTGGGCTCTTCAGAGCGCTGTACCTTGATTTGGCTGTCTGGTGTCAAAATCAGACTACAAGTTTGACTTTGAAAAATCTAGAATAAAGAGGCTGGCAGAGCTGACGGAGATCTGGCTGCAGCACTGAGCAGAAAGGGTAATTTCTTCATTTGCAGTTTTCCTGGCACTGCTATGCAAGGACTCTGCCAGCATAAGCTTCCAGCATCTCTCAGTGTTGGCTTTTAAGATGTATTTGTACTTCTTGCCTGCAAGATGTACCCATGTTTACCTGAGAAGCTGGACATAGGTAAGGAGAGCTAATTGTACTAAATGGAACCTGAAACTCCTTGAGAAGGCAAAACACGAAGACCTTTCAGCAACAGATACTGGCACAAACATTCTCTCTGGAGAAGAGATCCTCCTCTCATTGTCATTTCTCACCTCTGCCTATTGCCCTTTGTTTGGTTGGTTTTGCTTTGTTTTGTTCCTGTTGTGTTGTTAAACAGATCTTTTGAAAATCAGCAGTTACAGCTAGGCACATTAACTGGTTAAGCAAAGTAGAAGTATGAGAAAGCAGGTTTCTAGGTTGGAGAGAAAACCTTAGGACTAGGAAGTGTTAAACCAGAGAGTTTCACAGCTTCTAGGTTTGATTTTACATAGTTAGAATCCTGCTTTAAGGAAAAAAATATCTGACCCAGAATTCCTTGAAGAGATGGAAAAGAAACATGTCACCAGAGGAAACTGGAGGGAGTAGATGATGATATGCATGATTAATCTTTGCACCCACATGTCACACATGGTTAAGTAGTGTACACCCATTTGTGCACTGTTGATCCTAGAAAAATGAATCCCACATAAGACTTCCTATACAGACAGCATGTGAACAGTTTTAAGACTATCCATGCCCAGTTTCACAGTCTCAAGAATAGGAAGGGTATACACCATGTAAAATTTAAGAGTGGTCTATCTGCTGATCTAAGTCCTGAGGAGCCTTTCAAGAGAAAACTTGTTAGTGCATACCTATGTGCTGAGTTACCACCATGCACTTAACAATGATGAAATTGCTTATTTTGGCATATGTTACCCATGAAATGCTTGTAATTAACTCAAGGAAAAAATGCACTAAACTTTAAAGCATCAAAAGCAGAATAACTCTTTCAGCTGTGAATGAACTGCAAGATTTCTCATTTCAGGAGTGTCATGTAATATGGTATGGCATGGTTGTCATCAAAGAGTTTGATGACAAAGAGAGCTTGTTCAGTGTCTGTTGAAGTGTGCAGTGGAGGTCACTGCAGCCAGGACACAGACTTGAAGTCACCTGGGTTACTGCAGAGAAAACATCCCACCAGTTAAAGCAGGTGGCGTTTGCTAGCTTGGTTCACTTTGCATCAGTTCAGTGTTCCTGCACTCCACTTAAGACAAATGTTCTTCACCCAAAATACAGCTGCCTTAATGTGTTGAGAGGGAGACTGGTGGCTTTCCCACAGAGTGTGAAACACAGTAATGCAGGCAGCTGCAATTCCAGTATCCTCAGCACCACATGAAATAATACCATTAGCTGACTCCATATGCCACACTCCCACTAAAGTTCCATCAGGGCAGAGTTCTGCTTCCCTTCAGTTCAGCAGGAACTTTCTCAATGACTTCAAATGTCACAAGGGCTAAGCTGCCCTTCCACAGGAAGACAACACAAGAGTAAAAATATTGTAACAGTAATCACTTGAACCAGAAAGGTTGTAAGAAAATATTACACACTTGTCAGTAAAGCTTTCTGTATACTTCTGTACACTTTCTGTACACTTCTGTGTAAAGAAAGAGACTCAAAACACAGTTATTTCAGATAGGAATATGAGTAGAAGATTTGCACTGAAATTGCTTTGGAAATAATTGGAACAAAAGCAATACAGGTCATAAACACTGAAAAATTTATTTTTTAATGAGCCATGACTAGCTTAAACAGTATATTTCACTCAAGAAAAAGGGAAAAGTGAAAGAAGCTGAATTGCCCCTTTCCTTTTACTTGCTAAAAGAAATGGCACTGAAGACAATTATGTTGTCTTCCCTTTAGCTAAGTATTTTGAGAGAAGGGGTGATAAAAAAGTATTTATTGAGTTCCCATTGTTTTTTAGTATCTTAAATCTTTTGAATTTTAAGAATTTGCCTCAACCTTTACATTAAGAAGTGACAGTTTCATATCTGTTCACAAATTTTGGTGAATTGCCAGCCTCACAATTCTGAGGCAGCTGTCCTTAGACATGTGATTCGGTTTGCATAAATATTCCACAGACATATCCCCCATCTCACAACAATCATGCACACTTGAAATGTTACATCAGTTATTAACTGTACAGAAACCAGGAGAGAGCTTCCAGCCAGCTCTCACTCACTTGTGAGCCTGATTTGCCACATGAACTCATGGCAGTGCCTGATAACACTGCCACACTGAATCTCAGCCCTCTAGATATGACTTTATTCTCAGCAGTATAAGAGATGGAAAACTGCCATGAACACTTTATTATTTCATTCTTAGGAAAAGACTTCTAAAATTTTACTTTATAAGGCTTTCTCTAGCCTCAGGTAAATGATCTAATTAATTTCCGGGGAGGAAGTGTATTTTTAAATCTTGCCTGCTGATGCTGCAGTTTGGTAGGGTGTGCTCAGTAGCATGGTTATTTGTTCTAAAACATAAAAATAACCAGTGGTACTGCAGAGGTGATGATGAACACTAGTCACTCATGTCTGCACTCAGAGCAACAGGGAAACCCCCATAAGTTCAGGAAATAGGAGAAGCCTCCATCTCTGCTTGCATGCTCACTGGATGACTTGTTTGGTACACCAGTTTAATCCACTGGGTCCTGCCAAAGCCTCCAAACTATAGGTAACTGCTCAAACCAGCTCGTCTGCACTTGCAAATAAACCAGATTCATTTTTTTCAGCTTCACCAATTCCAACAGTACAGATAAATGTGAGCAACCCAAGAGTTATGTGCACACAGCACAGAGTGAACTCTTATAGCAGGTATGTGAGAAAATGAAACAACTCTTCAAGCTCTGCTACAATTCAAATACTTTTAACACGAAAATATACTCAGGCCATCAGAGATGGCAAAAGCTGTACCGGGGACTAGTTTGGGCAAGGGTTTAGATTTAAAAGGCTTGAATTTTCTTAAAATAATGATCAACCAGTTCTCCAGCAAAGACAAGAACATTGAAGGTCTCTTCATTGTTTCCTTTGTCTGCTACAGTCTCATAAAGACTTCATACTGTAATCTTTGACTTAGAGGAAATTCCCACAGACACAGAAATAAGAGACAATCGTATGTCGACCCCTTTTATTAGCACCGTGCCTCACCCACTTGGTTATTCACACACGCAGCAGCGAGAACTACGCTGCTCATCTCACCTGGCTCTTACATTATCTTTTGTAATGGCAAATTGCAGTGCCCCTCAGCTACAATAAATCCAGGCAGGTTTTCTTTTCAAGACAGGTACCTCAAAAATTGCAAGCCACAGATGTAAACGAGACAAGGCAAAAAGAAGTTACTTTTGGTTTAGCTTATGCTGATGTCATTCTAGAGACTTCACTTTTAGTTAATGGGCATTTGCACCATTATGAGAGCAGAATTCATCTCCCAAGGACAGGTTTTGTTGTAGTAAACTTGTTTTACTCCAGCTGCTTTATAAAGTCCTACCCTTGGTGTATTTACATGGCCATAAGCAAGTCAGAACACCTTTCACAGAAGTGAATTGCATCCAGCCAAACCACAGCCCTAGGCTGATGCAGAAGTGGGTAGGGTTTTTAAACTTTCTGCAGCAGTTAGTGTTTAGGCACATAAAAGCACCCCACCCTCCTGCCCCAGGCAAGAGAGAATACTCAGACAGTGCAGAGTGTACTTCATGCATCAGGATACATCAGTTGGCTTTAAATAAGATCAACAGATTTCAGAAAAATGAGAGAAGGGAGTAATACATATGTGCCTTAAGACATAGTATGTTGACTAACATCCCAGATACTCAGTGGCAAAGTTTAAGGGAGAAAAGGCCTGTTAAATGGAAGTTTTATGATGCTCCTGACACTCTGAAAGAGAAGAACCCATAAAGCTCAAACTGGAGTTTCTAAACTCAAAGCCAGTATCCTTTACTATTACTTTCCATTTTGACTTTGCTACTACAGATGATGCCTATAGGGGAATTAAAACATGTCATTGTCCTGACAACGCTGATGTGTCAGCCCCAGTGCTGCAGTGCTCTTCTGGTACCACAAGATTATTGAGAGAGTACATGGGTAATATCTTTCAACTGTGCAGCCAAACTGGTGTACACTTGGAAGAAAAAATAATCTGATCACTAAAATGTCAATGCAGAAATACCAAAGAAAATAAAACCAAGGAGCACATTTTCCTTTTGGTTCCTTGGGGAAACTAATATCTCTGAAGGGAAGTGGTATGTTCAGCAAATAGAGATCAATAATTTTATTACCCAGTGCACAATTTCCTACACTTTTTTTCAATTATTTTGCTTACCCCAAACTCTTCTGATCACAAGACGAATCAAAGAAATCAAACAACAGCATTATAGTGCTTAATGAACACTGTATTGCAATAAATGTGCTACTGTGTGCACATACTGGTAATCTTAACTGAACAGCATGAGAAACACTCTGCAGTGTGCCATAAACATGCCAGGATGATTGACACATGGATAATCTGTTTTCCTCAAGGAAAGCAGATGAGCAGTTTTTGAGAAGAAGGTTTCAGTCTGACTCTGGTTTGCAAATTGAAGAAAACAAAGTATCCATCACTATTGTGTTTCTGCAATAAAAATACTGGATAGTCACTGGGTAGTGCCTGATGGCACTCTAGTTCCCAGCTCTGCAGGAGCTTCCAGCCAAGTGTTGGGTGAGTCATGTTTTTGCAGTACTGTGTAAAAACCAGGTAAATTCATAGGTAAATGGAGTAAACACAGCTAAACACTTAATACCAACCTGAATAAGATCTTTTTCTAGAGTCACTGCCCATCAGTGAATACTGATGACAATATTTCCTTTCCTCTACTCTACATGTACCACACTAAACTCAGACACCCAACACATGGCACCATCATTCCATATTCCCAGTCCCAAACAATCTGTAATCTCACTTAGGGTGGGGCATACGGGCGTTGCTCTAATTAAGTGCAATGATAATGCACAGGATGACTTTTTCATGTGTTATGTTCCTGTAAAATCTTACTGGAATCTCACCTGGCAAATGATCTAAAATCTCAAACTTTGTTGTTCTTGTGCAACTCATCTGTTAGCATGTCTGTACAACAGAGCATGAGTAATTTAAAGTAGGGACCATCCTTGAGATTGAAGGAAATACCCTGTG
Organism: Vidua macroura; assembly: GCF_024509145.1. Lineage (NCBI taxonomy): Eukaryota > Metazoa > Chordata > Aves > Passeriformes > Viduidae > Vidua > Vidua macroura. The sequence continues at coordinate 11,947,395 of NC_071578.1, read as the reverse complement.
AACTTGGAGACATGCCATCACAAAGCTCCAGAGTATCCAACCCTCTTGATAAATTTGCAACAGAAGTTCTATTAGCACTTTTGCTGTTGCACTCAGGAGTCCATTTCTACATATTTTAAAATTAAAATATTTGCAACATTAAATTAGCTGAAGGTTTAAAAAAACAAACTCAAAACCCAAAAAAGGAGCAGATTTAAAAAATGCTTCCAAACTGCCTCAACACTTGGGGTATTGTTCAACAGGGTTTTTTTGGTAGATGGTTACAAAACATAGTACAACACACATAATGTAAATTCCCACATTTGCTACTGAAAATATTATTTCTAAATCAATTTCACCCACAGATAAAATCTTATACAAGGTACAACCTAAAGGCCTCAAGTTCTCAGATTTCAGAAAACAACTTGTTGTAGATGGGTTTTGAATGCTTTGATACCTTTTACTGTAGGAGGGTAAAAGGTTGCTATCATCCCTGTCAAATCCTCTTTGAAATGTGTGAATCTATGAAAACTCATGGTAAAAACTGCAGCAACTGCTAACATGTTATCACACCTACAACACTCAGTGCTTACACACCTCTTACCTCCAGACTGTCTCTGGTCTAAATAGAGATGGGAGTTACACAAGGTGAAGAGAAAATAGTGTCCTCATCTGTAGCAGGAGCCAGGCAGGAAATTAATGCAGTTCTGACACACAAGCTAAGGGTATGATCCAGCAAGAGCATGTGGGTGCCTGTACCCCATGTGCAGCTCTCGGCACAGCTGCGTGAGGCATCAATGCACAGCTCGGGGCAGTTTGGCTGTGGGCAGTGCTGGAGGAACCACTGGGACATCATCCCTAAGGGCTGGGAGCTGTTGTTGTTATGGCTTCCTCAGCTCATTCTGTCAGTTCTGACAGTTACAGTTGAAAAACATTTTGTATAAATCAGTTTTGAGAAAAGTAAATCCACATGGGGAAGCCAGGTGTACAGCTGGCAGAGACAGGAAAATCACTCTTACTTCAGCAGTGCCTTTGAGTGTCAGGGAACTCTCCAATCCTGAACTGCACAGAGTAGCCACAGCTGGGATTGCTCCTTGTCACAGTCACAATCTCCCTGTTTCTCCAGTCAAATTTCTTCATTTTCTCTTCTTTCCCACACCCACGACAGTGCTGCTCAGGTCACACATCTCCCAGTGAGTCCCTCAGTCACACTTTTTCCCCTTATGTGAGGAGACAGTTCCTGGGATAAAGGCTTTTGCACCTTGAGGTGGAGAGTTGTGGTTCCCTTGGCTGTGACCAAAGGGCCTACTGTGCTATCCATAGTGGGGAGCACTCCACACTGAGGCAGAAACCCCTTCCCTGGCACAGGGACACTTGCAGGGACATTGTCTTATCATCTGCAGCTAGGCCAGGGAAGGTTTAGGTTGGTCACTAGGAAAAATTTCTGCATAGAAATGGTGACTGGAATTGGAACAGACTGCCAAGAGGTCCTGAAGTCACCACTCCTGGAAGTGTGTAAGACTCTACATGGCACTTGGTGCCAGGGTCATAGTGGTGCTGGGTCATAGGTTGGATTTGATGATCTTAAAAAACTTTTCAGCCTGATTATGTGAGCTAACACCTGGCCTTGGCCCAGACCCCTGGCATGGTCAGCCTACGCTGGCCTAAGGGACATAGCACCGCCTGGCATGCCCAGATGCAACAGGAAAGTCTACGCGGTCCCTGGGGATGCCCCGCGTTTCCCGCTCGCGGGACCGGGACCAGGATCCCCCTCAGGCTCCGCGCCCGCCCCTCAGCCCCACAGCGCCTCCCACTGCGCGCAGGCGCGAACAGCTCGCACCGCCCGGGCACGCGCAGCGCGCAGGCGCGGGGCCGCCCCTGCCCCGGCAGCGGGAGCTTGAAGCGCTGAGGGGAGCCAGGGACGGAAGGGCGGCCCCGCCGGGTTCTTTCTTCCTTCGCCCGGGCCCTGAGGGGTTTGTGCTCCCCGAGCGGCCTCCCTTCGCTCCTCAGCTCTGCGGGTCGGTGCTTTGGCTGCGTTTCTGGGGTGCGGCACCTCAGAACGAGCTCCACGGGTCTGTGGCCCTACTTATGGGCTGCCCAGTCTTCGTCCTGCTTCTCTGCGGGTGGAAAACTAGCAAGGCAGAAGCTTGAGTGTTGATAGTATTGTGTTAAAAGTATTGAGTGTTAATAGAGCCTTGTGTCGTTGAGACAGTAAAAGGAGTGCGTGCCTTTATATAATATAGCTATAAGCAGGAAGAGAGAATGTAGTTACAGACGTACCCAAAGTGCAAAACTCAAGTAAGTACTGAAAAGCAAAATTGTCTTTTCCCCGTCTAATTCAAATTTTCTTTACTTGCTGGACAGGTTTTTTTGTGCGGTGAATAGCATTACTGGTCGAGAATGCCAAGGATTCTTAGCCGAAGATACAGGAAAAGGATTTTAAGAGTGCAGGAGAGCTGTGTGAATATGCTGCCAAGTAACAGCATTAGCAAACCAGATGAAAAAGTATTTGTTACGGTCTTTTAAAAACGAATTTGCATTAGAAAGTAAAGGTAGAGAATCGGTGGGATTGCTTGGTGTTTTTAAAGCTATCTCTTAGGCTTAAAATTATTTTGCTCCTTGGAAAATTCTTACTACATATTTGTGATATACAGTATGCATAAGAATGTTGTTGCTTTTTCTAAGCTCTTGCTTACAAAAAGAAATAATAGTATTAAACTTCCATTATATTTAATGGATGCTGTGGCTTTCTGTTTAATTGATAGATTGCTAAAATACCCAATTTTAGACTCCTTACTAAGGTCTGGGTTTTTTTAAATAGAGTACCATATGTTCAGTGTTGAACAGCTGGGGGGATGTTGACTTCTAAGATAAATGAGGACCTCCATCCTTTGGTATCAAGCCCAGGGTTGCTGGGCTATTAAGGATTTGGCATACTGAAGCTTTGGCAGTTTTCATCTGTGAAGAGGAAGCCCCTTGTGCCAGCCCTGTGTTGCCTAGTTGTGGTTTGCAGGATTTCATTTTTGAGAGGTTTCTGTTTCAAAACTCGTAATTGCAATTTGCAGGTGAGTGGAGGTATAGCTGTTGATTTTCCAGCTGCATTCTGGTCATTAGTAGTGGTTCACAATTGCTAAATGAAATTAAACATTGCCAAATCGATTTGAAGTTGGTTCATGCTGGGAAGTGTGACTTAACCATTTTAATTAAGGTGCCTTTCTGAGTGTGCTTGGGATGTTTCCTGTTAATCAAAACTTCCACCTGTGTGAGTAATTAATTTTTTAAGCAGCATCCCCAGAAGGATCACATGAGACTGGATACCCAATTATATTGTTCTATAGAAAAGATTGTTTACATTTGTGGACAACAAAAATCCTCCTGGCTCCACAGATCTTTAGGAGCAAGGGGAAAAATAATATATACAATGGATTGTAAAAGACTTCATGGCAGTTAGTTGTGTCATGCATCCTCTCAGAGAAAAGCTGTTCACAAAGAAAGATGCTACTTAGCACATGAAACAGTTGTGTAACTTATGCAGATGTCCTTTTTGATCATACCAATTAGAAAATAAGCCTTAGAATTTCATATTAGAGCTTTTTACTAATTTCTGCAGCCACATGGCTCATTATGATCTGGTGACAATAACACCATAATTCATTCTGTCATTTAACAGAGACAGCTATTTATCTTGAGATGGAAGAGTCAGTGCTGGATAAATTGCCATCTTTGTGCAGTACTCCAAAGGATTCTGGGGCAGCACCTGCACAGGGCACTAGTTCAGGTAAACAGGTATGAAAACTTCCCACTTTTCCAGTAATGTGATTGTTAATAGTAACAAAAGTGCTGGTGAAATCATCAAGGAGTCAGAAGTCACTGAGATACTGCTTGCTGGAAGGCTAGAGACAGGCAGCTTGTACCTCTAGCTACAGGGCTGTGCAGGTGAGGCATGTGCCTGGTGTACTTTGCTCTGAAAAGGCAGATGCTTGCTGTGAATACAAAGTGATGGAGCAACATAACCCAATGGCATATTAATACAAACACTATATAGGGTGTGTGGTGGATTTCTTGCTTCTTTCTTTCAACCTGTTATCTTCAGCTTTCTCAAATCCTAGTTTCTGGGTTGCTGTGCATGCAGGATGACTTTCTGTGACTTCTGCCTGCAGTGGAACAAAGTACAAGCATTGTACTTTGTATACTCTCCATAGTGCTCAGCTCTGCTTTGGTCCTATCCTGGGATGTGAAATGGTGATACTGTCACACTCAACATCCAGATCTATGCAGGACAGGCCTGGTTTGAAAGTATTCTATAACTAATCCCTCACTCTTATATTTTAGAGCATTTCTATAAATAAAAATGTTAGACACGGCTTATAAAAAATAGTTATTTTGAAGAAAAAAAATGGTTTTAGATACTTGTGAAGTATCTCAAAGCATGAACAGGTCAAAATTATACATGTATTTCTAATATGTTCTAGAATACAGATGTTTTGTACTAGTTCTAATACAGATGTATAGGATGGAACAGCAGGAAAAGTAACCCTTACCTCCCTTAAACTAGAGGGGAAATTGATAGAATAAAATTAGCCAAGTTGAAATATGCCATATTTCTTTTACACAAACACTAGATGAGTAAGTTTGCCTCAATAGAATACAAGATTTTGTCCAAGAAAATGTGGAGCCACACCTTTCCATATCTTGCAGCTGTATGTGCAAATACAAGTGAAAGGAAGAAGTTAACTCTGGTCAAGTTTTTGAAGGCTATACGGACAATTAGGAAGTCTGGCTTTACAATGATAGTTAAATATATTACGTATTCTATGTAAATAATAATGATTGGTAAACAGTTACTTGAGATTTGATAAATATTTAAGAATATTCTGACCACCTGGCTTTTCTGGGTTTATTTATTCTATTTTTTAGCAAATGAGTGCAGCTCTGAGGGAACGATTAAGGAAAACAAGACGTTCATTTAATGCCAGTTTTACAGTGGCAAAGCGGCTCAAAATAGACACTGAAGACAAAGACACTGCTGGTGCTGACACAGGGTCCTTGCCAGAGACGAGTACAGACTGTTCCAGGTTACAAGATGGTTCTGAAAACCTGGAAGGAAATGGCACTGGACATACATGTTTCGGAAGTCCCTCACAGGAGAGTGATCTCTGTGGATCAGCAGAGAATTCGGATGTGCTACAGGTTGATCTTGGTCAGCAACAGTCCCTTGAAGAGAAAGTAAAGCTGGTGAAACAAGTGCAAGAGAAGGAAGAGCTACTTCGTAGGCTCAAACTGGTGAAGATGTATCGATCCAAGGTGAGGCAATACTTACTCACTGGTTTTTTACTGTGGTGGTTGTGTATTGTCGCAGTTTAAGGTATTTTATAAGAATATCTGCAGGGTATCAAAACCCCCTTTGGTCAGCAGATGATGTCTTTCTTTTTTGTTTGTCTCAATTTCAGAACAACCTGTCTGAGCTGCAAGCTTTGATAGTGAAGTGGAGAAGCAGCACCCAGCTGATGCTGTATGAGCTGCAGTCGGCCTTTTCTGCAGATGGCAAGAAAGTGAGTCTCACTCAGCTCATCGACACTTTTGGGTTAGAAGACCAGTTACTGCACTACAGCAGAACAGAAGAAGATTTTGTAGATGCATAATCTACGGCTGCAGAGCTTTCTTTGCACAGACACAAAAGCAGAAAAGACTGAATAAATTCTGATTGTGTCAGAAGTGTTGGTCAGACAGTGGACTTTATGTTTTGGGGTTAGGAGGTTTTTTCCAGAGGTACTTGTAAAGCTGTGTGCATACATACAGTAGGCACTGTAAAAGCCATTACTTAATAGAAAAAAATCAAACTGGTGATGTTTTGGAGAATCTGGCTTAATGACTTGGTCAGTGAATTTTTATTTAAAAAAATAAAATTAAGTCATAGTTTGACAGGTAGAAAGCAGTCCATTTTTTTAAATTAGTGTCTGCATGGTTACTTGTATTGAAATAACTCAAATTGTCAATTCTGTTCATGTTCAGATGGGGAAGAGTTCAGTTGGTAGATACACCCATTTTACAAATGTCTTCCTGGTGCCTGTCAGCCAATGAAGGCTAATGACATCATTTTGTGAGTTAAGTGAAGATAACTAATTTTCATGGTTGTCATATTCCAGAGCTGAGATAAGATGTTCTCACTGGCTTTAACTCCTGCTGAGGGAAATGTGTCATAATGCAGCTGCTTTCAGGTTCTGGTCCAGACAGTCTCTTCAGAGCTGCTGTCTCATTAAGCATTCTGCCACAGCCTGAGGTAATGGAAGGGAAGGAAAGAAAATCGAAACCAACTTCCTATTCTACTGCATCTGAGAGCCAAGGTGTTTTCTCTCTTCAAATAAATAAGAAAAACAAGGCCTTGTTTATTGGGATTGCTTCAAACACAGCATCATAAAGCTGAATAAATCTTTACAATTTCATTTATTCTCCAACAAATGCCTTTTTTGAAAGTTCTTTTTATTTAACTTGAAATTGCTTACTTTCTCATCATGGTACCTTTTGTTTTTTATTTTCCCTAAAATCACTGCTTCTCAAGTGTAACAATACATAAATCTTAATGACTATACAATTCTCCCTGCTATGAATCTTGTTTTCTTATTGGTCATACCCCATCTCTTTTGTTTGCAGGTGCTATAGCCTGTTTCCTTAATAAGGGAATTTCTTAGACAGCTAAAGAGAAAGAAAATCAAAGATCATACAGAACCTTTTAACCATTGGTTAAGGATCTTTAGACTTCAGCCTGTACCTACAACTTGCTCTTAAGAGTACTGACTCTTGCTGTCCAGAGAGAATTAATGCAGAACAGTCTTTATTGCAAATCACATTTTGAATATTAAAGCACTATTTCTCTGCCTTTTTAGACATGTGCAAAAAGATGATGGTGCCTGGTCCAGGGGCCAGTTATCTTCCCCGAGGTTGGAATGATGCTGCTTCTAAGGCAGGTTCAGCAGAAAGACAAAAGGTCTTGTAGTAAGTGAGATCTAATTAGAATCCTTACAAATCCCAATTAGAGATGGTAAAGCAAAAAAAAAAAAAAAGAGATGTATAGGATCACAACTGACATAGTTTTCTCTTAAAAATGTAGAATTTTAAGCTAAGGTATCAAAGCTATTGTTGCTCTCACAATGAAATGGGTTTAGATATCCTGTGGCTTTAGAAGAAGGAGGATTGACACACACCACGAAGTAGGGAAATAAAAAGCAGGGAGAATGCCTGAGAAGGTAGATTGGACTCCAGCAGTAGTTAACTTTATTACAGTTTCTTTATTTTTCTTAGCTGTCATTGAAGGAGCTGGCAGCAAAATACACTGTGTAAAGGGGTGGGAGATGCCAGCAACTATTTCAGGAGGCCAGATGCTTCCAAACCTGGTTTTTCTATAATTCTGCCCATGGCAGCAGCCACAGCTCCTGCTGGCTGTGGGTGATTATACCACAATAAGGCACAGCTGTCTTTGGGACAGGGCCAGGTTGCACACATGGTCAGGACAAGCATCCCTACATCTGCTCAGAAACCTACACCTGTGCCATCACAAGGGTAAATTATTATGTCAAATCCATAGACATAATGCCAATTCATAGATTTCTTTACAAGGTTTTAAATTGCATATTGCAAACAATGGACATACAAATATACCTGTTCTTCTATCAGTCTACAATTTCTTGTATCCTTTGTTTTCTGTAATGAGCTATATAGTTTATATAATAAAACCAGTAGAAATAAATTTCATCAACTGAAATATAATGGGGTTAAGACCAAGTGCAAAAAATACAAACCAGACAACCATGCATCTTTCAAATGGAAGTTATTTAAAGGAATTATAGAAGAAACAATTTGCGGAAAGAAAAGTTCAGGGAGAAGAATTAGCTGTCAAAACTCTTTTCCCTTAGATAAGACCATGGTGTTATTCATCTATTATTCATCTCTGATTTTTAAATAATATGGAGTGTTCTTGGATTACAACTTTCAATTTCTGACTGAAGAATTGCAAGCTGTTTTTCCTGTTCCCTTATAAGGTTCCGTAGGTGTTTCTGCTTCACAATCTCTTGGTAACGCTGCCTTGTGTTCTTTTCAGAAATATCCCGTGTGTCTGCAGAAAACAAAGAATTAGTGTTAGCCTCTGCTCACAGGGGATGTGTAGTCTATATGGGACCTGTTCTGGGGTTATTCCAATTTCTGTATAAAACAGGCAAGCATTTTAATAAAGGCTCACAGTTGGGCTTAAGAGCCTTTATAGTACTGAATAAAGCAAAATATTACAAAAAAGGCACTGGGCATGCTTTCTTTAGCTTCTAGAAGGTACCCACTGTGTTGCAAATCTGTAACTTTTCCACTAGTGGAAAGATCTCTGTAAGTTTTCCTAATAGTGAGTACTATTCTTAGCTCCACATTGCTTCCTCTGTTCTCTTGGAAGGGTGGAAAGAAGCCCATTGAACAACTCTCAGAAAAAATGAAAGCATGTTGCCTACTGAAGTTATTAATGACTGTAATAATTTGACTTGAACAGTTCCAGGAATTCAGCTACTTTGGTTACAAGAGCCACAAGAGTCTCCAGGTAACTCTTCATAACCATGTTAGCTTTTGGCAGGAAGGACTCTGCTCATTATGCAAATACATAACAGACAGGCATTCTTTGCTCCTTAGCTGATGGTGGAGAACAGCACTGTCTAGCCTGGAGTTATTTTCTGAATGTTCTTTGCTTGTGCTTTACAGTGCCTCACTGGACTCACCAGCTGCCTCGAAGATGTGCATCCTTTCTGACACAGAGACAAGCATTTCCTTCAGCTGCAGGCTGAGCTCATAGTTCGCTTGCTCTTTTAGACGGATGCACTCCTTCAGCTCTCTGACTTTTTTCTGATGTTTTTTCACATTCTTCTTGTGCAACTGTCCATTTTGAGATGAATAAAGCAAATATATGAGATCGTACAAAAACTGTTCAGACAAACTTATGATAAAAAGTTATAATTTTAAGCACTGTGTTGTAGCTTGATAAACTCTCATGTATGTTGATTTGACTACTAGCACATTGTAAGCTTTACTTTGTAAAGTGTCTTTCACACATGGTATCTCAGTTTATGGAGTTCTAATTTAAGAAGCAGCCAAGGAATAAAGAGGTATAGGTCAGGAAGAGAGATATATTAAAGATAAAATTTGAAAGGCAAAGGGAAAAAAGGAAGTCAATGGAATCAGCGAGTTAAGGACATGCTCTTGGCTGCTGGGAGCTGCTGAAGCTGATGGATGGGCTGCAAAGGGACAAGATAAATACTAAAGCTTGGAGAGGAAGAGGAAGCTGATGCCAACTAGCACAACTTGGAGAAAATCCAGTGAAATCACTTTAAAAAAAGGACAGTCATAATTTGAATGATGAAATACATGAAGTAGCCAGCAAATCAGATTGTTGTGTCTCTTATTTTGAATACAAAGGGAAGGGATACTTTGAACAGGCTGGTGCTCCTGGAGAGAAGCATTAAACAGTGAAGACCGAAAGAATGCTTCATTAGAAATGGAGAAGTGACTTCTATAGGCAGTGCTATGTAAGAAATGATTAGCAGATCTGCATTCAGATGCTCAGGATAGGAAAGTATTTAATTCTAGTAACAGAGCAAGTAGACAGGCTTCAATCTCTGCAGCAATCCATGTGTGACTGCTTACAAACACTAGAGAACTGCTGCTGTAGACGGCACAGCTCAAGTTGAGGAAACTACTGAAAGCCAGATGGACAAATACATTATATATATATCTATATTTATATCTATTTATATGTGTGTGTGTCTCTCAGATGAGGTGGTTCCCTTGGATTTACCTTATCCATGACACCAAGGCTCTGCTCCATCCCTGCTAGGTGCTGAGTAATGTGGGCGTCGTAGTTCTGCACAGTTAGGAACTGAAGAAATAAAACCAGAAAGAAATCATCTTATGCCTGTTCATTCTCAACAATTCCACCCTTCTATGAAAAAAATCATACAATGTGAAACTCAAAACACTGGAATTGTGCAGTGGTAAAGCTTACTAGTGATCATAAATGGACCATGTAAGGATATGCTTGGATGCTGTGTGAGCTAGACTGTGCAGCTCTTTAAAAGGATGGTACCTATTATATATTTATAATGGAAACAAGGGCCAAACAAGTATGCTGAGGCTGTCAAAAACCCCAAGCTATGCTTTTTCTTGTAATCTAAGCTAACATAGCTGGAGGCCTAAGACAGTCTGTCTTTAGGCTAGAGAGGAAAATTATTATTTTCTGTCTAGTGGCTTCCTAATCATTCTTCTTTTATTGTTCTAGCTGCATAGTAACTGACATATCAGAGAATTTATTGTTTTTTTCCTTGAGCACACTGCTACTAAAATACCTTTTTATCAAATGACAAATGGTAAACCCCATAATGTTTTATGGATCTATAACAGGCAGTAGACAGGTTTCTGTAGATGTAGATTCATCCTTCCAGAGTACTGTCCCACCAAAGTGACAGGCAGAATCCTGTGGACTAGTTCTAGTTAGAGGAGGAGAAATGGGAAAGACCCAGAAGGGGCTCCTTGCCTACAGGATGAAACTTCTTTCACCCACTGCTTCATTAACAGCCCTCATTCCAAATGGTCTCAGGTCCTTGCCCACACACATTTTTCTAAGCTATCTTTCTTTCCACTCCTGCTGTTGGGGTATCTGTTACATTGTCTTTCCTACTAACCCCATATTTCCAATCAAAAAGTGACCTAAGTCAATTCCCTCAGGCATTCAAATTCAGATTAAACTGGTAAATGCCTTTGCTTTGGGTAGTTTTACTCTATCTGAAGGGCAAGAGTTCTGCTCATCAGTTTAATGAACTGAGCTAACGGCAACGCTGGTGATAAATTTGCCACAAGAATTTTTCAGTGCACTGTCACAACACCTCTTTGGAAGCTGTTCTGGTGATTGGTGTTAGTTATGAAAGTCCTGTGGCTGTGATTCAGAACAAGCATTTTGTGGAGCAGCAATACAAATGAAGATTAAGCAAAACATATGTTTTGAATTTTCTTCTAATCTTTTGATTGAATTGTAATATCCTTACCTGCTGTCGAACACTTTCCTTTTCCTTTGTGCTTTATAGCTCTCTCTACTCCTGTATCTCCAGCCTACCCATCCTTCAACATCCCTTACTCCAAACCTTCATGCTACCCACATCATCACCATATGACCATTACATTTCTCTACAGTCTTCTACATTCCATAATGCAATACCCTCAGGCTTTCCCTACAACCTTTCTTCTTCCTCCTTTCTTCTCCCAGTGATATGCTTGGCTGTGTCCCACACCCTTTACCTATTTTTCCTGGCCTGCCAGCTGGGCTTGTTCAAAGCTGTGTAGGTGCTGACATGCTGGCTGGCTGCCCCCTCCTGCCTGCCGGGCATGGCAAACAATTCCCTGCTCTGCTGCTGGGCCAGCGAATGGCAGCGAAAGGAACGCTCAGTCTCCGAGTGGAGCAAAGTTAAAAAATGTCACTGTGACACCAGATGGGGGCACCTCAAACCTTCCACTTGAAAAGGACTGCTCAATTTAAGAGATCTGTTCCTCGTGGCTGCAAAATTCTGATTCCTTATTCAACACCAATTTTGAAACACTAAGTTAGGACTAGCTTTGCCTTAATTTACACTGTAACATCCCAAAGAATTTCATCTGCTCAATCTCATGAGTAAGACTTCCCTTTGAAAGCTGAATTGTTGACCTATTAGGAATCACGTTTCTCTGGTAATAAGAGATTTATGAGGCATAAATATAAACTATCTTTCTTATAGGTATAGGCAGCATCATTTTCTGCAGTTAAAATATAAATCAGAAAAAGCAACTCACTAGCTGGCAGTCTTTTGAAATAGGTAGGATTACAATATCCCGAGCTTTCTCTTTTAGATCTTGTATCTGCATCTTCATTTTCTTGTGTTCCCATTCCAGCTGTATTATCCCTTTAGAGAAGTCTTTAAATTCTACCATGGCAGTAATTTTTTTTTCTCCTTGAGCCTAAAAAAAATAGATCAATCTTAATTAACACACTTTACAGATTATGGAATAATTGTTTGCAACAAGATGGGCAAGTTTCCCCAAAGTCATAATTTTAGTCAATTTAACATGCTATACTGCATGCCTCTTTCCAGACTTTGCTCCAGATGGTTATCTTTTAAGGAAGTTCATTCTCTTTTATGCTCTGTGTCACAGCCTTAGATCATAGAAATAGATGAAGAAAATGACAACTAACCTCTTCCTCCATCTATCTATCTATCTATCTATCTATCTATCTATCTATCTATCTATCTATCTTTTATAAGAATGGAAAGAGATTTTAGGTCTACAAAATACAACCTTGCTCTGTTTAAGGTATTTTGCATATATTAGTGAAGGCTTTGTGCAGTAGCAGTAAAAGACAATTTTTGTATAGCTAGAATGCCTTAAAATAGAACATTTCATGAGGGTATGAAAAGCTGTTTTAAGTATCATCACCAAATTCACCTTACATAAAAAAATATTAACTTTTATGTAAGCTACTATTTGGACGCTTCTTAACATGACTGTAAGTTTGCCCCCACCTGAGGGAATTTTTGGATTGATGCCCCATGACATTAGCATTTTCTAGTTACAATGTATGTGTAAGTGATGGTGTGTCTAAAGACTGTTGCCATTTCATTGATCTGAATTGTATTGATCAAACATCAAGAAAGTAGTCTGCACTGCAACCTCTACATCATAAGAAGAGACATTAGAGAATGCTTAATAGCTTCTAGATTACAAATGAGCCTGCTGGTGTGTTGTAATGAATTGAAACTACATGTCAGACTGGAGAAAAAGTTGAGCTCCTGAAGGACAATACATTTTGTTTAGAAAGCTTAAATTTCCTCCAGATAATGTAAATTACCGCAAGAGTGCAATTCAGTTCTTCAACAACCCTTCTATCAATGAGGATAGCATCACTGTACTCTGGGATCTGAGTACTTCCCAATTCCACTTGTCCTTGTTTTAGCAAAAACTGGACAGTCGGATTCTGCTGAAGCTTCATCTTCTCTTCCTTCAGCCTAAGATGGCAGAAACCAAAAAGAGCATTTAGTGATTTCAACAGAATTATAAAAATCCTCCCATGATTCTCAATGTTTATATTTATTACTGGTAGGTGGTATGTTCATGTAGGGCTTACTCTTTGACAGACTCTGTCTTCTGTTTGCTGCTAAAGTGACTACAAAATCTGAAACTTATGGTATATATAAAGTTTTCAAGCACTGGATTCAGTTTAACATAGCAATGTTCCGGGGAAAATGTTATTACTGAAATGAAATCTTAATATAAATTGGAAAGAAAACAGAAGATACTTTCAGCCAGGGCCCATTTTCCTGTATATTTTACTTTAGAATTTATTCTTGAATGATAATGAAAGTGAAAATTATGTTATGTAGATGAAAAAAAAATGAAATATTGCAGGTCCAAGCAGCAATGAAACCTAGATAAAAGAGTGCAGGAGAACAGAGGTGTATTATTTTGTTTGTAAATTTTAGTTCTGTGTTAGTGGAAAGTTCAGCTGAACATAGGAAAAGACACAAAATTACCAAATGAGTTCTTGGAAAGTGCTCTCTAATTCTGACTTCATCTTGTCATTTTCATCCACTCGTCTCCGCTGACAGGCCTGCATCTCTGCCAGTGCTAGGGCCTTCCATTTCACCTAGGCAAGCAACATTGTGACATTCCAACTCTTTCAACTTTGTCAGTATGTCAGGGCAAGCTTCTTTGAGGACAGAGAAGACAAGTTCTTAAGAAGATATCTGTATATATAAACATGCAGCCCAGTATTTTGAGAATCTCAGTACAGCATATGAGACATAAAGGTTACAATCCTTATACTCTGCTCAGGAAATTATTTGTTCATATATGAATAGTTTATTCATGTTAAGGGAAAACATATTTGCTTCTCTTTTCGTCAAATTTCATGTATATCTGTTCCTGGATAATTCATATTTATTCATTCATGCTTTTATAATGAACAAATACATCTCCAGAACCACCCTTTTGTTAAGAATTGATCTTTATAGTCAAGAAAAATATTGGAATGCATTGGTGCAAGTGTAAAATGCTTATGGGAGAGGATGACTTCAACAGATAATAGGAATCAAATACCTCACAGTTTTTTTTGGTATGGATAGAGAAAAGGATTTTTTTAAAATGAAAATATAAAAATCATATATAATCATATCAAGGTCACAATCATTCTGATCAAATGCATCCATATTAAAATGTTAATTTTTCCTCTGAAGAACTACAGCTAGAACTAGAGAACAGGTTCACCTCTTATTCTGAATTGAATGTAGCCAGAACAAACTTTCAAAGGCCAATGGAGTATATGTATCCTGCACTGTTATTTCACCACTAGCTTGACCCTATGTGAGAACTCCACTAAAGTTTAAGACTCAAAAATATCAAGAAGTGTATGGGCAAATAAAGAATTTTACATACCAGCTCCTCACTCTCCATTTTATTTCGTCTAGCTAGACAAAAATGTTCCCACACAGACTGGTCTAAGCCACTAGGCATGTGCTCAGGACTATCCAGTTCATCCATGGCTTTCATTAAAAGGGAAAGTGCATCTTGGTAGTCCTCAGGTGATCCCTTCACATAGGGGTTAGCTGTGTCAAGGAGGGTTTCTGTCCTTGGGGTCCTAGAGCACAAACACAGCACAGACAGGATGTACCTTGTATTTTCTCTTGCATAGAAGAAGGTCACAAAAAACCAAAAACATTTCATACTCTCAATCTCTTGCAAAAAGCAAATAGATAAGACTATACAAAATAAGAATATTGTCTTGGAACCTGATGATTGTTTAGATTGCATTTAAACTAGATTTTGTGGAGTGAATAAGGAAATGTATATTCAAAATAGCAATTGTTAGTGTGATGGGAAATTAGCTATTGTTAACTATCCAATAAAAAGCAGGCAATATAATTTACACTATTGGAATAAATAGTATTCTCATTCTTGACTCATAAGAACTATTAGTATTAAACAGTGGAATTGGAGGGATCTTACTCTGGTCGATGTTTGTAAAGTTGTAAAAGCTCCTCAAAGAGATCACCAGGTATATGAGCAAACTGCTTCATAAAACCATGTTCCAGGCTCTGGGGGTGGGAAGAAAGCTTTCTTGTTACCACAATATCCTTTTTTAAAAAAGCATCAACCTGCCCATATCTTAGAAATACAGGATACAGTGCTTTTCCAAGTGCTCCCAAACATCACAGGAATCTGCACTATTTCATAAATTCTTCTATGCACACACTGTCCTTTACTGCCTAATTTCATTGATCAGTGAGTTGGCCAGAACTCTTGCTTACAGAGCAGTACTTTCTTCTCATTATGAAGATACAACATTAGCTTTTAACTTCTGAAACTCCTTGTGTTTTCAAAAGTCTCACCTTCTCTTTGTGTAATGCATCTTTATAGGTGCCTGTGTAAGCCTCAACACCATATTTTGCAGTCAGGATTTGTCTTGCACCCTTGACCTATAGTAAAACCAACAGATTTAAGGAATGAAAAATCCAGCAGAAGGAGTGAATGGCTATTAACATACAGTGATGAAGCTACACCTTCTTATTTCTGGAGATAACCTTGTGAGCTATTTTAAGTAACTATATAGTGCCTTCTTCAGGGCTCACTTGTAGGTACTGCTAGAAGATGAAGAGCTGTGAAATTAAACTAACCTGCTGCTTAAGAATGTAACAAATTTGTGTAAGAAATGCTTACAAGCCTTTAGAAACATGGACCGTAACATATGTTGATACCTTTTTTTCTATAGAGATTTCTTTTTACTTTTATGTCATCTCAGGTAAGACTAGTCAAAAAATCTCAGATGTTCAGTGGAGAGTTCTTAACTTTAGAATGCAATTTCCTCATTGTCATGACAGAGTTCTGCTATGTGTCAGGATACTAAAGTCATGTTTTATAGAGGCTGTTAAATGCTAATACTCTGCTGGGGAGACGGTTTTGTTGTAGTTGACGCTTTCCATGGACCAAAAGTTGTACCAATGGGACCATTTAGAAAATGAAGGGAAAAAAAATTGAAAATTGTAAGCTGGTATACACTTGGCTTCAGATAGCTTTAAAACTCGTCCAGCCAATTCAGTGGTGGGGGCTAGATGTCTGTTTGGACTCTCTCCCTGCAGCTCACAACGGGCTGCTGGCAGCTCCAAACACACACAGGATGAGCAGGAGATCTGACATGTGGAAGCAGCAGGGTATTTATTATCTGTGGATTCATGAACAGCTCCATGAAGACAAAGTGGGCAAATGGGATAATATTGTTCCAAAAGCCAGAACCAACCTGCAGACTACCACAGTAAGAGACTTGCATTGAAACCTAAACCTACTACTGTACTTTCAGCTTGATGCCAGGTACAAAAGAATATTATATGTAGCAAACAAATAGCAGCATGCCCTTCTGAATGTATGAAGTTTTACCAAAGAGCTCCAGATGAACCAAGCTGAGTACCTATCAAGAAAACCAGAGGTATTTATAATATATGTCACCTGTAAGAACTGAAAAAAAAAGACCCTGTAAATTGTCAGAAAGTCCTTTATGGCAAGATTTTGGTTTGGAAAGTGCAGACTTCACATAAAAATGTACTGTAAATATTACATTACTCCTAACAACTGCATTCCAAATTATAACTTACTTTTTCTTTCTTCTTTTTCATAAGGAATTTATGAAGTCCAGCTTCTCTGGTGTCCAACTCTTCATCCAACAGTAAAGCATAAATGAGATTGACTATTTTGAGTTCTTCCTGTGAAATGATTGTAATAAAAAAAAAGTTAACATTTCTGCTGCACAGAGGCAGAGATGAAAAATTAATGCTTTTTGCAATACCTGGTAGATGACCATCTGTGATTTCAGTTTCTTTTCAGAGAGTTTGCAGACAATCTCATCAAAATTTTGTGTTGTTTCCTTGATGGAAGCTTCAAGTTTGTTCCATTCATTTCTCAGAAACTGGGGAAGGAAAGGACAAGAGCAGCAATACTACATCTGGAGGAAGAGGTATTTTTTTATGTCTCTCTCAATATTTATATATCTATATATATGAGATGATGGAGAATGCACAATATAGAAATGTATAATTCAGCCAAAAGGCCACAGAAATTACTTGTTTGGAAAGAGAATTCTGGCAGGTTACAAAATTATGTTGTTCCAATACCACTTTGAAGAATAAATACAATTTTATTATTTGTGTTTGGCATCAGCAACTCTGGGAATGAACCTGAAAAACACATTTTAGAAATACTGGTACATTTGTGAAGGAAAGTTACCTTCTTAGGATATCACAACTTTTACAAGTTTTTGCCCATAGTAATTGTTATAAGCAGAGACTGCCTAATTCTGTCTAGGATAGGTAGGATTTATTTAGGATTTATTTAATATGCCACATGATCTTTTATTTAGGTAGGATTTATTTAATATGCCACATGATCTTTGATGATCATTTATTCTTAGTTTATCCTATTTATTAGTATTCATTTTTAGAAGTTGCTTCTGAGAAAGATTGGAAGCTTTGGTCATTAGCACTGTGAACAAACCCATATTTTCCTCATTTTAATTTACCTGTCTATACTCTTCTTTGTCTTCATTCAGTTCATTGACTTTTTTCTCATATTCTTCAAATACTTTCTTTTCTTCTTCAGTCCAGAGATCCTCAGGTCTGGATATAAAATCAGGTGGAGGAATATCCTGGAAGTATTGAAGAATAATATGCTTAAAAAGCAATAGTAAGTCTACATCACCACACTAACAAACTACAGCATGCACTAAATTTAACAAAAGGTATTTCTTAGTAAGGTACAAGCTTTAAGTCAAAGTAACATATATATTCTGTTGCTTTGGTTTGTTTCTTGCACCAGTAATTTTAGTGTGTATATATATATATATATATATACTCACTGGCTTACAGGAATTCACTACTGGATCTTGCAAAATACAAGAATTTGGTACTCTAATACTACTGGCAGTACAAGATACACCGAATTTTCTGTTTCAGAACCCTAAACCTTACTCCATGCTAACATAAGCTTCTATGTAGAGTCCTAATTTTCCAAAACACATTGATTTCAGAGGAGTGCTTGGGTCTGCCCTACCCTTGTTTTGTGGCACTCCTTCACATCCTTTCCTTCCTCTACTGCTGCACGATCTGTATTTGGTGAGTTAAATGAAACACAGTGTTTTTCTGTAAGATCACAGCCATGGATGATTGACTCTTCCCCCAGCAATATAGTTGTTATAACGGTAAGAGATGTGCATTAAATAGATGATGTTCCTACAGTATTCCACTGTGATAGGAACAGGTGTTGACAGGTAATTCTACACAGGCAGTAGAATCTTGTGGTCTGTTTTTGTGTATGCTCTCTTATGGAGTCTGTCTGGTCATAATGCAATTCTACAGTTCTCCAGCTTTCTTTGGTAACTGAGGTTGGAGATTTTTGCTGGTTGAATTTCAGATTGCCGGAAGAGCCCACAGGTTTCCTAAAGGACATGGCAGAAACACATCTCACCATTTTCAAAATGTCTTCCCTCCTGATTTCCAGCACTCCACCCATCATGTCATTAAGAGCACGCAGTCTTTCATCGTCCTGGGAAGAACCACAAAAAATACTTGAAAGTACAAAAGGAAGTCTAGCAATTGCAGTTGCAAGTTTTGGGGATGTTTACCTCTAGATTATTCAGTGTGTAAAAGCAGATTGATGCTTTTTGGGGATGTGTGTGAAACATGCCAAAAGTTTCAGTTTTTTCTGGTAAACAGTTACTCCTATGCCAAATAACTTACTAAAACTGACATTTTGGCAGTTTTGGAGAGAACACAGGCATAGGTTACTCCTGGCCAACTGATAAGCTATGATGAAGGAAGTTGTAATTGTGCATCTTTTTTGGGGCCAGAACCATCTTAGTTTTTTTACAGATGCATTTTAAAGCCAGAGGAAAGCACTACAGTCTTCTAGTCAGAACCATGGAGAACAGAGGCTGCTGAATCAACAAACGCATATCAAGCAAAAAGATCTTGATTGAGGAGTAGCATGATTTTGGACATGTATCTAGTTCCCAGCCACCTGATATGGTGCCTATATTTTAAATTGCCCCTAAGCACATGTTTAAAAACTGTGAGTCTAACACTCTATCTTTTCTCCCCTCCAGCTGACCTATGTAGTTCTGATTGCAAACAATAATAAGAAGGAAAAGGCACATATCATCATTACCTACCAGTTTAGATTTATTCTCCCATACTACATTAATGGACTGTTTCAGTGCTGCAATAATTAAATAAGCCTAAACAGAGACAATGGCCTGTAAAAGGGATGCTTCTTTAATTACCATAGCAGCAAGGCGTCTTTCCATTTCAAGCTTAGCCAGCAATTCTGCCTGCTCTTTCTCCTCTTGAGTCATGTATTTCTCAGCTTTAATCTGAAGGCAGAAAATGAAGTTTGTATCAGGGTTCTTTTCTCCAAACGTGATCACAGGGACTAAGAACCTTTGGAAAAATGGTGGTCCTTGTTTTGGCTGGGATGGAGTTAATTTTCTTCCAAGTAGCTGGTGTACAGTGCATCCCACAGCCTGGGGATTGGTATATTGGTGGTAAGCAGTTGTTTTTCATTTGCATTAGTTGTGGTTTTTGGGCTTTATTTATTTATATTTTCATTATTTTCCTCTTAATTGCATCTGTGATTATGTTTTAATTTCATTAATTACATTATGATTATAATTTTTGTCATTATTATATTTTATTTCAGTTATGAAACCGTTCTAATCTCAACCCATGAGTTTTCTCACTTTTATCCTTCCAATTGTTTCCCTCACCCTGGAGAGAAGAGGCAGTGAGTGAGCAGCTGTGTGGTGCATAGTTGCTGACTAGGGTTAAACCATGACAATGGTGTAATACAAATTCTCAGTGCTTGCTGTATCTCTGCTCTGTGACAGTATTCCTCAAGTTGAAAATTCTCCTTTTGAACAGCAACAAAAACTACATTTAAATATCCTAAAATATAAACCACCATAATTTTGTTGCTATTAGTTGTATTTTGTGTATGCTTTCTCTTACAGTGGGATAACATGGACTGGTGAGAGAGCAAAGAAAAATGGGAAAAGATTGACCATGTGAGCAGATAAGATCAGTGGAATATATTGCATAAAAAATAAAGTGTTTCTTTGTAAATAATTAATTGAATTTTTAAGTACATTACTAAGTATGCTCTAATACTTAGATTTTTAGTTTAAAACTACTTTGTTTCAAAATGGCCCTCAGAGAAAACAGAGAAACTCTTAATTACGGAAACAATTCCTGAAAGCCCAGTTTGAAGGTCAGGAACAAAGAATTTCTATCTAATTTATGGGCATTTTGAAAACTTTTAACAGCAATAAATTAAGTTTGTATACATTTTTCATTTCAGATAGACTTACTAAGGCTTTTCTCCCAAAAAAGGAAAGGGAAGAAAATGAGCCAAAAAGATGATTTTAAGTATACAGACATATCTGCTTGTAGGTTTTTCAGTACTGACACAATGTCTGGAAATGACAAGAATTAGAAAGCTGGGTTTGAATGGGTCAATTACAAAGATGCATTTTTCAGACACCTCTGAATCCTGAACGGTGAGCGCTCGCTCCGGCATCTCATCATCTGTAAGGACTGGCTCCCACACTTCCACTGGAAGTTCAAGCTGTTCCAAGATTTCTTGGATCTTCAGGTTTCTTTCTTTCACTCGTGCTATCTCCTGCTCCTTTTGTTGTACAACTATGTCAAATTCCTCATTAAAAGTAGTTTTCACTTTGTAAATGACATTCTGGAAGACCGAAAAAGGAAACAGCAGTACTGGTCAGGTCACATCCATCTATGTTTATATACTACTCCTCAAGCCATCAGAATCATGAATGTGTGTATTTGTGTGTGTGACAAGGAGATAAACTGGTAAACCTTTTTTGTGAAAATTGTAAGCATAGAGTTCAAGTTTGTTAAATGGACTTAGGCAGATGAGATCTTTTTTTCTTTTTTTTTCCCCTAGAAATTTTTATTCATTTTCTTCTACACATCTGGCATTTAAGAAAGAGACTGAAAGAAACATGCTGCTGCCAAAGCTAGATAAAAAATTAGGCTGTCCTCTATTTGCTTTTTTTGGCCCTCTCCAGGTGAAAGAAGGAGGAGCTTCAAAGAAAAAATAATGTGACCTGTAAATCTTGAGACTGTAAATCACAGGTGCAAGGAGACAGAGCAAAGGATATACTTTCCTGATGCAATCTGTAGTTTCAATATGCTTCCATGTAAGTAAAATGTGCCCATTAAACAAACAAACATTGGAAACTGACTTTTTAAGAACACCTCAGACCTTATAATCATCTAAAAAAGCATGTATTCTAAGTGGATAAATTCTTCTTTTAGCATAAAGAATTGATCTCAACAAAGAAAAGTAGAACTTTAAAGAGGGTAAGGCATATGTCTCTCTTACTGTGTCAATTTATGAAAATGCACCATGAAAAGGATACAGATACCCTGAAACTGGATAACCAATTTCATGAACTCTTGTTCTTCCACACCCAAGCAGGAAAAGCCACAGCACTAAGTGCATTTATCAGCTTTTATCTCAGTTACTCTGACTGGTGTGACTCTCCATTGTTTAGTGTCAGTATGTCCAAAATCTAACAGTGGCTGTGACTGGTGTAAAAACCAACAGATATAAGAGTGTCACTGGAGTAGGACAGATTTCAGAAGATATCACCTTCAATAATATTGTCTGATTGAGTTTCTGCTCCTTTGTGTGCAAGTCACATTGGTGGTATAGGATAGATGTGTCCCCACCATACTGAGAGCTCAGGCTTCCATTTAAGCAGAGAGATGCACCATCATCAGTCACTTCTCCTGTTGCCTTCTCCCCTTCCTCAGATAAAGCAGTCTCAGAGTCAAGATTTTTCTTCTGAGCCTGCATATCAGAAACATGGCAACTGTGTTAAGTTTGTACACGATCCAGTGGCACACAATGAAGAAAATTCTAGAGGTCATATTCTTCAATTATTCTTCAACTCAGTGATCAAAATAATACAAGTTGAAATGATCATATCTGGAATATTGGGTCCATTTGTAGGTTCCTTAGTACAACACTGGGAATACTGAAATAAGTCCAGTGATAGGACACTAATGTCAGTAAAGACTTTAAACATTTTATATGTGAGGACAGACTGAAAGAACTGGAATTGTTTACCCTCAGGAAGGAGAAGGCTTGGTGGGGTTCTTTCTCCTGTGAGAGTTGTCAAACATGAGAAAAGGTAGCCCAGAGAGCTTATGGATTCTTTCACCATGGAGATATTCCCAGCCTCACTGGACATAGCCCTGAGTAAATGCTCTAGGAATGTTGGACTAGATGATGGACTGCTTCCAAAGGGCTCTTCTAACCTCAGCTATTCTGTGATTATTTAAGACTAATACATTTTTCTTTAACAACATTTCACCTTTATTTATGTTTTAAATTTTTTTTTGGCCAACTTCTAGAGCAAGAAAATGGGCCTTAGGAATGTAACTAGATAAAGAAGTGATAAGATGCCAGCTCAGAAGATGATGATCTGTACCTGAAGATCAGCTGTCTCAGTCTGCTTTAACCGGAGAACTTCCTTCAAAGTTTCCAGCTCTTCTTTACTACGTTCCTTCAGTGGATAATTCCTCACTTCACAATCCATATGGAAGCACTGCTCAAATTTAAAATAAAAAAACCAAAGTAAGAAGTTCTTCATAATGCTTCTGTTAATTCATTTGTTCAATACCTGAATGCTAAACAGTTACAGACTGCTTCAAATCAGGAATAAAATTGAGGATCAATTAGTACAGACAATGTATTAAATACAGTTTTAAAAAATAATCCATGGGTGTGGTCTCTTTATTCGTCTTTATTCAGAGAATTAAACCAGAACTAGTTTGTTTGGTTTTTTTGTGACTTGGTCTTTCACTACCCTTGGGATAATTCAATATCATCAGTTTGACTCATCTCCCTCTGTTTAAAATAGGCAAAATCAGGGTTAAACTTTGCCATTATGTTCTCTGTAGCAGAAGTCATATGGACTTACAAAGAAAAATAGTATTTACTTCTCCTTTTAGCAATACTGTGTAAATATATTGTCTGAGATCAAGGAATTAAAGAGTTCTGTATTTGCTTATCAGCACTATTCTCCACTTTAGAAAGTAAAATCCGCCAAGCTCAGACAAAATTAACAGAATAAAAGATTTCCCTGAGCCATGAGAAGAAGTAGTTTTTCCCACACCATAAGCAAATCAGAAATGTGTTATTTTGTCTCTGTACCTTAAGGTATAAATAAACTACTGCAGAAAATGTCTTAGAAAACAGAGGTTACCTTAACTGCACGTCCTTTTACACACATGTCATCCCAGCACTCATATTTAATTAAATCCTGCAAATAGCAGTAGGATAAAATCTTCATCTCAAGCTCCCTCCTCGCCTTTCAAGACAAAGAAAATAACAGGATGTGGTACAAAGTAATAAGATATGGACAATTTGCATTGAGTTACTGAAAGAAGACTAACAAATGAAATTAATTATCAGTATTTCATCATCTTAATCTATCACTGCTATCTTCACCAAAAACTATCTGCACAGTACTGAAGGCATCATTTTCTATGAGAAGAAAAGCATTCTAGAACTAAAGCAACAATCCCAAGGCCACAGTGTGAGATTTATAGTTTCTGGCATAAATCATATTCCAATTTGCCTTGTCTGCCTCAGCAGTTTCACCTGCTTCAAAAAGTGACTTTAAATACTTTTCTGTTTTTCTGCTTCTCAGCAGTGAACAGTAACTTTGAGCTAATCCTCTGTTATTTAATAACTTTTCTCCTTTCCACTGATAGTTTTCAAATGTTCCCCCATTCTGCCATACCCTGGCCACATCTTCTTCAGCCTCTGCTTGCACTTGTTTCTGTTCTTCTAAATCCAGGTTGAACTCCCAGTGCTCGAGTTTCTCAATGTCTGGCACCTGATCATTTTCATGCATCATTTTCTGAATCTGTTTTTTTAAAAAATACATAAGGAATAAAAAGTAATTTGAATGTGAATAGAGGAAACGCTATTTTAAACACTATAGAACTTGGTATCAGAGAAAATTATTTTAATTACCTGCAATTTTAACTGCCTTATAGGAAGAAACAGAAGAAAAAGGAGAGGACGGTCTATTTTATAATGGAAGGTTGTTAGACAGGCAGAAATTAGCTTGCTGAGGGGACAGAGAGCTCAAAGTATGAGGGTGGTACAAAATATTAATTTGGAGCAAAGGAAAATGAGAAGCAGACAGTAGCTCCTGGCAGTTTCAGCATTGGTCCCTGAAGAGGCACATCTCTTTAATGCCTGTCTGCTCAGAATTTATGACAAAAACGTAACTGAGCACTAGAGCTCACAGCCATAAAGGAAGTGTTCTTGTAAACAAAACTGGGAAGCTGAGCCATTACCCTTGTAAGAAACTCACAGTTTCACGCAGCTTTTTAATTCCCATTTGCAGCTCTTCCTTCTGGTTAGCAAACCTCTGAGTCTCTTCTCTCATAACCTGACATACAACAAATGCATTGTTGAAAGGCAAAAAAAAAAAAAAAGGCAAGAGAAAAAATATACCGAAGTAATCTAAAGGAACATTATCTGTACAGAAAATAAAATGCCAGAGGGGTTAATAACTGAAACAGACACAACCCTAATTCAAGAGGATGATCCTTAGAATTGCACAAGAGAAAACAGATTTTACAGCCAGGTCACATTGTAAACTGATTGTACAGCAATAGTGCTTGAAAAAAGAAAATACTAAAGAAAAATGTAATTACAAGTGCAATGCTTACAGACACATTGAACTGCATAAAGCCTACTCCCAGAATTTTTTAGTCCTTAGATTTTTCATTGTTGAAAATTTTCATTGTTTTCATTTTTCATTGAGTAACCTGCTTGGTTTCTGGCAATAATCTTCTTGACAACTTTTTGACATACAATATAAAAAGTCTTCTAAGTTTCTAAAATAAGTGAATTTGTCAGGCTTTTTTCCCCTTTGTTTTTCTTTGCTTTTTTTTGGTATACTCCTTGTATAGAAGTGTTCTTCTGGTCTTCAGAGCTCCTATTGTGCTAGGCACCTTCTCTGATGTGTTTATAACCTTGGCCTAGAATTTTTAAAAGTCTGCATTGCAATGGTTGAAGAAAGGGCCAATTGTGAGAAAAGCTTTTGAAACTAGATCTGTTTACAGCAAATACTTTGGTACCCCAAGTGACTAATGACCTTTGAAAACTCTGGCTTTGATTAATACTTATTTTATGAAAGTACCTTCTGTATTTTCTGGCCTATCCATGTCATGTCATCGGTATTTGTGACGTTTCCATCTTCTTCTGTCACCTGTGCATGAAAAGAGTTCAGTGGTGCCTCCTGATGTTTATATTAAGAATATAAACATCTAGCTCAGGTACTTAGAGAGCAAGTGAAAGAAAGATGGCAATGAAAGACAAAGTGGATTCCCCTTAGAAACACCACCACCACTACCACCAGCAAATCAGAGGGTTTTACAATTTTGCTGCCTAACTAGTCCCCAGATCTGATCCTGCAAACCCTTGCTATTACAAAAAGCCTTTTGACTCAAATGATTGACTGGACTAATCTCTGTAACCACTATTTTGATTGATTTCAATGCAAAAACATACAATTAGTAACACACAGTGTATAGCAGTAACATCACACTGGGAAGGACATGTAACTTCACATGAGGAGAAACTGACTTTCACAGAGTTTTCTGTGGCTGACGAAACCAAGTGAAACTGAAGATGTGAATGTCATCTTCACATAAATATCCTATTTCTTTGATAGTACTCTTCCACAAATTACTATTTAAGCATATTCAGCCTATCCTCAGGGGTGTTCTACTTTAACAAAAGGATCAGTGTATTAAGGACAATTTTTATCATGTAAAATTTTAGGATAATGATCAAACTATTTTTCCCCCCCATAAAAATAAAGAAAGCACTTTAAATTTCTTTACTGGAAGTGATTTTGATGTGCATTCTGGGTCAAACTTCCATTCTGCCATAGATTTTAAAACAGAATTTTCATCTGAAGTAGACTTGTTCAGTATATCACGTAGAGATTGCCAGTAAAGAGCAGCTTCCTCAACTTCAGTTTCCTTTATCTCCCTGGTAAACAGAAAGGGAACTGATGTATTTTTCATATATTATGAAAAAGTACAAAGTACTAAATATTCTTTATAACACAATTATTAGCTTGTTAAAAATGCATATTCAATATTTTTGTATTTTTTGAGTTCTAGAATTGCATAATTAAGAGAACTCTTCACAGAAGTAAAAATTCTGAAAGATGGATTACCCATATTAGAAATATTGCTCTGACAGAGTCATCTTTATGAATCTACCTGAACACTTATTTTCCTGCAGAAAAGCTGTACTTTCAAGTGTCTCTTACTCCTAATGTCTGCTAAGAGCTCTCTACACCTACAGTAGAATTTCCATAAAAGCTGTGATGTCTCCTTTTTGCTGAGCTAAAACAGTATCTCAGGAGATTACATCCCTTACATCCCCAGAGAGCCCTTACCAGAGCTGATTAGAGAATTATAAGAGGTATCAGGTAATGACGTTTAATAAGTCCAAGTGCCAAGTCCTGCATTTTGGCCACAATAACCCCCTGCAGTGTTAAAGGCTGGGGACAGAGTGGCTGGACAGTGCCCAGGCAGAAAAGGACCTGGGGGTACTGACGGACAGCAGGCTGGACATGAGCCAGCAGTGTGCCCTGGTGGCCAAGAAGGCCAATGGCATCCTGGCCTGCATCAGGAATGGTGTGGCCAGCAGGAGCAGGGAGGTCATTCTTCCCCTGTACTCAGCACTGGTGAGGCCACACCTCGAGTGCTGTGTCCAGATCTGGGCCCTTCCTCAGTAGGAAGGACATGGAGGGGCTGGAGTGCATCCAGAGGACGCAATGAGGCTGGAGAGGGGCTTGGAACACAAGCCCTGTGAGGAACAGCTGAGGGAGCTGGGAGTGTTTAGCCTGGAGAAAAGGGGACTTGGGGGTGACCTTATCACTCTGTACAACTCCCTGAAAGGTGGCTGTGGTCAGGTGGGGGCTGGGCTCTTTCTCCAGGCAGCACTGACAGAACCAGAGGACACAGTCTCAAGCTGTGCCAAGGGAAATATAGGTTGGATATTAAGAAAAAGTTTTTTACAGAAAGGGTGATAAAGTTCAGGAATGGCCTGCTCAGGGATGGGTGGAGTCACCATCCCTGGATGTGTTTAAAAAAAGACTGGTGCCATGGTTTAGTTGAGGTGTTAGGGCAGGGGTTGGACTCAATGATCTTGAAGGTCTCTTCCAACCCAGTGATTCTGTGATTCTGTAATAATTCTCAGAAGATATTCCTGTATGTTGTGCTGCAATCAGACCCAAAGTGTAAGACTTTTCCTGAGCTAGGGAGGCAGGTTGTCTCTGAAGATGAGAGGAATGATTTTATTTCTATCCAATTCTTCTCCTTACTTTGACATGAATAACAAGGAAGTCTAGAATCACAAGTAGATGCAAAAATTAATCTATCAGGGTACAAGAAATGACATAATCAATATTAGTCTGCCACTTTATACATACCTCCACTTCAGACACACCAGGGCACAATCATTTTCACCGTTAACTAGGATGAAATTGCCATCCAGGGAGAATACCATGGATCTGATTCCCCCTCCTTGATATGAGTGACAATGCTTTTGAGCAAGTATATCCTAGAGAAGTCATAGAAGCAGTATCAGCAAATATGTTTTTATAATGGAATATGCCTTTAAATTATTTTTATTATTTAATTTTTAATAGTATTTTAATGTTTCTTTATTTTTAGATAAAAGTCATTCCAAAATGGCAATACAAAGCACATAAAATACTAGGGTTTTATAACAGGTTTGACTACACATGGGACAAGTCTGTAGTATATTGATTTTGCAGGAGGTGAGAACAGTACCAAAATTATATATGCTAAAATTTACTGAAGAAGGAAGTAAGTGGTTTGTATACTTGTATACACACTCATTATAAAAATAATTGTCTTGTATAATGCTATGTCAGTTCATTTTCAACATAAATTTATTTCAAACACCTTCTATTCAAGTGAGGAAAAGTTTACAGTTAAAGGAAGTAATTTCCACACTTTTGTCTCACATAAATCAAACAAAGCCTGTGCCCAGACGCCCACCTACCAGAGTAGAAGTATTGTAGATAAACAAAACACCATCCTTGGCTGCTGCTGCCAGCCACTGGCTGTTGGGTGATAAACAGAGCAAACCTGATCCAAACTGTTTGCTAGGAATCTTCTTTTCTGATGAAAATACTGATGGATCTTCCAACTTATTCTGCCAAACAAGCAAAAGGTTAGCAGCAGTTCAGATGATATCTATGCCATTTTGAGAAAATTAATGAGTGGTTTGTGGGTTACCACATGCATTGCAGTTTAAACTGTTGTTGGATTACTGAGCTGAGGAAGTAGTGCCAATGCTGTGCTGCTGATTTGCTTCTCATCTCTGCAAAAGGCTCTGGATTCAGTACATTCCAGCCTGAATTTCTTGGCTCAGAAAGGATGGGACATGCCTAGGAGGAATGCTGACCTTGGAATTCACCTTTTTACCTGCCTTGACTCTTAAACTCTGGGAGACCTATGAGCTGCAGAGAGCTGCAGTTCCTCAGCAGGCAGTGACAGTGGCTTCCTGAAGCCCCCACTGCTTCAGGCTGGGCTGGGGTTGCATCTGCGAGTCCTGGGCTGACGTTGGCTCAGTCCCTTCAGGAGCTGCATGTCCAGGTTACTCAGCAGACTGCACTGCACAAACCCACAGCCTCAGCACAGAAGCCACTTGTGAAGTGCCTGCAAGCTGGATTTTAAGAACCAACATAATAGAACAAGGACATTATTTTTGTCAAGTTTCTGAGCAAGTGGTAGGATCCTGAAAGTTGATGAGTATGTAGGGAGTAGGTATTTTGAGTGGAGAGAGGATTTCTTTAAGATAATATCCTGCTATATTCATTTTATCTGCAGCCTTTGTTTTTATTTAGCTGGTATTTAACCACCACCCAAAATAATGCAACTTCAGAGAATTACCTCTTCAGAGAGGTGGTATTTACAGATGAAAGGGGCACAGGTGCAGTAGCCATACACAATGTTGTCCTTCAATCTGACTGCTGAGCTCAAAGGGCAATCCAGATCATATTGCTCCTTTTTCAGGTCACTAGCATTAAACATTCCTTGTTCATTCACATACTTATCATTATCTAAAAGTTTGACAAAAGAAAGAGGGAGTAAGAGGCATGATTACCACTAATACAGGGGCTTTGTCTATCATGTAATTATGAAAAGGAGTGAGCATGATGTGAGTTTTCAGGGAAGTAACTGGAAATTAATTAATACTTCGGTTTAACACCAGCTCAGTGAGTTGTGCTGATGCAGGACACTGCAGTGAAGCAGAGCAATAGCTCTCCTGGCTCTAAAGAAGTACTGGAAACAGTTTAACCACCATGCTGTGACCATTTGCATACACTAATTTACTCTGCTTCTTGAGTATTATGTCAACATAATTAGTGCTAATTAGTTTACGTGCAGGTTCATGTCATCATTGCCTTCATCTAGAACTTGTTTTAGGAATCTCTGCCATGAGGAATACACAGCCTGGGTGGTATTGGATAAAGCACTGCAGTTCACATCTTCAAAAGGGCATTTTATTCGTTGATAAAATTAATACATTTTATTAGTTAATAAATTTAATAATATAAAGTTAATGTATTTTATTAGTTCCCTAATTTGAGCTTTAAATGGACACTTGAATTTAAGACTGACAAGGCACCTGATATAAAATTGAAATGAAGAATCTTCATCTTCAGCAGCTTTGAAAATAAAGCCCCATTTTATATATCTAAATATAGGCACCAAAATAGTTTGAAAATTAGCGAATATTTAAATAAAATACTAACTTTGTTGAAAGCTACAAAACTACTTTTTGAAAAGTTTGTAAAATATAAGGCCTCTTAAAAATTAAATGTAAATAACTTGAAAATCTGACACTAGGCTTATTGCCTGAGAAAATGTATGTATATATTTCAATTTTTACCTGTTATCATTGCTGAAGACAGATGAAAAATTTCCAGTCTTGCTTGTTGGACCTCTGCTACATTAAGAAGTACCATCACTTCAACTAAGTCATCCTTTAAGTCAGAAATTACAGAAAGATGGAGCACTTCATCTGCCAGTACTGAAGCAGGTAAGGAACATCAATGGAAATTGTTACTGTAGCATGGTAACATTTTTTAAATTAAAAGATCCTGTGACAAAAAGCAAGACTCCTGTTGGGAGTGCTGCATGCACTCAACTCCCCTTGAGGCACTGGGTGCTGGGAATCCCTAAGCACACTGTTATTACATTAAACAGTCAAATCTGAATTTACCTCAAGCTTGAATTATAGCAATTTTGGGGCTATCTGCTGATAACTGCCAGATAAAGAACAGAAAAACCCTCTTCTAACAAACCCTCCAGACAATGAGAATATGATCAGGCAAATTACATAAGTTATTTAAAGATACATAATTCTGTTTGTTAAACAGAATTGTTAAACAATCTGTTAAACAGAATTTGTTATCATTAAAATTATAAAATGTCTTTTATACATAAAATTATGGTGAAGATCTATACACACAGATATGATCTGTAAGAATAATGATTTTGGAAAAATAAATTCACAAATTTCAATTTTTTTTGTGAGTTAAAATTCATCATATTTTATTCCTTACTGTCAACCATGTCACAATTTCAGCAGTTCCCATGTTAAAGATGTCTGTGGTAGAAATTTGAAACAGGAGATTGCACAATGATTATAACCTACTGCATTTTAGTACAAATTCTCACTAAGTTCTTTAGTTCTTTGCCATGCCTATTACTTTTGTGCTGGAGCTGTGATCAGTTTGTCAGCTAGTCCATTCTTTTCCCTGTGATTTATATATACTCTGAAAGAAAGGTAATATTGGTACATTTGCTAACTAAAATTACAAAGGGAAAACAAAGGCAAAAACTTCAATCAACCAACCAAACCCTCCGAAACAAAAAACCCCAAAGAGAACTCTGGCCCTTAGAAAATAGGTGGGAAGAATATGTTTAGTCCTCCAAGAAAATAAATAGAAGGAAGGTGAATGGCTTAGCCTGACTGATAAGTATACTTTAAATGCAGAAAATAGAGGAAAGAAAATGTAATTCATGTTGTTACATGTATTACCTATATATCCCAGAACCTGGAATAATGTTGATGGACGAGCATCTAGAAAAAAGATGTGTCCTTCTGTAGCTCTTGCAATGAGGAACTGGCCACTCTGATCATAACTAGGTAAAATGCAAATCCAAGTAGAAACCAATTCAATACGGTCAATAAAAAGAGTCAAATAATTTCACTCCCATAACTTTCTGACTTCACTGAATGCATAAACATAAATTTCAGCTTCTGGGTTTACAGGTTCAGGGTCAGATATAAAGCCCAGTGCTATGAGTGCAGTTTCTAATCAAGTGGGAGGTCAATCTAAAGCCGATCATACTCCACAACAGTCTGCATTAACAACTTTGTTAAGTTGGAATTTCTTTTACATTCACTTTTTTAGAAATGAAACTATTACACAGATCTTAATATTATTTTGAAAAAAACACATCTTTGTATTGATTTAATTTTGAACAGGTTGCTTTCTGTATCTATTTTTAAAGTTCTGTCTTAGCTGTGAAAAGGGATACATCTGAGTCTCAAATAAGAGGCAGATTTATATTAAATTTTAAAAATTCAAAATCCCTTCTATTTTTGCAAAATTGAGATTTTCAAAACTCAGATTTTTTAATAATTGGGGGGGGGGGCGGGGGGAGGAGGGAGAAACCCAACCAACAAAAAATCCCAACCAAACAAAAAAGCCTTTTAGATCACTAGAGCTAATTACAAGAGGACTGATAATCTCCAGAACTTCAAGTAAATTTACAATTAGCAATAGTAACAAAAATTCACCACATAGAAAGAGATGGCCAAAAGGCTTAAACTTAACTTCACAAGACCTTAAATTTATATTCAGTGAGAAATAATCCTCTGAAGTCAGATACATGGAATTGTGCATAATTACTACATATGGTGATTTTTCAGAAGGGATCTTATACATCAGTATCTTCTGTGTTCAGTCAAACCTTCTTAAAATACAGATTTATTACATTTCTCTCATATAAATCCTGCTACCTCTTGCTAGCAATTCAGAATATGCTGAAAAAAAACGTAGAAACTGTTAAAATATTTTAATTTTTTATTTGTGGAATGAAAATGTCCATTTTTTTTGTTGTTCAACTAATATAATTACTCAAGCAATAAACTGACAATATCTCTACCCCACTACATACTTACTGCAAAGAAAGCACTGGAAGTTTGGAAAGAAAAGTTCTGTGAACAACTCGTGGAGCTTCAGCTTTGGTAACATCAAGGAAACAGATTTGGCCTATTTGGGTCCCTACAGCAACACTGTTGGAGGAGGGACAGCAAGCCATAGAAGTTGCCTAGTTGAGAAGTAGAAGATACTTAACAATTCAACATATTTTTATATATATGCTATTTGTTAGTATGCAATTTCCTTTGCTATTTATAAGTCCCTAAAATTTGAAGAAGAAACCACAAGCTGTTTATTTAAAAAACATGTTTTTAACAAAGAAAGTATTTAGAGACATAATGGACATAATTTTTTTACTATGTCAGATTTCAGGGTCTGAATGCATCTTAAACCAGGACAAAGCATTAACAGTTTGAAATACTTTTATCAGCTCAATTCTTAAAACCTGTTTTTCATTATCAGTCAAGGCATTTAGCTTTTCTACTTTTGAAACTTTTCTGTTACTCATTAAAAAGAAAAAAAAAAAAGAATGCCATAAAAATCTAAATTTTTTTACAAAAATGTGCTGAAAGATGCATCATGAAGACAATTGGCTGAAGTGTTTCCTCTGCTTTGAAGTCAAGATAAAAACATGACAGGATTAGCTCAAGGAAACATTCTGAAAGATAATCTTTAAATCTCATTCATGGGTTGCTCAAAGACATTATTGAGCTTTCCTCAGCACTGATTGATGCAAATCTGTGGAATATTATGCTATCAATTGAAAAATATAGAAAATTTTAAGTATCAGTGATGTATAAGCTCCTGGTTACTTGTACCTCAATACCAAGGTTTAGCTTGCTGAGGAAACTTCCATCTTCCAAGGACCAAACTTGTACTTCACCTGAAATTGTTACAGACTGTTGAACAGAGAAAAAAAGAGTCAAAAGAGGATGAAATAACCAAATAGTCTGGAAATGATTAGTGATCTCCTATAGAATATGGATTCAAATAATTGCTGAGCATAGCAGATTAAGGGTTACTCAGGATTATTAAGCCTTTTACTAAATCCAGGTGCTGCAATGTACATCCGCTTAAGGAATACTTTCAATAATTTTTGTGCATTTCTGCAGTTTTAAGCAGAGTAAGACAACTTAGTGCAAAATTTGTTTGCTTGATCAATATTAGCACTCCTACCATCCTGCCAGTAATAGAACAACCTACTTACAATTTTATTTGCAAAGGAAAGGCCTTGGGGAGAGGTCTCATTTTCTCACATGAAAGATGGAGATCAAAACAATACTTGAGTTCTTCCTATATCTAGGTAATTTTGTAATTCCACAATTGCAAGTAGTAAGGCTTACAAGAAGTAAGGCTAGAGATCACTCAGTCTTCACAGTACTGATACACAGTCAGGTAAAATTTAGCATTCCTGGGCTATGGTGAACAAAGAGATTCAGCCAACTTAACAGACTATGACCCCAGGTTTTCTAGGCTGGCTACCTGGACAATTCATGGCCTGTAAATGAATTGGTAGCTAACATATATGTCTTACAGAAGTAAAAGACAATGAAAAGCAAGGAATTTTTAAGAATAGACAGGTGCATGAGTAAAGGCCTTCTTTGTCCCTCGACCCAGCACAGGGGTATCTCTCAGGATGTTCCTGAGACTCTGTGCAGAGGGCTGAAAAGCTCAGTAGCAATAGTTGGACAACATCAGTTCTCTGAACTGAATCCATCTTTTGCTCAGCTATCTTCCTGAACAATATAAGTCACACAAATCAGCAGCAGAACCAATATAAAATAAATTATCCAACCTGCGTTCCAAGGCAAGTTCTGACCCTTTTATAGACTATAGCTGAATGAATGCCATTTGCTTACTTAATGAAAAGTTACACAACTGTAACAAATATCAGAACAATCTGATTTCTGCAAGGCTTTTCATTTTGTGCCTTAGCAACATATTGGTTATCTGAAAAGAGCTACTATTCTATATTAAAAATAATACACTTTCTTACCACACAGTAGTTGTTCCCTGGAGTAAGAAAATCAGCTGCCAGAAAACAGCTGCTGGATGTGTC
Organism: Vidua macroura; assembly: GCF_024509145.1. NCBI lineage: Eukaryota > Metazoa > Chordata > Aves > Passeriformes > Viduidae > Vidua > Vidua macroura. Next base: position 11,912,929 of record NC_071578.1, on the reverse strand, counting down.
CAAGAGTTTGACAGCTTCTCCACTATGGGCAGGTTTATAACTATAGACTGTCCCCTGACAAAGAAAGAGAAATAATCCATCACTGGGATATGAAACTCTTCACTAGAAGCTTCTGAAAACTTGAAAAAAACCCTTCCATCCTTCTGAGCTTCACTCTTTGAACTTTTATATTTGACTTTAACCTGAGGTAAAATGTGCCCAGTAGGATTAATCTGAGTTTACTGGATTTTATTAATTTACACTAGCTAATGCTAGTTCCTTTTAGAGCGCTCCAGCTAACCATATTTTCAAGAAGTTCTGTTTCTCAAACTTGCTTTAATAAAATAATTCAACTACACCCAATTTCATGTTACTCCAGAAATGAATAAATATTCTGCACCAACCCAAAACTTCATGTCTGTAGAGAGAACAACTCTACTGCAGAGTCACAGTACATCTGATACATCCCAGCTACACTTTTCTCTCTGTGAAGGCACACATCAAGCCTGGAATTCATGCCCAGTAGATCTGTGATCTGGGCACACGAGAGACCCTGAACATGTACTCAACTGTACACACACAAGGATTTCTGTTGGGAAATCTCAACATTAGGTACTTTATATTCTACCATCTGTAGGAGACAATTGTTCTGTGCTTCATTAAAAGTCTTTCCAATTTTCAGTAAAAACACAGAATGGACTATGTTCACTTCTGATACAATTTGTTGACTTATGTGATTACATTAAACATTTTGTACTAATAGTATCAGCATATTCATATAGAATCCCAGGAACATCCCATTATGTAGCGCTGTTATCTCAAATGTTGTACCTGCTCAGTGACAAGCAGCAGACTGGTGTAATCAGGAGAAAACATGAGGCTGGATATGGGCTGTGAGATATCAGCACAGATTTTTATCTCATACTGCAGATCTTTGATGTCATAAAAGATTAAAATGCCCTCCTGTGCAGAAAAGTACAAATCCACATGAGGTCTATGTCAGTTATACTATCTGGCAAATTAAATTGCAAGATCATCTGAAAATCACCAGAGCAGCAGTGTTTAACTGCATCCCATCACCAATGGTGTCATTTGTCTTTAGTAGGTTTAAATAAAAAGCACTCCAAACTGAGATTATAAATCTATTGAACATAAAGGTGTTCTTTAATACAATTCTTAGTGACAGTCCATGTTTGATAACAATAGACTCTATCATTAGATAATGTTTTCGATTTCATATTGTTTTTGAGACACTGTAAGAATTTGTCCCCCACTTAAGCAGGAATGTACAATGGCATTTTCAGATTGGGTTAGATATTGAGTTACATTTTACACAAAATAATTTGGCAATTCTATTGGCCATTTTCTCTCCTTTCAAATTTTTTCCATCCTTCTTTTCTGTTCCTCTACTATATTTTTAAAAAAAAATCAGGATTGTCCTCTTTTATTGCTTTTTTGAGTACAAAAATTATATCTTTTCACACTCTGCTCCCCTGTGTTAAGCCTTAACAAAGTAATATAGTCAACACCAGAGAGGAACTTTATAGTCCTACAACCCCTCACTTTTTCCTAACTCCTGTTATATTTGCAGTGAACTCTGCAAATATACTCCATTTGAATGTAGATTTTCACACACTCAGAGTAAGTTAAAAGCACAAAGGATGCCTTACATTTCCAGCTGCATACAGTCCCTCATTACAGAATGCCATGGCAAATAAAACTGGTTTTTGCAGACTGCTTGGTTTGCCACCTGAAAGCACAAAACCAACATAAAATATAAAATATAAAATTTAATTTATTTCAACCATGTGTTGTGTCTCCAAATCTCAGATAATTTACTATTTATTTGTGAGTAAAAGGACCATAGAGTCATTTAGATTGGAAGGGATTCTAGAAGTCCTCTGATCCAACCTCCTACTCAGCACAGAGCTGACTTCAAACTCAGAACCAACTTCAAAGTTGAATTATGTTGTCCAGGCTCATATCAGCTAAGGTTTGAATATACCCAAAAATGGAAATTCCCTATCTTCTCGGGGCAACTTGTCCCAATGTCTGACTACCTTCACTGTGAAAGTATTTATTTCCTAATATATACCCAGAATTCCTGTTGATGCAAACTGTGTCCTTTGGTTGCATATTCACTGTAACCTTTCTTTGGATAGCTAAAGCAGTAGTAAAATCCCTCATTTCCTTTCCTCCAGGCTGAACAAACAGTTTTTTCACACCGATGTGTATGTCATGTACTAAGACTGTAACAACCTTTGTGGAAATGTGCTGAACTTCATCCATTCCATCTTTTTTGTACTGTGGTGCCCAAAACAAAGTGTTTGAGATAAACCCCTAAATCCTAACTCAGATAAATTATGAGTGATTGCAGATCTAAAGAAATGCTAAAACTAAGCAGTAGGGAACCTCTACTAGCACCACTTATTCCAATTTAAATTAGAATGAACAGAATTTTTTCTGCTGTAACTATTTCTCCTGAGGCTTTTAATTTGGCTGGCTCTTAGCAAAAAAGGTATTAATCTTTTGTCATGTAAATACACATAAGATTGCCAACAATGTGTCTTGCAGAGGCCAGTGTGTGATGAGTTTTTCTAACCAGTGGCTTCCAGCTGTACTCACATATTATTACTCCCAGACATCAGCAGTGATGCCTAAAAATCTATGAGCTTCATCTGAACATGGAAATACCTTTCTTTTTCTGCACTTCTCTACGAGCATAGGACACCACATCTGCTATTTTCTGCATGAACTCTGCACAAAAGAAAACAATTTAAATGTCAACCTTGTTTGTAGGTCAATATTGCAATACAAGTCAGTTGCATTCCACTCTATTCAACAAAAGGCCAGGTTCAGTACACTAAATGAAAAATGCGCATTCTTCCTCAGTATCTACCACTTCTGCCATCTATGCAACTGAGCAAGCACAGTTCTGTTACTCAGTTTACAGCTGTAACAAGGAGATAACGTGGACTTGGTGTGGAGAGTGGTTCAGATGCAGATTTATCTTCCTTCTAGTACCAAGTTATGGTATTTTTAGTTCTAACAATGATTTTTTTTTTTTATACACTCACAAGGAAAGTTCAGCTACTCTGAAAACAATGCCTAAGTGAAATGTTGTGGCTGCTTATGGTTCTGTTTGCAACACTGTATCAGGAATTCAGCATATGCTTAAAGCTGGCCAGGCACTTAAGCATTCTGCTAAATAGATACAGATTGCAGTCTGTTTTAAATTAAGCGGAAATTTCAGTATAATATAAATACAGACCATTCTGTTACAGGACTCAAAGATGAATACACAGGCCAAGAAAAAAGCCCAAATGGCCAGTGTTATTGTTGCCTTCTACTCAACTGACAAAACCAGTTCTGGTCACACCTCAGGTTTTTATTTCTTGATGATTTCCAACTCTTGATTTGCTATATTTAACAGTCTGATAGTTTAAAAAAAGAGAAATAATGCTGGTTTATTAGATTGTTTTAAAAACAACCTTTTATTTTGGTATTAACTACCAAAAATGAAGTCAGGGTACTTGCTGCAGCTTGAAAAATCATGTACTATATGTAAACAGAAGAAAATCAGATTACCAGGAGATTATCAATTACCACTAATTCAGTGTTTCTTATGGAAACAGCTCTATGTTAGGAAGAAGTATATTCCTCCTAGCCCTGACCAAGGTATGAACTTCATGTGCACTATAAGACTGACACCTTCCGTCCCATCAAAGGATGATGGGGTACAGATTGCCTAAGGAACAAGTTCTGCTGGCTGTGTCTCAGCATTCTCCATTTAGGAGCCCTCTGAATGGGCACAGAAGGGTAGTGGCATTTAGCAGAGGAGACACCTCAGGATTCCCAGAAAAAGAAGGTCTGAAATGGGCTGCCCTTGACATGAAACTTTAGTCAGTCATAGCCCGCTCAAGGTCCCCATGAAAAAACAGATGGGAATACATATAGGGCACACAAACCACGTTGGTGAGTTGCAATCAATCAGAGGTCCTCCCATTCCAGAATAAATTAAAGCCAGATTTCTTTGTTTGAAGCCAAAGATATCTTCTGTTCACTCTCTGTGATTCATGCATTCTGCAGTAAAGCTTGGCAGTGTTTGCAGCCTTGTTTTCATTATAAAATAGCCTATGTAAGAGCTGGCACTAAGGAATGCTACTAAGCCACATTGCTTCAGTTTTGTTTCTTGAAGACTCATGAGCTCTCAAAGATCACTTCTAACTTTATCTAACACAGCAAATGAAGACTATATAACATTTCATGCAAAATAAAATAAATTATTGGTACTTAACTAATAGCAAAAATAGTACTCCTATTAGTACTACTATTAGTAGCTGGCATATTAATAGTTTAATGTTAATCTAGTAGGGCTGGTTAATAAGATCTGGACTCCTGGAAATATAGTTAATTTAATCAATTTTGGTGTATTTACAGATTTGTTTTATTTTGTTTTATTTTGTTTTATTTTGTTTTGTTTTAAGAAAGAAAAATGGAGGTCAGTTATTGGGTGTTAAAAAAACCCCCAGAGAAGCTCAAAAGACATTCTCATATATTTACTGTACTAATAAAAAAATAGGGTTCAACAAAACAGTTTTATAATTTCTGTAAGGTACCCAATAGAAGAACAGAAGAAAGCACAAAAAGCTTTCACCTATCTACATTCTTCCTTGCTTGAATGAAACACACTCAGCTATTTCTTACCAGGTGGAGCTTTTTGTTGAAGAACAGAAACAGTGTATTTCTCAGCATCAATTGCCAAAACATATCCTTCCTTACAGCCCATGTATATTTCTGAGGTTGCAGTCCAGCAGTGGGCAGTGGGATGCACTGAAGTCTTAATACAATTTCTAGGCTTCAGCATGAAAATAAACAAGTTCAATCAAAAATTGACAAATATCTGTACAAGTTGTTACATACATTTCAAGAGAAGGAAAAAAAAATCATTACCTCATAGAGTCTGACATCATGTTTAACATCAGCATTATTTTATTCAGTCATCCCTTCACTGAAGCCAGTAACTTGACAGAGAACATTCTCCAAAAAGTGTATGTCTGGAGACTGATGTGGAGAGCTCACTTCTCTCTCTAGAAACTTGTTTAAATGATGAATTATATTTTCAATTAAAAACTATATATTTTAAAATTTGCATTTATCTGGATTTATTCTCCAGCACTTGCATCTGTTGCAATTTTACCTCTAGCTTGGAAATCCCTCCAGTATCTTCCCTATCCTCACAAAAATATTGACCCACCATAACAAGGGCATTTCCGAAACTTTTAATGATACAATGATGATAAATTTCAACACACTGAGCCCCTGGAGGGTTATTTAAATGTCAGAAGGGCACTAGAGGCCCCAATTTAAATGGTTACTTATTATGACTTCACCACAACAAATGACTTTCAAACTGCTTTTTAGAATATTCTTCCACTTTATAGCTAAAACGTGAACATCTGGTTCTTGCATACCTGGCAGTACTAAAAACATTTTGTTTGAATAGCTTATCTTATTGTATAATCCAAATTGCTCTGTAAAACAGCTTTGTCAATCTTTGTGTCATCTGCAAATAAGTGATAGAAATATCCCTGACCTGGACTTCCCATGTGCCTTGAATTTCATTTTGCTAAAATAACTCTCATAAATCTGTCCTCCATAAAACAGGAAGAACAGCACTTGTCCGGCAAGTATTATTAAAGACAGAGAGTGGCCTGTTCAGATACAACAGTAACAAAGGTCATAAAAATACCATGACAGAAAGAACCAGATTAAAGAGAATTCAGGGAGGGGAAGAGGAAGACAAAATACAAGAAAACCTTGGGAGAACATTTAAAAGAGAGGATTCAAAGCACCATGCATGTGTGCAGAAGTGGTGAGGATCACTAAACAATATGACAGATGAAAAAAAACAAGGTATGATTCTGTAAAACACCTGCTGTCTCACTAAAGGTTCTATAAAAAGAGGAGATATGGATGGACTTGTGATGAAAAGATAGGACAGAGATCCATAAGTACCTAGATTTCATTAGAAAAATATACCAAGCCCTTGTTACATGATTCTGAGTAAGGAACTTCCATTTTATTTATGCTTACAAGGCATTTTTAGTTTCTCAGGGGAAAAATGTTACAGAAATAAGGTGTATTAATATTTACTTTATACATCAAATATGGCTGACAGTAACAAATTTATAGGAAATAGGGCTTTACATCACCCAGAAAACCATCTAATATAGGCATTTTCACTGATTTTATAAGGCTTGAACATCACAAATCTTTGGGAAGGTTGTAACTGAACGTCTGCAAAACAGAAGCTTTCTGCGTAAACACAATTTCTGCAGTGTTCCTTTGTACCTTCTACCATGACTGTCTTTACAGATAAAAATATGCTAATCATAGGATGAGTTTATGTAAATCCCAAACCAGGTTGCTTCTTGGACTGTGCAATGGTATGGTGGTGTATAATAACAATAATAATAATAATAATAATAATAATGCTGATTTTTTAAACTTCTCTCCCTTTTGAATAGTACCTTATCAGGAAAAAATATCCATGATAGATCCTTGCCACAAAAAGTTTTATAAAAAGACAACGGAATAAAATTGGTATTAGAGATGAAATCAATTCAAGTGGGCTTGATTGTCCCACTCTGCTCTGCACTGAGGCTGCCTCACCTTGAATACTGTGAGCAGTTTTGGTCACTGCAATATAAGAAAGATAATAAACCATTAGAGAGTATCCAAAGGGGGCTAGGAAGATAGTTAAGGGTCGAGAGGGGGAGCTGTATAAAGAGCAGCTGAAGTCGCTTGGTCTCTTCAGCCTGGAGAAGAGACTGAGGGGACACCTCACTGCAGTTACAACTTCCCTGTGAGGGGAAGAGCAGGGACAGACACCGATCTCTGCTCTGTGGTGATAGTGACAGGACCTGAAGGGAATGGCCCGTATCAGGGGAGGTTTAGGTTGGATAATAGAAAAAGATTCTTCACCAGAAGCTGGCTGGGCATTGGAAGAGGCTCCTCAGAAAGTGGTCATAGCACCAAGGCTGACAGTTCAAATAAGAGTTTGGAGAACACTCTCAGGGTGTGACTCCTGGGGATGGTCCTGTGCAGGGCCAGGAGTGGGACTCAATGATCCTTGTAGGACCCTTCCAACCCAGCATATTTTGTGATTCTGTGGTAAAGCACATTTAGAAAACTCTGATCTAGAAAAATCTCATGCAAGAAAGAAAAGGAGGGAAAGCTGTAGGATATTTCAATCCTTTCCCTCTGCTGCCCCGCTGTGGTTACACTTGGGTACATAGCCAGCCTCAGCACGTGGTTCTGGAGTATGGAACAGGGACACACTTCCCAGCAGCAAACAAGCACACTGGGCTTGCTTTTCAGTGCTGGGGTGTTGCAAAGAGGTGCTTAACTTGACAGGACAATCACAAGCATGTGATTTCCCTCCAGTGTCAGGGCTTAGAAGGTCTAAGAGGGCTCAGTTTTTCTGCTCAGTTAGAGATGGAGTTTATGTGCACAGGCATACGTGGAGGAGAGAATTAGTGCTCTAAGGCACAATAAATTCAAGTCTTTAAAAAATTACTCAGCTACCATATCCTGGAGCAAGATGAAAACATACTAGAAATAGATTCATTGCCTCCCAGTGTTAAACTGTGAGTGTAGAACCTCACAGTTCAGTACTCAAGAAACAACATACCACCAACACAACAAAAGGAACAAGAGCCTGTATTTCTGAAAAAAAACCATTTCATTTCTAAATAACTTGTTCATTACCTACCAATACTGACAACAAAGTACACACATCTAAGAAAACTGGACAGTAAATAACTATCAAAATATTTACCATATTATTTGAAAGAAAAGGAAATCTTCAATGAAAACTATTAGAACAGTTTACTCTTACTCCAGAAATATTTCTATGGATAAGGAGAACATAATCACATTGAAGGTGCTAAAAAGAAATCTAGGTTTTTCTGAAGGCAGCTGGGAATGCAAAGACCCTATATAGACCTCTAGTACATATATCTAGCATGGTTGAAAGCACAAACTTTTCCATGTGGAAAAGTCCTAAACATGGTTCTGCAAGTTCAAGCATAAGAACGTACTACTACTGAACAGAATGGCATCTATTCAAGGACAAATTCTATTAAGCCTCACAGACCTAACACAGGAACTGCTTTTTCTCCAATACTTCTTGCAATTCACTTTACAGAATAAAGAACAAAGTGGGTTTTGCAGAGTTCATCATTTGCACATAACCTAAGAGGCAGTAAGGAAGAAGAAAATGGCAAAGCCCCAGATGAGCATATATTATCTTCACTTTTTATGTTCTAAGTGATCTCAAATATGAACAGTTCACATGTATTTAGAATCAATAAAGGATTTTTTAATAGTTCTTGATTATCCTGAAAACCATAGGAAACTCCTTACACAGTTAAAAACCTCTACCATTGTGAAAGCATGAGGCAACAAAAAGATGATGAAGTCAGGAAAACATAATTTCCAGTTTTACTTTTTGACTCTACTTCATACACTAATACAGAACTCCCACTAATACAGAATTCCCATTTGTCCATTGAGATGTAGTATATAATGCCAGTGTCATCTTATGCATACTAGTTTTGGTGTCTCATATACATCACAAGCCACCAAATAGAAATTGATGGTCTTAATCTAAGAAGAGAATCCGAGATTTGCAAATTAAATGTTTTCACAGTTCTAGTTGGTAGTCATATGAAAGCAAATTTCAAACAAAATGAGAAGACTTTTGAAGCCTCTAAAAAGAGGCACCTCAAGAGAGGATAAAAAGTAAATAATCAAATACAAGTGAGACAAATGGCAAGGTCCAACACTTAGAGTGGTATGGGAATGTATTTCAGAAGCAGTGGTTTCTGTCTGGAAAAAAGCCTTCAATGTTTTCATAGCTTGAGACATTTTCAACGTCAAGAAGAAAGCAATCCCAAAGGGAAGTAAGGATCCGTGAGGGCTACCATCAGTTTAGCATGGGAATAAGTTTTCAAGTTTTCAGCAGGTCATTTTATCTTGGGCACAGTTAAATGCTGACATACTTCATACTGCTTCTAGGACACAGATTCAAACCTCCACTGCACAGATATATGCTAGGAGCTATGTCAAACATCTCAACACTATAGTGTACTATGCAGCAGCATTGTGCCTTCTCAGTCTCCTGGCAAAATGGATTTCAAAAATATTGTTGAGGTAACAGATCCATTTACTGGGTTGTACCTATTTAATAAGCATTAGAATTATGAATTTGTTAACACCTATTTGTATAGAAAGTATAATGACTTGCAATAGTAAAAAGGAACAAAAATCAGTAACTACCACAAATGTTTCTGCTTCATCTCCTTCCAGTCCAGCAATGGCTGAAACTGGCAAATCAGGACCATAGTATGGATCATCATTACGAGAAGCTGGGAAAAACAAATTCTCATGAGGACTCATGGCCCCGTGATCATCAGGGAGTTCCACAGGGCTGTGAAAAGGCAAAAGACACAGTCAGAGGAGAAGAAATATGAATAGCAATCACTGATGCAAAACGGAGAAGCTGTTTTCAAAATGGGCTTTATTTCTGCAAATTGAATGGAGGAAAAGTGAGTATGCCTATGTATTTACATATGCATCCTGTAACGCCAAAAGGCAAAAACCCTTCGGTATTTTTTTCAGATCACAAATTAAGACCTTGATTATACTTTCATTAGTGTAACTGTGAATGTGGCAATATGCTGATTACATTAATACTTAATGAGATTAAACACAGTTTGGAGTGGTACAGTAGTTGCCACCTCAAGGTATAGGTTTTATACGTCAACAACTCCAACTTGAGTGATACGTGCTACTTTTATACCAACCTCAAAACACATTTTGGATAAATAAATTCTAGTTTTGCTGTGCACAGTGAATTGCATTGACAGAGCCATGCTCTCTGGACCTGTGAATTAGCCACAGAAGTTGAAAATCACATTGAAAACTGACACAGCTTTTGGTACAATTTGTGATTACAACAAGATATTGTTTAACTACGCTTACTAGGAACAATTTGACCCAAATTTGATGGTTTCATAGCTACAAAAGCAATGCTCAACATAGCCATGTACAGAAAAGCAGTCCAGGCACTATCTTTATTCAGTCACACAGCTTTTGATCAAGGCTGCCAAATCACCTGATTAGTATTAGCTTCATGGTGTGCATAATCTGGTCATGTGAGTACTAAGAAATGAAATCATAAATTTAATTCACTTGATTGACTAGACAGATTTATAGTGGTTGTGATTTAGTAATTACTGACTGCAATACCTAGGTGAACTAAGTGAGACTAAATCCTTTGCAAAGAGATGTGTGTTGCTAGTCTTTATTATTAAAATATACATATAGATATTGCTCTTAGCCTGAGGGGTGTTCCACTCACTGTCGTGTAAGGTGATGCTCGTCCTTGCTCCTTTCAATGCGCCAGATGGTAACGGAGCTCTCAGCAACAAAACACAGTTGCTGCCAATTCATGGGGTTAAAACTCAGAGAGGTTCCTGTTAGCCCTGGCTGAGACTCACTGCACAGGAGGAGATTTTCTTGCCAGTTCCTTCATTAAGGAGAATAAAAGAAAATCAAATCCATTAAACAGGTGAAAAACATTGAAGCCAAAGGTCTGGATGTGATTAGGACTGATGTTCAAGTTCCAGTTTGGAAACCAAATACTTTGTCACTGACAAAAAATTTCTGCTGTCAAACAACTAAGGTCCTCTTGAGAATGAAAAGGATGTGGTTAATTAGCCATACATAACATTATTACTGCTAGAAAATGATAGAATAACTGACATTTTAGAAACATTATCAGGCACTCACTTTTGTGAAAAGACCAATGGTCACGAGAAATGGATTTTTTTTTTCATTAGCTCCATCAGCAACTACTAAAATGGGCCCTAACAATTAACTCTTCAGCACCCTAGCCTTGCTCTTCCAATCTGTAACATAATGACTGTAATGCTTGCAGCTGGAAGGTGTGATAATGAGGAAACAAATCACATTCACCCTATGATTATCTGTGGATAAATTACCTAGGTAATACAGTAATTGTGTTGTGAGTGCAGACATACAAGCTATGGCTACACACCAGGGCAGAGTTTGTGTGGGGCTGCTATGCCCCTATGTGTGTAGCTAACAGAAGCTTGGGAATCTGCTTTCTGCTGACTTCTCTTTGTCCAGTATAACCTATTTTATGTTCTCATCTAATTTGCATATTTTTCAGTATTCAGATTAATATTTGACATCATTTGCATTTTTAGATGCTCTCCAAGAACTGATTAACATAATTGGAAGAAAATGGTTAAAACTGTTTCTTAATTTATTGGACAATTTATCTGACTGTTATCCTAAATAGCATTTGGGGCTTTAGTATTTGTCATTATTGCTGAGAGGAGAAACCTAAAATGCATACACTGCTGTAAATGGATTAATGATAATCCCTTAGTCTGGCTGTAAAAAATTCACTCACAGAAATGATCACAAAGCAAACAATGGTTAACATTTATAGCATATGCAAAAAATGTGAATTATTCACACATATGCAATTGCTCTCATTAAAATGACAGGAACCTATAAACTACAATTCTGACTTTTAAAGATATCAGCATATCTTGCTTTCTGAAGATCTGTCAGCATGTTCTTTTCTCATACCTACCAGATAACACCAACAGGGTTTTATGGTAGATAATTTACTAAGATCTAAAACTATGGTGAAACATGTATCTGAAAAGGAATCTGACATTAAGTTTCTCCTTTGAACAGGAAAGAATAAATATTAGGGATAACATATCTCAGATGAAAGGCAGTTTTAGTTATCCACAAGCTCTTTATATTTTGAGACTGACATCTTTCAAAACATCTCTTACAACCTCTGATTCCAAACTAGCTGCTTAAAGTACTGGGGCTGTGCAATTGTCATACAGTCATGACATCTAATGCTCTACACTGTGATTTCTGACCTTTATACACACATATATATATCTTCAGTGAATGCACAATATGATCCAATCACAAAAATGAAGGTCCTGATTTCACGGTAAATTCCCACACCTCTGTTCAAACTACTACACATTCTAAGCTTAATATTCTAATGTAATTGTATTTTGTTACTAAATTCGTTATGACTTAGGATGGTTTTTATGACAATTACCTGCTGATAGTTTTAACATGCTGATTCAAAGTGGTTAAAATTGTTTAGCCTTGGAAATTGCTACTACTTTAAAGCATTTAAACATTTCTAAGTATTTCTGGTTTTAAGAATAATCTAAAGAAGTCTCTCAGGATGGTGCATTTTTAAGAGCACACAGTGAACACATTGGACCATGTGTGTTACTTCTGCTGTAAGTGACAAGTGTGTCAGCTGTCAGGCCAGTGAGCCTTTGCTGGTCTCCAGTGTGATATGCACAGACATCCTTCTTGACCTACAGTGTATGATCAGAGTTCACAGCAAACATTATTCTTCTTCAGAAGGGATAAAGAAGAGGCATCTGTAATAGTATCTACTCTCATTACTGAAATTCTGAAATTCCAGAAGTTTCTGCATCTTCACTTATAATTGTACAAGAGAAGATCATCAGTAAACTGAGACTATACTGACTATTCCTTACATGTCCTTGCTTGCCTTTCTCCTACTCCACCCTCCACGTTTGTTTTGAAGTGCTCAGACTCCACAGTCAATGGGAGCTTGCTGGCAATGAAGGCAAGAACAGGATTGTATTTTATAGTACAATTAAAATAAATATTCTATCTTTCTGTATCTGCACTGCATTATATAATACTTCACATCAATGAGCAGAAAATTATGATCTAACCCAGTGATCCAAGTTAGTGTAATCACTGAGCAAAATTATAAGCCAGAACTAAGATCAAGCAAAAGTAATTAAGAGGCCCACTGAACAGTCCAGGGGACAAACCAGTGCAAATCAGCTTTGGAACCCTTTTCTCAGCAGGCAACTTTCTTCCACAAACAGCATGGTGCTCAACTTCCAGCAGTGAACAGATAATTAACTGATGCTGAAGGCTCTGGAAGCACTCCAAAAAACAAAATTTGGAAGAAGGTAAAAGATAACTTTGCTACTGCTAACAGCCATTTTGACTAGTGTCTACTAAGACTAGAAAATAAACAGCATTTTTGGTACAGGAAGTTTGCAGACAATGATCAGTCAGGGAAAAAAAAAAAAAAGAGATGAAGGCAACCAGTATGTGTTGCACATTTGTTAGCTTAATCTATGCTAAAACAGTAGTCACGCAAAAATATGAATAAAATACAAATGGTATAAGAGATTTTTTTTATACTCTTACCATACTGAAAGAACAAACTCTGGGATTGAAGAGTAACTGGCCAGATATGGGCCTTTAAAACTAAATGCAAGTAAGGTATAGTCCAGCTGAGCATCACCTGAAATGTAAAAATAAAGAACATGGTCTTTGATTGTCCTAGACTTTATTTTATAATACCACAGATACTCTTCTCACTTCCTTTATATCCATTTTAACTCTTTAAATATTCTTCAGGCCCTTGATTTCTTTGCTTCACTGCAGATTATTCTTTTGATTTGATCATAAAAATGCTCCCTATGTATCGGTGCTTGGAATTTTTTCAATTTCCTTTCCAATAATACCTTGAAATTTTGAAGTATTTTTCCCCAAGTTCAATGAAATCCTTTGCAGTCATAATTTTATTCAAATACATGAAAAAGCAAGTATCATGATCCTTATTTAAATGGCAAGGGAACTGAAACATGAATAGGGTAAGCAACTAAACCAAGGGGAGAAATTACATGAAGCAGGCAAAAACATACATCCTGGACTCCAAAGTTTAGCTGCAAGAATCCTCATCTCTCACATCCTGGATTTCTCATCTGTCTTTCAGCAGTCTGCTTGGGAGTCTACTGCAGTATGAATTTATTGCTCATTCTGACTACATTTTCCTAAAACTAATTCCATTTAACTCCTTTTCTTTTCCTTTTAAATTAGCATCATTCTATATGGTCATATTCCTCCCTAGCTTAAAACTAAATAAAAGCAGTGCAGTGAAAAACTCCTTCCACTGGTTTCCATGAATCTCTTCATGAGACAGTTACATGTCCTGTGACAGGGACAAACAGTCCCTGTTTTTCAAGTCTTATAAAATGGCCCCACAACTTCAGAAACTGATGATTAAAGTATTGTTTTAATGAAATGATGATGATGAGAGTTACCACATCACTACCTTTTAATTCTGTCAGTTTCCTCAGTTCTGGAAAAGTGTAGATGTGTATGAGGGGATTCAGCTTCCTGTCGGAGAAGGCCACCACTTGGCTGTTGGCATTTGCTGCAAAGGCTCCCACCTGGCCAGTCTGACACTGCACTGCTCTTGTCTTCTTTGTTTTGATGTCCAGGAAGAGGATGTAATTACCACAAGGGTAGCAGACAGTCTGATTGCTGACAAAGGCCAAGTTCTTGTTTGAGAACCCCTGAACCCAACTGCGAACAGAGTAACTGAATGTTAAATGTGAATCAGACACACGTTTCTCAAAAGACTGTGCAAAAGGCAGTGTTGTAGCCTAAGTTACACTGAACTGATGATTGGGATTTGCTAGACTCATCCTCATACCAGTGTTGTAAAACCACAACAACTAAGATCTGGTATTAGGAGTCACTAGTTCACTCTTTCCAAAAACATACAGTCAATATTACCCTGATGGTGCACAAACGATTGGCATAAGAACATGGAGAGATGCTTTTATTTCTTTCAGTTTTCACTAAAATTAAAAGTCAGCCAAGTTCACAGGCTCTGGTTTCGTAATCACATATCCCAGCAAAGGGAATAACTTTATATAAAAGAATTGCATGGGTACGATCTATACTTGGGACCCAATTGTGTTTGCTTAACCTTTTTGCACTTTCATAGTTCATCTCATACACATAAAATAAAAGATATAAAGGTACAGCTTCTGTTTATATGAAGCAAACCAGGAGGACTGTTCTGCTTTAAAGACTCCAGTACTTTAACATGGTAAAACTCTGGAATGTAAACAGGATGTGTTACACAAGTACTGAAATAAATTACTGAAGAGGCCTCTGTTTATGAGCTTACAACATGCCAACAAATTTGTAACTGCTTGCAGATGTTTTTACTTTTCAAAAAGTGTGTGGATAAACATAAGGGTCATCTTACCAAAGGGATTTGCATTTACCACCAAGTGAGGATGTCAGTTTAGCCTGCTGGTACCACGGCAGGAAAGTTCCAGCAGTGTAAGAGATACCCTCTGTGTACAACACTGCTGTTAGCATCCTCTCTTTGAATTATTATTCAGAAACATCCCACCTCTGCTCTTTTTCCAAATCGGAGAATTTGACTGGGAGGGACCTTAGTTTTCTGCAATGACCAGAAACATTTTTATACTCCTTTCACAAACATAAGTCTGTCATAAAATCAGCTCAGTTGCTGATCTTTTGTACTCTTCAGAGAAGATGGTACTAAAGCCTCAGCACTCTCACTTAGGAACATTTTAAAACTACTGGTCTTGAGATAAATTTATGTCCAGCAATAACTTCCCATTATCTTCTCTGAGGAGTTTCTACTTTTGGCTTCTTTTGCTACATAGGAGTCAAGTGGAGCCAGAGAGGAGTGGCAACATTGACAATGTGCTTGTGGAGATGAACTGAAAGCCATGGCAACAGAGACATTTCAGCTGACAATGTGTTTCTTTCTTCATTCAACAACACTTTTTATGGGGTGCCATGGCACAGGAGACCTCTCTGAACATGCTTAGAGTACTAGCTCTGTGCTTTTCTGCAACATTAGCTCTCAATCAGTGGAGATGAGGTATTCCTAACTTCCTAACTGCGGAGGTAAAATGGAATCTAGAAAACCTGTATGCATGGATAAATTAATGGTGGTGACAGTGCAACTTACCATTCTTACACACCCAGTAAAGGCCTAAGGGGACAAGGGTTCAGGCTGTTCTGTTAAAGGGATTAGATAGGTAGATAGATAGATAGATAGATAGATAGATAGATAGATAGATAGATAGATAGATGACTACTGTGCGAGTGACCACGAACTGGAACAGGCTTTTTCAGACAGGCTGTGGAGTCTCCCTCACTGGAGTTCTCCCAGAACCATCTGGATGTAATCCCACGCACCGTACTCTGGGATGACCCTGCCTGAGCAGGGAGATTGGACCAGGTGACCCACTGTGGTCCCTTGGACCCGCCGGATTCCGTGATCCTGTCATCTGTGCCCATGCTTCTTTCTCTCTCCCCCCGCGCTGTCCTGCCAGACCCCGACAGCGCAGCCTCCCCTCCTCTCCCTGTCTGACCGCCCTAT
This sequence comes from Vidua macroura, assembly GCF_024509145.1. Taxonomy (NCBI): domain Eukaryota; kingdom Metazoa; phylum Chordata; class Aves; order Passeriformes; family Viduidae; genus Vidua; species Vidua macroura. The sequence continues at coordinate 11,896,596 of NC_071578.1, read as the reverse complement.
TCAGGGAGCCGCCGCGGGCTGAGCACAGCGCAGCACAGCGCAGCAGCCCGCGCACCCCGGCCGGGCTGAGGAGCGTGTGGGCGCTGTGCCGCCCGCCCCCACCTCACTTCCAGGGCGGGTCCCGCCGTGCCGGCTCCCTCCGAGCCCGGGCCCGCCGCCATCCCCGCCGCCGCGGCACCGCCGCGCCCTGGCAACAGCAACGGTGCCCGCCATTGGCCGGGCTCGGAGCACGCAGCTGATTGGCCGCGCCCCTGCGCCAGCCAATCAAAGAGCCCAGTTGTGGGCATCTTTTCTGTCACCTGAGCTTTGACAAGCGTGAGGGGTGTTCTAGGAGCTCTTATTGTTGATAAGATGGGGTAGTTCTGCCCCTGAGCCACTAATATCTCTGCCTTTTCACCTGGGCAATCATTGCTGCTGAATCAAGTGTAGGAGTGCATCAGCCTTGGGGGAGTGACTGTGGGTTCTGTCTCTTGGTCACCCTGTGTATCCCTGCACCTGGTCCAGTGCCATCTGCTAATCTCTTTGCAGGACAGCTGTGCCTATTTTCCCATTGCCTTTTGTGTCTTTTTGGAGTCACCATCCCTAAAGTTGTTCAGGAGGGGTCTGAATATGGTTTAAGGGTGACAGTTGGACTTGATGATCTTGAATGTCTCTTCCAACATTGATGATTCTGTAATTCTGCAAGGTACAGAAGTTCTTCTTAGATTGTGTGCAATAAAGCTCTTGAAGCTTCAGAGTGAGCTGAGGAGGAGTTTTCCCCAGAAAAAAAAAGAGAAAGTATGCTTGCAGCCTTTTCCTCTGTACTTGAAGCTTTTAGCCTGGTAACACTGTAAGACCCTCCAAGTATTTAAAAATTTGATTTATTTTCCTAAGGGAGGATTGTTATTTATAGCGTGTTGCTTGCTGTTACTTCCCTGTACAGTGGCAGTGTGCAGTTTTGCAATTTTGGTGTGCACTCACAGTGCTAGAGAGCAATGCATGGAGAGTGGCATTTCTGTCCAGAGGCAGGAGGACAAGCCCCTTCCTTACCTCATGTCTGCACAGGCACTCTGCATGCCAGGCAACACCAGGAGAGAATGAGGAAGTGGGTTTATTTTTGTTGGTACTTCAGAGGGCCTATTGAATCATCTGGGTCTTGTGATGGTGGTTTGAGTTCCTACATGCCTGTCTCCAGGCTGTGAGTTAGCAGACTGCCTGTGTGTTTCATAATTGCTAAGAGAAATTTCAAATTAATTTTCTCTATTTTCATCACCCAAAACTTTGCTGAATCTTTACTAAGGATAGGTACTTAGAGGAATAAGGGCTATGTCCTCTAACACAGTTTTGGGGTTTTTTTTGGTATTTTTTTTATGGTAGGAGAAATTATTTTGTTGGCAAAGAGCACCTTATGTACAGGTTCTGTTTGCCTTGGGCATGGCAGACTTGTGCAACAAATCACCACTCCCTTTCTGTGCTGAGCTGCTTAATATATACATAACCAAGCAGCAGTGACTCAACAAAAATCATGTTCCTCCATTGCAATGGATAATGGTGTCAAGGTCATGGTTATGTTACTAGTGACCATCTTGGTGTCTATCTGCAGTGAGATCACCACAGAAAATATTGGTCTTTGTGACCTGGTGTCTGAGGCCCAACTCCAGTGACAAAACCAAACCAAAACAGGTAGGACTTGCCCCCTGTGTAAGCATGGATCCACAGATGAGATTGGAGAATGCTCTGTTAGCCTGGAGGTTTGACAGAGGAGCATGCAGGAAAGCCAGGATTTTCCATTTTTTTTTCTCCTTGCCAGGAAGGCCAGGATTTTTCCTCCCTTTGGCAAGAGCCGTGCCAGCCCACTGGTCCCTACAAATGTGCTGTTTCTTACTAATGTACAATGCCAACCTGAAGATTGGTGTGTGGAGCCACAGGAAGGGAATCACTTTACCTCTGTGGTCAGAAATCATCTTGGACACTGTGTGAATATATGAAAATCATTAAGAGGAAAGTACCTCCATTTCTATTATTATACTTTAAGGAAAGCTGGTATAAGGAAGGCCCTGGTGCCCTAATCTCAAGTGAAGAGGGAGCAAAGGGATGGAGGAGACTTCAATCTGTGCTTTGTTTCTTTCTTTTGGTCTGTGCACACTGATGTTCCCACAAAGATCCTGTTTGCAGAAGCAAGCATGAATCCCTCTATAATTGCACTGTAGTAATTAAGTTAGATTTAACTTTTGCTATGCTCTGTTGTTTGCTGGGTTATTGTCTCCTTTTGGGGTTTTTATCATGAAGCAGAACAGCTGCAGGAGAGATAAATCCTTGTTACCCTCAAGGTGGGGTTGGATGGGGTTTTGGAGGGTGGTAGGCGTTGCAGGAGGAGGCACTGAGGGGAACCTCGTACCTCAGCAGCTGCCGTTGGCACTGCTTATAGATACGCCTGGCCCGTGAGGTGGAGCTCGGCCGTGGGTGTCCTATCTCCACGGGAATGCCAGTTCTTTGGAATGTGCAGCTCTTTGTAAACGAGGAGGGAAAGCATCGAGAGCAGCTGAACAGTGCCCGTCCCAGCTGGGTGGGGCGGGCGGTCAGCTCAGGGAGAAACCGCCGGGCAAGCGCCTGGGGTCAGCAGCGGCAGCAGCGCTGCCCCGGGACGAGAGGGAGGCGGGAGAGAGGCGGGGCCGGACACTCGTTCCCGCGGCGGGCGGTGCCGGCGGCCCCGGGGCCCGGCGCTGCGGAGGGGCCGTCACAGCTCGGAGCCGTCACTGATCGGAGCCCGTCGCGTCGGGATGTCGGGCGATCACTCCCGCAGCCTGGGCAAGGGTAAGCGCCGCGGGGCCGGCAGAGCTCGCCGGCTGCGGGGAGTGCCGGCGGTCACAGCCCCTCTCCTCTCCCCTCAGGCAGCGCGGCGCCGGGCCCTGTGCCCGCGGGGCTGATCCGGCTCTACAGCATGCGCTTCTGCCCCTTCGCGCAGCGGACGCGCCTGGTTCTCCACGCCAAGGGCATCAGGTGAGCTCCTCCCCGCAGCCCAGGGCCCGCTCGGAGCGAGCGGCGGGCCTGGCTTCCGTATTTCCTAAATTAAACATCCCTGAACGAACTGGTTGGGATGAGGCTCCTGTGCGTGATTTTGCTCTAAAGCTTGAATGAGTAGGGTGTGTACGAAAGCAGCTGCATAAAGGCCCAAAGTAAAAACCCCAAGCTGAATTTCTTTTATAATTCTTGCCTGTGATAGTAAGTGTGACTAAAGACATAACATGCACTGTTTGTTTTTGATGTGAGTGGCCGTGAAAATTCGGGAAGCTACAAATAATCAGTGTTTCTGTTGTGTCACTGCCCAACAAAACACACAAGTGAGTGAATGACGCTTTTAAAAGAGGAAATGTACTGTGTTCCTATAATATTGTCTTGTTCTTGTGCTGTAATAAGTTAATAAAATTCAGTGCTTGTGTTTGTTTCTTTTTCATGATAGCCGTTTCAGCATTCTTGAATGGGGTTGAATGTGTCCCTCGGGTACAAATTAAAATTAACTGTTTTTTTCCATCTTTTTGTGGTTCTGCCAAGTCCAAGGCCTGCCAGTGGCTTTTCAACCAACACAGGGCTGGGAGTTCATGTTGGAATAGGGAATGCTAAGGTCTCTTGATAGTAAGAAGAAAGTTGAGTTAGTTAATTCTGTTTTTTATACAGGTGTTTTGGTTTTGGAAGAGGAGATGCAATAAAACCTCTGGGTCAGTTTAATTCTGTCTTTATTTAGTGTCTTTAGACTGATTTTGGAGCTGGAAGGTTTGTTGTAGCATAGTGATTTTGGAGAGGTTTTATGGCTACCTAGTTCTTTTGAAGGTTCACCTGTGTTTAGCAGACCTTTGGTCTTAATAGGAATTTTCTGGGGTCACACGTATAACTCAGCATATAACTTCTGTTTTTTTAATATAGACATATTTCCCATGTATTTTTTTATCAATATCTTCACCCTTACCCTAAGCACTTGTTCTTTATGAGGCCATAGGTTGGGAAGATAAGTAAGAAGGATGCTCTCCTAATTTGCTCTTTGGTGTAAGGGCAGGTTAAGGTTCAGGTGCATTTCTTAATTGAGGTGTAGCTCATTTGCAGTCAACTGCTTTTTTCTTAGACTGCCCCTGAACTCACACATGATAAGTGTGCTGAGTTCTAATCTTTGTTTTTAGCCTAGTAGTTGGGTGCTTGTTAAACTAATAAAAAACATGCATGCAGTCTGCAGACAGCTCACTGAAAGTCAATGTGTGCTTTTTCCAGCAAACTGTGGGAGTATTTCTGTGTCAAAGGATTAGTCCTGCAAACAGCTTCAAAGAAAACAGGGGAGTACAAGGGCTTGAGGGTTGAACCTCTCAGGTACTGAACTGTTGAGGTGACTGCATTTCACCATGGTATGGAGTAGACTGGAGCAGAACTGAGCCTGTCTGGGTTTTGTTTCTTTTGCTCTTTTAGCCATGAAGTAATCAACATCAATCTGAAGAACAAACCTGACTGGTACTTTGAGAAGAACCCCTCTGGGCTGGTTCCTGTTCTGGAGACCAGCATGGGCCAGCTGATCTGGGAGTCCCCAATCACCTGTGAGTACTTGGATGAAGCATTTCCAGGGAAGAAGCTGATGCCTTCAGACCCCTATGAGCGAGCTTGTCAGAAGATGCTCTTGGAAGACTTCTCAAAGGTACTGTGTGATCAGAGTGGGACTGTTTTTGACTTCACCATTGCACCAAAAACTGCAGCTCTGTTGCTGATGTTGCTTTCATCTTTGAAGGCAGGTTTTGTATCTGGGATGAGCTTTTAAATAAGCAGAGGGTATATTTGGGGCCTTTTGCTGTGAGCACATACAATCCGCTGTGTCTCTGAATTGCTCCCAGAATTAAGTGCAAGGTTGGATGCAGGAAGGCATCCAAGCAAGTGAAAGTTTGTACAACTGAGGTAAGGTTTTGAGCATCCTACAGTAGAGCAAAGGTTAGCAGACCAAACCAGCCAAATATGTGAGACCTGGGAAGTGACAATTGCTGTATTTTATTCTGACCCTTTCTGTAGGAAGTACTGTGTGAATGCAGGATGTGGGAAGTGCCTGACTGAGAGAGCCTAAAACCATGGACAGGAGATGGCACATGGCTTTAAACATGAGACTTGTGTAGGGAGGCTGGTTTTGGCTCTTATTGGGGGTTGGAGCTGATTGACTGGAATTAACCTCTCTGTACATTCAAACATACAAAGCATGTGATTTGAGGAGTCTAGGAAGTGAAAGAAGTCACATGGATATGAGACAGGAGAGAAAGAAACAGAAGATGCAAAGGGATGTGATAAAGTAGGGGGAAAAAAGGGAGAATGTATTTACAGCAGGCTTTTGTAAATTGAATGGAAAGAGGGAAGTGTGTTGCAAGAAAGAAAATATGCAAATGGGAAACACTTTTCACTATTCTCTTCTTATGACAAGACTAAAATTCGTTACTATTTGTATTCTTCCCCTAGGCTTTTGCTTGCCTTTTAGAAGATTTTTATCAATAGACTTTATGTAGCTCTTTAACATCAAATCTCTTAAGGTTTAATTTGCATTTAATATCTTAACATCTAAGTTAACATTTTAAGTTTTGAGTGACTAACTTGTATTCTTGTAATAGGTGCATTAAAAACTTTATACTTTCCTTTGTATAGATAACACCCTTGCTTTTCAAGCATGTCTTGGCAGTCAAAGATGGACAGGACACCACTGCACTGAAAGCAGAGATTGCTGAAAAGTTTGGCAAACTTGAAGAGGTGAGAGTATTTCATGATAACGAGGAGATTGCCAGCCTTTATATGTTCCCATTTTTATCTTTCATGCTATGGCATTTGGAGGTAGATCTCTCATTTAGTTGGTAGTTACAGCAAGAAACAATCTCTCAATTAAGGAAGGATTAATCTTCTTCCTGCTTGATTAATACTGTGAAATAACTTGGCTGTTCCTTCAGTGTCTCTTTTTACTGTACCCTAAATGATTTTATGGCAGCAGCTGATGGTCAGCTGTGAATAGGAGGCCAGAACAGAGCCATGCAAACTTCCCTCCGCGTATTGCAAGAGATACTCCAGAGGGGAAGTACTTTGGAACACTTCTGTGTTTCGATTTCTGCTGCCCGACAGAGGGGGCTGTGTTCCCGTTGCTGCCGCTGTGCAGCTGCTGGTTGTGTTCTGCCAGACACCTGGAGCTCAAACAGCTCCATACTTCCTGAAGGGCTGCTTTAAGATTTAAGGACTAGATCATGGGGTTATGGACAGGGAATTAATGCCATATGAGTGTATAGGGTGTGTGTTCAAAAAGACCAAGACTTGTAAGGTCTTTTGAGTTCCACCTTTAAAACACCGAAGTGCCCAGAAATAGAGCCACTAGTGAACCTAGAGCCACTAACCTAATGAAAGAAGAGAACAAGCTCTGGAGGGTCCTTAAAGCATATTAAACTTAGATAACCGTGGCACTTAAAAATGCATCAGAGTCATAAATGTAACAGGAGAGCTTGCTGCATTCTTTGTAGCCCTGCTTTCTGTGCTGAGCTGTGAGAAGGATCTCTTTCTGGTGTAAGTTACACTTGCTTCCTGTTGCCTTTGCACCTGGAATTAAATGCAATTTGAGATACAAGGTTAGAAATGCTTCCCTGACATCACTTGGCCTCAACTGCCATGGGAAAAGAGTCCCTGCTAAAATGGTGCTCTGATTTAGCAGGATGATTAATTTAGCTGAATTTATTGCTCAAGAAATGCATGTTTGCTGCTGTGTTTGATTAGTCTGTGCCATTTATGCTTTATGACAAGCAAGAAATCACAAACATTCTGAGTCAAACTCCTCTTTGTTTGTGCACATGCTGCAGCTTGTAAGTGGTTCATGTTTCATGACAGATTTTGAACCTCTGGAGAAGAGCTGGGCTGAGTTTATGAAATAGCAGCTGTAGTATTAAGCTTAACTACACTGACTCAGCTAATACTGCGTGCACAAGAGAAATATACTGTATCTCCTTCATTTGCTCACTGATCCCTGTAGTGTGCCTGCCTTCCACTATGCAGTGGGGCTTCTGTGTAGTGTTCTGCTGCACTTTTCCTTTGGGGGGCAGCTGACACCTCTCACCCTTCACAGGTTCTGTCCAAACGCAACACGGTGTTTTATGGTGGGGACTCAGTCTCAATGGTTGACTACATGATCTGGCCATGGTTTGAACGTCTGGAACCATTCCAGCTGAAAGAGTGAGTACTGTGCCTGGCTTCTGGTGTGTTCTGAAGTGCCTCAGCATCAATATTCCTGGTGTACCCTGCAGCAATGAGCCACTCCTGGGGGCTGTTGAAGAGAGCCTGTATTGTGTTGCAGTTTGGGGAAAGCATCCTGCTCTAAACTGGACATTGTACTGGGACAGAGAAAGTATTAAAATGGAAACTGTTCAAGCTGCTTTGTTTTCTTGATGCCCTCCAAACTTTCCATTTGCATTACTCAGTCTCTTCCTTTTTCCTGTAGCTCTTTGAATCACACCCCAAAGCTCCAACGCTGGATGGAGGCCATGAAGGAGGACCCTGCTATCAAGGCTACAATAACTGACCCACAGACATTCAAAAACTATCTCCAGCTGTATCTGAAGAACAGCCCTGAGGCATGTGATTATGGGCTCTGAGGTGCTAGCAGGAACGTGCTGGCTGAAGTGTTAGTGCTGTTTTTTCAGTGTGGGAAGTCAGTGTCATTTGGTGGGGGCTTTTCTGTGGTTGCATTCATAGTGGGGAATAAATCTGTGCTGAAAAGGTTGAGAAACCTGTGAACTCCACTCCTTCCTGTTGGGGGAAGGATGTGCTGGCTTCAAGCAGGAGATGGAACGTCATTGTTGGCCATGAATGTTCCATAAAGGAAAATTCTCCATTCAAAAGGTGATGGTCTGTAATCTCTGGGCTCTTTGTAGGCATTGCAGTGGGCAGTCCCTGAACTGATGCTGTTACCTGATTTAAAAATTGTAATACTTGTGTCTTCAAAATTAATAAAAAGCAAGCAATGTTGTCTTCAAACAGTTTTTCCTTCCTGTTTCTGAGCAGCTGTTAGTCACTGGACTGGTTACACAGAGAGAGAGGAGCAGTGTACTGTAAAGGCTAAAACAGATTGTGTGGCTTGTGAAGTTAAGATGTGATTCCTAGTGCAGACTGGTTGTCTCTTCAGACAGCTCTACTGCTAAAACACTCACTTTGCAGTCCTGCCCACCTACCCTTGAAGTAATGCTTGCAGGAGCCATCTAGTAAGGGCTTCTAGTTTTGGTTAGATATGCTAGGGCACTGTATGGTTATAATCCTTCTCTGCCCTTCTGAAGTACTGGTGTGTTTATTCTAGGTTCTAACCTAAAGGCTGGAGTAAGGAGTAAAGCCAACAAAAACAATATCCTGAGCAGAAGGACATTTATTTTCTGTTCTCAGAATTTGAAGCATTGCTCTGCTTGTCAAGGTGTAGGTAAAATTAGAGAGCAGGAATGGAGTTTAGTCAGAAACTTATGCTGGTGATGCCTTGTTGCTGGTGAAGGAAAGAGTATGTTCTGTTTCATCAGGTAAGTGGCAGGATCAGAGCTTTTTAGTTGAACATCTTTGAAGCTATCCTGCATGTTAATATAGCAGTGTGGGGACAAGATTATTTGAATCACAAGCAGTCACATGAAAAACTTCTTCCTCTCCTATTTTTTCCTGTTCACATCTGTGACTCATCCTGATGCTCAATTCTGTATGTCTGTCAGAGCACTAGCAACCCAAACTAGCCATAATTCCAGGGGATAAGCGCGCAGAAAGAAGTAAGGCAAAGCAGCGTGTCCAAGGGCAGGGCTGTGGTTCCTGTGGGGCTGAGGTGGTTGTCATGAGAGATCCAAGACTCTTCATATCTGCCTCCCATTGCAGTGAGGTGAGGTAGCATAGCAGAATGTGGTGGTTCATGGATTTCGTGGCAATTGAGACACTGGGAGTCTTGGAGCTTTTCTGAAGGAAAAGTAGACTGATCTTTTTCCTGTAACATGTTCTGCCCTGGCACGGTAACTCAGGTGGTGCATGCTCGTGTAACTTCAAGTAGGAAAAAGATTTGATGAGAAAAAAAGAATGAGCAGGAACTTGGTCTGTCAGCCTGTAGCTATTGGAGGGGCTTGTTTATGCTCTTACTAGCTTTAATTCAAAGTATGCAGCTTTTCCCCTCCTGTTTATCTTTATGGCTTTTAAACACATCTGGCACTACTTAGAAAAATAATAATTATGCTGCTGTTCCTTCCAGAATATTGTAGTTTTTTAAAAAGTTTCCAGTTGGGATGTGATGCTACACGTTTCACATGTAGATTGTCAGAAGACCCAGAGGAAGCCAAGAGCTGTGAAGTGTTGTCGTCAGGATGTGGATCTGGGCCCTTTCATTAGATGAAAGCAGGGTTTGAGCTTTATAAAGCCAATGTCTCTGAAGTAGTGTTGGTGGGATCTCAGTGGCAAACTTCCAAGAATTAACTGCAGAGCATTTTGATTTTATTAGCAGCTCTTCTTTGTGTAGAGCTTGTTAAAAGCTGTTAGGCTAGTGCTAGAAATATGTTACAGTTTGCTCCAATGTGTTATTTGACTGTAGTGGGAGATGTGACATTAGGGAGACCCAGTAATAGATTAAGAGCAGAGATCAGCATCCAAAAACTGAACTGGCTCCAGCCAGACCACAGTAACCCAGAGATTGTGTTATCTGAACAGAAAGAAATGCTCTTCCCATTTAGTGACTGTAGTGTACCATTATAAATGTGCTACTTCAGCAAAAAAAAAAAGTAAAATGAAATATTCTGCCTTATAATTTACTATTAAATATCTGTGTTCTAAATCCCCAAGCAGGCAGCTGGGGTCTTGAACTCATTACAGCAAAGCAAGAAATGCAGGCCTCAGGCAAAGTGTTTTTGATGTGGTAATGAATATGCAATACTGGCCCAGTCTTGAAAGGAGAAGACAAGTTATGTGGAATGGACTGGCTCGCTCAGGGTGGATGGGTGTAAAGGAGACATTTGCATTTTCAGTGTTGGTCAACAGAAGAGAAGGATGGAAGTCAGTGAGGAAAGGATCAAGATGAACAGCTCTCCCCTTTGGTCAGAGCTCTCCTTAAAACCTTCTGTGGATCAGGTAGTACAGTAAGTAGGTCTTTATTTGTCTTCTGCTCCATGTTTTGCCCTTGAAAATTTTTAGTGCTCTTGCTTTAAAAAAAAGAGGGTGCTTGTGTGTTTGTTTTCTGGTTTTGTTCCACCAAATATAACTGCTACTCGCACAGGTTAAAAAAGATAAATTCAGTATCAAGCAAACAAGGACAGAGTCTGTCTTACAAAAAAGGTGAGTTTGGTAGCATGATGGATAATAGATTGGGTTAGCAAGGCATAGGGCCTTGTTCTGTCCTGCATTTGTAGCATATCCCTGTATCTTTATTGACATCCTTGAGATGGTTGGTACCCTCATACAAGATGCTGTCCAGTGTTGTTCATTATAATTTTAGGATCCCTTATATTGAAGCTAAGAGAAAGGTTGAGGGGAGCCAAGACAGGAGGAAGGAATGGGGATCACAGGTTCTCACATCTGGGAAGTTTTGCTGAGTTTTGAGTAAGTTGAGTGGGAACCTGGGTGAATAGGACTGCAGCTGTAACAGAAGGCCCTTGCTTGGGGAAATTGTTGAGAAGTTTCAGTTTCTGTCTAGGGAGATATTAAAAGGGCCAGTGTTTCTTGCACTGAAAGTGGTAGTAACTAGATATATTGGTTTGAAAAGTTTCAAAAATAATGTACTACAGACGCATGGAACACTTGTGTCAACTTCACGCAGATGCCTGTGGATTTGTTGCTTTTTCTAGTCAATCATAAAGGAAAAGGGGATTTCAACTTTTTTGCTGTTTCACTTAATCTCAGATTCTTGTCATACTTCATTTAGCAGCTGTCTGTCCTGCATGGCTGTGAGTGCATGCATTGGCCATGTGGTGTTGGCACAATGTTACATGTCCTGGGACTGCTCTGCCCAGTTTTCCACTGTCATGGCATCTGTAATGTTCCCCTGCATTAGCAGGGTTTGAGAACTGACTGTGTTATCCTCTCTGTCTTTACTACTAGCCTGATTATTTCACCACAGTTCCTTGGACATGGATTTTACTTGGGAATGGCTTGTGAAAATGCAGTCTCTCTAAAGTTGTGAGGTCAGGGGCAATTTTACTAAATCACTCCCATTTTCTGTAAGATGGAAACAGTCTTTTCTACTGCTGGTCCAAAGCCAACAGGGATGGCAGTTGCTGATTTATCTGAGTAAAGTAATGATGCCACGTGATGTCATTAGTATTTTTCCCCTTCTACAACACTTCAGTTTACTAAAACAGTAGTTTCAAACTTGTCAATGATATGCAACTGTGCTTGGGGTAGAGTGTGACAGCTGTTTAGCAGTCTGCAATAACACTGTATCTGAGTCCAGGAGGGAGTGAGAATGCAGCTGGTATGAAGGTGCTGGTGGAGCCTGTATTGTGCCTCTCACAGCGTCTTCTGGTGAGCAGAAAGCAGCTTGTGAGAACTGCAGCACGTGCTGCAGGTTTGTGTCTTACAACCACCACCCTTGGCAAAGCTGATGGAAAAAGCCATCTCTCCAGGGGAAAGGGAGCCAGGAATAGGGGCACTGAACAGCCACAAGCTGGGTAGGGAACAGACAGTGTTTCCTCTAAGCTGCAAACCATTTGCATGAGTCACCTATGTGACTGCACAGCAAAAGCATAGGAGGGCTGAGAAAAAAGCTGTCAGCTTTAGACTGCCTGAAGAATTAATGAGGACCAATGGAGAAATTATGAATTAATACTGTCCTTCCTGCAGCTTTCTGCAGCATTCCTGCTACCCCAAAGGATGCTTTTGTGCCTTTCCTTCTGTCACTCAAACCATCCTCAGAAGGGAGCTCTCAACAAGAATCTGCTTTGGGCCAATCCACAGGTTGGAGTGTGGATGTTTTTTTCCCCTATGTATTCATCACAGAGCTCTTTTCTGTGCCTGTTGAGGCTTGGAAGCAGAGTTTGTCTCCTCTTACTTGTAGTAATTAAGGCATGGTGATTAATCAGCTGTTTGTCTTTGTGGGAAGACAGCTCTGATATAACCTGTGCATTCAAGCCCACAGATTAGGTGCCTGAATTCCTCTCCATATGCTTTATGTATCTTGGCTGTTCTCTGCTGCTCTATCTGTGGTCTGGATCAAACCTTTCACTTCCAAAGCTTTGCCAAGTGTCGCTCTGGCAGGGGAGTCAGTGTGGGGCTATGGTAGACAGCTGCATGTGGACAAGCCTTGCTTTTCTCTAGTTTTGCATACAGGAGGTTTGTAACAGTGACATGATGTGATAGCCCTGAAGGTGAACTGAACTGGCAGGAATATCCTGCTGAGAGTGCAGAACACCTCTGTTCTCTGGGAACACCCAGGTGATGGAGGCCAGGAGGAACTGCTCTGGATCATCTGTGCTTACAGGTACAGGAACCATCCAGGGCTGCCCTGCCCTGCCCTGCCTGGTGTGAGCAGGCAGGGATGAGATCTGGAACATGTTCTTAAGCTACATACCATCTCCCTGAGCATTTGGGAAATCCCTCTGTGCTGTCTGATTCCCAGTTAAGGGCTAGAGAGCAAGACTGAAGCTTGGGAGCCAGGGAATGGATTTCTTGATGCACCTGGGGAGGTGAAGTGACTGATGAGTCAGGCTGTGCACTGTGGTTACTGATCCCAGACCTGCCTAGCTCTGCCCCATGGGCCTGTATTGCACTGTGTTGGATCCTGAATGTTAGATGGTCTGAACAAAGGTGCCTAATTGGACTTCCAATGGCATTATAAGTGTCATGGCTCCTCTGCAAAGTAGGACAATACAGACAGAAATCTTGTCTCCTTACATGATTATATCTGAGTTGAGACTGTTAATGGCTGTGGGCCCACCAGTGGATTTGAAGATAGTTTCACATCTAAAACAAACTCCTTTTCCTGCTGTGTGTCTAAGAAACCCTTAAGAACTTCAATTGTTTTGTTTTTATTTTTGGGCACAATTTTTAACATAGTGCCACAGTCAGAGATTTTACAGGCACTCAAATATCTGAACAGGCTGTATTTAAATGTTTCACCTCAGCACTTTCTGTGCTTCCCCCTCAGAGCAGATCAATAAAGCTAATACCTTTTTCTTCCCTTCCTCCTCTAACATTCTGGGTGAGCTCTGGTTTTAGCTAGACAGATTTATAATTACTTGTAAATTCAGAGCCTTTATTTGCAGAGGTGCTGCCTTTGAATAATGACTGAGAAGCTTTGTTCTCTGCCTCTGCAGCCAGAGATTTTACTTCCAGCACTTAAGGAGTCTCAGATGACACTCTTAAATGTAATATAACTGGAAAATGAAGTTTCTTTTGAAATACATTGTAACATTAATTGATCCACAGCAGGGGCTTGCTCAGATTTCCGTTTTGATACCAGACTAGTCCAATAGATATGATGGGAATAACTGCTTGCATCCATCTTCCCTTAAGGCTCTGCTGCAAAGTTAGGTGGATCATTTTGAGAGCAGCAGAAGCAGTAACACAACTCTGCATTTTCTCACAGCTTATTTCTTCAGGTCAAAGTACCTACTGCCTTTTACTGCCCTGGGAACATTTAAAATACCTCTTTTGCGCTTTTGAAGCATTATGAGAGTCTTTGTCTCCTGTCCATTTGCGTGCTTGCTTAAAGACTATCAGAGTTTTTTCTGAGCTGTGTCAAAGTGAGTAAAAGTTGTTTGATGGATTCAGAAGCTACTTGGAAGGAGATGAAAGTACATCCCCTGGCCCAGATGTGTGAACACACCGACTGCTAAAAATAACCTAGTTTATGTTGCCATAAGGAATTCATTATTTCAGAAAAAGACAGGACTGCCTAGAATTTTACTTGGAAGGGATGCAGCAGCTCACATGTTTGGTTGAATCCCATGACCCAATACCTTGAGACATCCTTTTCCCAAACAATAGAATCCAGTTAAATATAAGTCAAAATCTGATCCTGTGCCAGTGGCGCTTGGGGACAGACCTGTGTTAGCTTTTAGTCCTGCGTGCAACAAACCATGATGCAGAGTTGAGCATCAACTCTGGATGGAACCTGTTCAATATGTGGGCAAATCCTGAGCAGTATCCCATTCTGAGACCAGTGTTACCAGTTTGACCCCTACTGGTACCTTACTGAATTCATGTTAGCATGCTTGTGAGTTGCCATATCCTCTGAGGTTGCTTTTTTTTTTTTTTTTTTTTTTTTTTTTTTTTTTTTTTTTTTTAATAGCACAGGTATTTCTGCCTGCTTGAAATAAAGGAGATTGTGTCTTTGCTTACAGCTACCCCATGAGTGGTAATAGGTCATTAGATAAATTTTTAAGCTAAACACCAATCTCTAGTGGGTGGCTTTCTCTTTCTGTTCTGCTTACTCTATGACAGATAATACTGCAATAATGGTCATGGCATGGTTCAAAAATCTAACAATTGCCCTTCTGAAAAAGGATTTTTCTAGGGATGTTACCATTTATGTTCCACAGCAACATTGAAGCAGTAAATTGAGGCAAAGAAAAAAACTGTTCTAGAAAATCAGGAGTTCAATGGAGAAAATGTTGCTGAGCTAGTCAGATAGCTTTGAAGCAGGATGGGTTCATTTTTGCTTGGTTTTGGTTGGTTTTGTTTTTTTGCTATAACAAAGCTGCACAAAACCAAGACTGCTGACGATCTTGGGCTAGAGAAGTCCCTTTCCAGCAGTGTGTGGTTGACCCAGGGAAATTCTAACTTCTGGCTAAGTAGATTTGGGCTGCAGCTCTTAAGCCAGCTGCTTCTCAGACCTACACAGTGCTGATTCAGCCCCACTGAGCCCTGGAAGGCAGAGTTATTAAAGGTGTGCAGGGCATTCTGTGGGGCTGGAAGACAATTTGTCAAGGAAACAGTAGTGCTTTTATTATATGAATTAATAACTAGCTCTGGGTGTGCTTCCAGAGCCAGAACATATTAGAATATTAACAAGGAGGTGCCATTCCCTTAAACCAGGCAAAGGAGTTAAGCAGGGGGTGGGTGTTAGCTGAACTTGGCTGTGGATACCCATAAAATAAGCAGGTAAAGAGGATTCCTCTGTGTGAAATGGAAATTCAGGAGATTTCTTGTTCAGCCCGTAAGGGCAAAATCTATCACCATTATTTAGGGCTTGCCACGAAAGGGTGTTTTTGAGCAGACACATTCAGAATAATTGCTTTGATTTCCTGTGGATTCATATTCTCAAGAAGAATGACATCCCTGGCATTACTTTGGGATAGCTATCGCACTTTATGTTCATGTTGCACTTTATTCTGCAATCATTTCTCCAGGGATTCTTGCTGCTGGGATCACACTGGAAACATCTCCCCTCCTTCCTTCTGCTCTCTTAGAAATATTTTGCAGGGAACTAGAAACAAAACAGACTTCATGTTAATTTAGATTTTGTACAAGACTTCCTTTATTATAAATAAAGCTGCATGAGAAGATCTATACAGATTGAACAGTGTCCTGCTATAGAAGCAGCAGTTTAAATACAGCATTGTCAATCAAGCAAGACCTTAGTCTGGAGAGTTCTGGTGTTACTGCCCATCTTGGCTGCATTGCCAAGATTCATCTCTGTACTACAGTTTTCTGAGCTAACATGTTACACAAAGACCCCCCCCACCCCAGTTCTAAAAAAAGACAAGTAATAAATAAAGCTATTTACCAGGTAGGGTCCTATGAGAGACAATTCCTCACTGAGCAGCAGCAAAGCTGTTACAGGTGCCTAAAGTCTCATTTCTTCACCACACAGAAAACACTGCAAAAACTTTGCATCAAAAATGGCTGGTGAACAAACACCAAATCCTGCTGCTTGAATACTGGATAAAAATTTAGATCATTTTGCTAAATTACATTTTTCACCCCTGTATATACCTGTATACAGAGCAACTTGGAAAGAGAGAAACTCTTTTCTGTGCCTGTTTAACAGTGAACACCTAACACCTCCCCTCAGAAGACATTCAGCTCCTGTACAGCAGTAATAACCCTAGACCAAGACATTTTCTAAAGGCAAATGGCTCCTGAGGCTATGCTGTAGATCAGTGGTTGCTATCAACCCACCACTAATTCCATTGCTTTGACAGAGCCTGTAATAAAATATTAAAACCACAAGTTGAGGGCTCAGGGAGTGGCTGGAAACCAGTGGAAGGAAACCAGTGGAAGGCACTTGGAGTTCATCTGTTGAATTCACCAGGTTAGCAAATGGCAAGAACAATATTGAGAGTCCAGGACAGGCTGTTTTCTTTTCTTTAGGATGTCTCACAGAGATCCAGGCATTGCCAAAGAGATGTTTGTTACTCAGGTGCCATATGCAGTTTGGTTTTAAAAGAACCACAAAATCTCACTTCTACTCCCATCCTTTAAAGCTGCTTCCCATGATTATCCACCCAGATTTCAATCAAGGCCGAACTGCTCATGGGCAGCACTAAAATGTCTAAAGACATTTTTACTGGCTGGCAGCTGATGGAACTGACTTGTCTTATAAACCTTATTTTGTAAAATGTGAGCATGGGCTTTTACTAATACGCTCAGATCTTTGCTGTGGGCAAAGATTTGATCCAGGAGAGACAAGGAAGTCCAAGGAATGATGTGCTTCACATCATGGCCTCCTTGTACCATGGCAGAGGTGTGGTCCAAAGAAACACTTTCACACCAGCTTCTCCTCTGATGGGACATGTCTGTACCTTTGCTTTGCAAGGAAGATCTCCACTCTGAGGCTGACTGGAGCACAGCTTATAATCACAGATAACATTTCCCCCAACAGGTCTAAGTGGGTCCCCTCACAGATCACTTTAAAGGTGCTCAGGACAAAATGAGTATTGCATGTAGGAAAACTAAGCCACGCAATTTGCCTTCAGTAGAGTCAAATCCATAAATTACTTGATTCAGTTCCAGCTTCTGTTCAACTAAACCCCATGGGAATCCTTCAGGGTCAGTTTGGGCGTAAGAGAGAACAGGCATACAAGTACAGAAAACAAAGAACAAAAGATTCAATTCACTTATCAGTTCAGGTTCCCTTTGAGTCTGAGCAGCAGTGCTTGGGGCTGTGTAAAGACGAGTTTGGGCACGTTTACAAGCTCGTTGCAACTGGTGTTGCAAAGCTTTGTTCTGACATTTTAATAGGGGAGTTACCTTATTCTGTTCAACAGCCTTTTCTTCTCATGGTCTTCCTGCTCAACCTTATATAAAAGTTATTTTTCAACTCTGAATGTCATTTCCTGAGAGACCTGGGTCACAAATTTGTTTCTGTTCTTTGGACAGTCTAAATTTAGACTCCTGACAGGAAATGGCAGAGAAATTCTAATTTCTCTCTGGCTGGGCTGGGAGCACATTTAGAAGCAACTTCAACCACAACTGCTCCAGCGTGACCTGCCTGCCAGCAGTGGATGTAAAGCTGGGTCTGCTACAGGCACTTTGCAGTAAACCTGGGCAGGTAATAATGGCAAATCACCTGGGTTTGCAAACGACTTACACAGCTTCTGAGGTAGCCTCCAGGCTGCAGTACTGACCCACCCTCCCTGTACCTCTGCTTGTCACTACCTGCTTGCCATGGCCCTTGAGATTGCTCCTGCTCTCTTTCTTACTGGGGAAAGCCTTCTTGACTGTACTAAGGAAAGCCAGAGATTTACAGCACTCGTTAGCGTCAGCAATTAGTCCTGCCCTGTTGCTCTCCTGGCAATCTCCCAGGCACTCATCACCAAGGATGCTGAAGCAAGCATGGATGATCCAAGACTTTTTCTTACTGGCATTACCCACCAGCCTCTTCTCCCCCATTGCTACCTACCCCTTACTTTCTGTTCAGAGATCCTACTTAACTACCTGTGGTAATAAAAGCCAAGGGAGGCAGCACTTTGGGCATAGCTCTGTCACCATCTGTGCCTTCTTATAAACCAGGTGTGGAGACAGGAGTTACAGCTTTCTCTGCCTCTGTGTGTGAAGTGTCCCTCAGAGGTGGCAGGACAGAGAAAAGTAGACACCAATGAGGTGGTGAAACAGTTTTTACCAGGAAAAGGGAAGAGAGGACATGTCTATGGAGAGTTTGCTTATCAACTGGATAAGGTTGGATAACAAGCTTAATGCTGTATGCTGTCTCCAGCAGTGATACAGGATTGAATCTTCTCTCTGACGTGATAGAGAGGATTGATAAAAAGGGACATGTGGAGTGATGGTAAAAGCATCCCTGACAGGTCTTACCTCACAGAACAACCACCCTCTTGTAAACAGGATTAAGTGAAGCCCTAGTGTAAAACTTTGCAGGAAATCCTAGTGTGAGAAAATGGTAGGAAAATGGTAGGCCTCCCTAGCACTGGAGGCCAGGCTTCTAGGACTAGCATAAAGCAATTATGCACTGGGGCCCTGGTTTGGACCCCACACTCAGGAGGGTGAGGATCTCGTGAGTCCTCTCCTTCAGCAAAGCCACCTTGCTGGGGCTAGGCAGCCCACTGGCACAGCACTAACATGCTTCCTGTGGGATTTCAAGCATTTCCATTTCTGCAATGTTTTGGTTTTTGTTTTAGCACATGCCTCAAGATTCTCCCCTGGCCTGAAAGCCTGCAGCAGCTCTCCTCCTTTGCACTCCCAGCTCAGCAAATTACAGTCTACTAGTGCAGCTCCTCAGAGCAGCAGTCTTTAAAAAGATTGAGGAGAATGTATAAAGTAGCTTTTGCCTGCATATGTGGAGCAGAAGGGATGCAACATGGATCATAAGGCAGCTGCAAGCAGCACTGCCCAGATCCACTACATGCACATCTTTTTTCATCCCTTCCTTCTCCTCCCTGCTGGCCTTGGCCTAATTAAAACCATGTGCAGAGAGTCACACTCTCATTTGGAGGGTGATTGTTCACTCCTGCTACCAGACTTCTGAGATTGGCTTCATTACAGGATAGTTTTGGAGAACTGCTTCTTTCAGGAAAGCAAAATTTACAGCAGTCATAAAATCATCATAGTTTAGGCTTGGAGGGACCTTCAAAGATCATATAGTTCAAGCCCTGCCCTTCCTTTCTCTCTAGGCTGTTCTCACGCCTTAGTGCCCCAAGGTAAAGAAAACAAACAACCCAAAATGTCAGAACCCAGTAGTGGTGTTTCTTTTATCTAAGATAATAAAGGTTCCTGTTCATTGATCCATACAAAATAGGCAGGAATATAAACCATTAGCCATGTTACCATGGAAGACTTGAATGAAATGGTCTGATGACATAGACCCTGCTCTGCTACATCTTCCCACAGGAGAAAAAATGTGCAGGGGTATTTCTGAAGGACAGGACAAGTCATTTAAGTGACTGCTGCAAGTCCAATAGAGAAATATTTTTCTTCTTCTTTTTTTTTTTTTTTTTTTTAACTACAGTTACCTTTTGAAGCTGTGCTTTATTTAAGGATCTCCATCCAGTCCAGATCTTGTGCATGACCCTCCTCCTCCCCACACCAGCATGTAGACTTATGTTGAACTTCCCATTGGTCAAAGAGCTCCTGCTGTCTGCAAGCAGACAGGCTCTTTGATCCCAAGATCCTGTCTCTGATTCTCCCACTCTGTTCTTATCTCCCCCTTCTGAAGGAAATGAAGTATTTGGCCACCATCACACCCCACCCCCATTTGCATTGCAGGCATCTGAATAAATTACTTATATTTGTTGCTCACCACTGCTGCAGCATGAGGCACAATAGAAAAAATATATTCTTAGATGCATAAAACCAAGCACAGCAGTGGAACAGAAACCTAGTTCAACACCACATCTTCCAGTTTCTCCCTATTCTCCCCCCATAGCCTCTCCCTTTCAGCAGGAACCACGGCCCAGGACTGGTTCAGCTCCAGACAAGAAGCTCTACTGGCAAAGTCAGTTGTCTCCAGGAGGCTTCAGAAAGTTGCCCTCTGGACTTGTGCTTAGAGTTTGGCTTTGGTTAAAGGGGCTCCTTATGGATCCCATTGGTGTGTGCAAGGGGAATGTGCACTGTGTACTCATTTATCAGTGCAGACATGTTCCTGAGCATCTCGTGGAACGTGTCCACCATCTTCCTGTAAATGTCCCTGCGTAGCACAAAGGGACGGAAAAGGTTGAGAGGCTCAGCCCTCTGAAATATGACGGGGAAAGCCAGCTCTGCTGGTACCTTCCCATTGCCAATAAAGAAGTGATAAAGCTTCTTTTCATGCAAACATTTTTCTAGGAATTTCAGCATGTCCTGTAGGCGGGCCTCCAGCTTTTCTGGGGCCCAGTCCTGACTGGGACGTGCCTGCAGGAGATGCAGCAGCACTGTTTTCAGGTGGTAATTGGTGAGCCCGCTGGGACCTGTGAGGCTGCACTGCTTCCCATGGAGGAAGGAGAGGATCTGAAGGCAGCTGACGTGGCAGGCATTGGCAGGCAGTGTTTTGGAGACCAGCTGGATGAACCTCCTCTCATACACTGCGAAAGTGAGAAACCAGTGGGTGCTGGAGGGGATGTCTGCTGCCAGGCTGCTCCGAGGGAAGTGGGAGATGAAGTAAACGTCAGAGTTCTCATACTGCACCACAGGGGTGAGGTTGAAGGCAATCGATTTCCCCGATTTAAATTTTATCTTCAGGGCTCCTGGCGAGTCCAGGAGGCTGAAGGAAAGGTCAAATTCATATTTGTGGGAAATTCTGTTCCAGGCCTTGGTTACGGCAATCTGGAACCACTTCATGACTTGGTCGGCATCCAGATACTGAGTATTTTTGAAGCACAGGAGGTCTTCCATCTCACTGCTGGGCCTGGTACTACTGACATGGCTATGGAGGAGGCACAGCATATCTTCCCCTAGTTTAGTCTTGTCACAGATGCAACCTGTCGCATCCTCATCTGCCCTGCACACCTTGATAGTGCCGTAACCTTGTTCATCTGGGGGAAAAGAGTCACCAGAGCACCAGGTCTGGCAGCGAAAGCAGTAAGGCTCTGGGGGAGCAAAAGGCACTATCAGATCACAGACGAAGGGTTTACGCACTCTCCAGTTCTCATACATGCTCCCCACACCCATGCAATCTTCCACTTCCATGTCAGCATCCCGGTTACAAACGCTCCTCAAGGCCTCCAGCAGGTCATCTGCAAAGCCTTCCACCATCTCCCGCATCCTGGCCATGTCTCCAGTGGTACCCAGGATACGCTTCTCATAGAAGCTGGCCAGGACAGCCTTGTCAGGCAAGGCCACTCCTTTAAATGCTTTCCCCAGGACTGCCATGTCATCCTCTTCTCCTCCTATGTCCTGCCAATTCCCTTCCTGGAAATCCTGCCTCCAGAGCTCGATCAGCAGGAAGATGACCATGGAGAGGGCAGTCCACATATCCCATCGGACCTTTTCCTCTTTGCTTTCCTCCACTACCACTGCAGCCTTTTCCAGAGCCTTCTGTGTGGCTTCCTGGTCTGCGATTTCCTGCTCCAAGCGCAACTGCTCCAGCCGCAGGCTCTCCTCCCGCTCCTTCATCTTCTGGATGATTTCTTCTGTGTTCTCGGGGACGGTGCCATTCTCCTTAGGGAAGAAGAGCGGGTGGTTGACAATAGCTGTAATCACCAGTAGGCACACCCGGAAGAGTCCCACGGGCATGGCAGTTCCTTCCCTGGAAGAGAAAGAAAGGTGAAATGACCCATGGTTTGGAATATATTCCCTCAGGTGCGAAAATGAAAGAAACTCCCCACTGCAATAAGAACTTTGACATTCTTTCCAGCCCTGGAAAAAATGCTCGAATCTAGAAACCACTAAGTGCACACCCATTTCTGCAAGTTATCAACCAACTTCCCAAAGAGGCTTTATCAGCTGACGGTGAGGATGAAAGTGGCTCTTATCAAATGAACTTTGAAAAACAGAACTCTGAAGGCACTTCCTGCTGTCAACCCACTACAATGCTGTTGGGCAGTATGGGAGGGCATGTCCTTCCTTTGCCTCTCCTTTAAAATTCCCTGGACAGAAAAGGAAAGAAAGAAGCAGGCAGAACCTCTCCAGCTGTATAAAAGCAGGACTGGAGATGAGCACTGCTTTTCCTCAACATAAAGTTAATATTTCAGATGTGGCAGGTCTGTCCTGGCTACATTCCATGTTAAGTATGTCTGGGAACCCACACAGCCTGCCTGGATGTGCCCTGGATCAGGGCAACTTTTACTGCCCTGCTTGTGAGCTGCACCTGGGTGGGAACAAGCCTGCACAGTTTTGTGCTTCTAAGCAGGCATTACAGGCAAAGCTCTTCCTGCCTTTCAGCACCATCAGGATCAGGCTGTGGCAAACCCTCCTGGCCCCCAGGATGGCTCATGATTGCAGTTCCCAGAAAAAGGGCACAGACAGAGACTCTGCAAATATGGAAAGGGTTTCCTTTAGCCCAGTGGTTCTAAAAGCGTCAGACTGCTTATTTTTGTGCTTACTACATTACTGACCTGTAGTAGCACATTAGTATCTCATTTATGGCTTTGATGTAAGCCGTCTCCCCCAAGCACCCCCTTAACAGCTGTGCTTGCAGCCAGCTCACTCCTATTTGCAGTGACCTCAACAAGGCTTGAGCCACATCCCAGCCATGTGGCAGCAACAGTCCTGTGTGTCAGCCCATGCACAGGCCCTTGGCATGATTGAGACCACTACGGTGTTTTGGAGTGGCTTTGTGTGGTTACTGGCTCTGCTGCTCCAACCCCACATTCAATAAAGCTTTCTGTGCCATGGGGCTCACAATGAAAGGATTTAATTCCCAACCTTCTGGGACATGGTCCCATTGCCAGGGTCTCTGCCTGGTGGTGACAAGGCCTGCTAGAGGGCTGGGCCAGATGGTGCTCAGGCTAAAGCCTGGGCTGTCTCCTCCCAGCTGGCATTTCTTCCAGCCCCATTCTGGAGGGCTGGCATCACTATCAAAAGCCCAAAGTGCCTGCTCAGGGCAGTACAATCTGAAGTTGTCACCCATTGCTGTGATGTCGGAAGCTCACCAGTCCCCCTTTCTAGCAAAATCACCTCTCAATCCTAGCACAGGAAGATCAGAAGGACAAGATGGACAAGCAGGGATATTTCTTCTTCCAGCTGGGAAATTTTAGGACAGCTGCTTTAGTGTCTCAAAAGTGCTTGCAAGAGAAGGGCTTCTGTTACAGAAATAAAGTCTACCAATAACATATTTCATCAATCAGACCAGAAATAGCAATCTCATTCCTAAGTAATTCTGCTGTGGGAATGAAGCTGTTTCACAGAGAGCCAAGAGATGGTGAGGCACTCTGTGTGCTCCAGGGGCTCAGGGCTGTAATTCCCACCCCCTGGAATAGCTCCTTCCTGGCTTGAACCCAGCATGTTTTGGTGCCACAGCAATCCTGCTGTCCCAGCATCTGGGCAAGAAGGAAAATATCTCTGGCAATCTCATTTATGCCTCCACAGGGCACACAATAAAGACAGATCCACCCCAGTGGACCTTGTTATTGTAACTGCACAACAAACTGCTAGTTTTGATTGCAGGAACCTGGATTTCCTTAATGTGAGCATTTACAGTACATGGGAACTGTATCCTTCAGCACACAATTATCTTTGCTTATGAGAGGGCTGGGACTGGAATAACAAGGGAAGGGAACAGGATTGAGATGCATTGTCCAAGCAGCAAGAAAATTCACACGGTGCTCAGGATAATGCTCCATGCCCCTCCCTGTGTAACAATTACCAGCTACCCCTTTTTTAGATCCCATGCACATGCATAGATGAATGTTCTTATGCAGACATTGCTCTGGAAATAGTTTGTGGCCCTATCTTGTCCTTTTTTACATTTACATTAACTCTTTAATTCATCAGGCAATGAATTAAAGCTGAATTAATGCCCAAATCTGGGTGTTCCAGTTATTCTGTGAGCTCCACGCCTGGCAACATTTTCAAAATAAACTGGGGTCGCCCTGCCTTGCAAAGGGTTTTATCAGTTTGCTGGGGCAGGGCAGGAAGTGCTGGTGAGTTCCTTTCCTTAGTGCTACCCTCTTGCAGACCACGTGTGCCTTCCAAGCTTAAAAATAACATGGCCAGGGGCCAGGTGCCTCATTCTTGCAGTCTTCACCAGGATGACATCACTGCTCTGCTCTGCTAGACCACTGTCCCTGCAGATGAAGTGTTTTACTGTTACCACATTACTTCTGAGGTGTGTAAGGCTGAAACAATCAGCTTCCTTAAGATGTTCTTTCTCATGCCCAGATGCCCATGGGCACACTGCTGCCACAGGTTACCTGTCCCAAAGCTCTGCTAGCAGCAGGGGTTAGGCCAGACCTTGCCAGGTCCATCAGTGGATGGCTCAGCTGAATTCACTCTGGGTTACACTGACATTCTAGGATACCCCAGATCATTTTGCAGCAACCTCTTCCCTCAGCAAGCACTACAGGTATCAGCCTCTGGAAACTGGAAGTGACAAGATCTTCAGATCACGCTGATTTGCAAGAGGCATGTCTGTTTTCAGCCCAGAGCAAGTTCTGCTGGCCAAAACTGCCCTTTTGCTACTGCAGCTACTCACTCCAGAAAATGAAGCCAAACATTAACCTCAGTTAAGGCTAATGCTGCCCAGTGGCCAAAGTCAGTGGAGCCTGCCCTTGGCAGCAGCCAGGGTGGTACAGGCAGAGCATTCCCACACCTCTCAGACACAGCTTTCCTGGCTAATGTGAAAGACTCAATAATACAGGTGAAACCAGTAGCACTGCCTGCTATGGCGCTCCAGCATTCCCCATAACAAAGGCTGCTCTTTTCCCTTGCTTTTAACTTCAGCCCAAGCTATTTAAGTCTGATAAAAATATTTATGCCGGCTCAGGCTGAGACAGCTTTTGTGTGGGGAGGAGGGAGGGAGTCCAAACCATTCCAGGCTTGAGACTAAGAAAGAGAAATGGCATTTTTTCAATCTACGCATCAAATTTAGCAATTTGATTTTAGTTTCAAATATAGGGGAAAAAATAAAAGGTATTTTTAAGTTTTAAAGTAGCAAGTTCTCAAAGGAATCTGCAACCTTTTCTGAATTTCTAACCCTGACAGTTTTTTCCCATTTAGAGTATAAACAACATCTGGATTCAGTAACAGGCTTACATCCTACCTACCTTCTGCAGACCCTCTTGTGGCAGTCCTGGGGCTCCAAAGACCCCCAGAGGGTGCTGTGGTCACAGGTAGGCCACTCCTGCCAGCAGCCAAAGCAGCCCTTGCTCTGCTCCCTGGGCAGGTGAGAATGCAGAGACCCCTCTTTTCTCCCGTGGGCACAAAGCAGGGAAAGGTGTAGGAAGACCAAAGAGAGCTGCTTGGGAAATGAAGAAAGGCCAGAGTATGTGAAACCTCACTGTCTTGATGCGAAGCTGTCTCTGCTCACTGCCCAGCATGTGATGCTACTTGTTCAAACCTGACTCTGGTACTAGAATTCGTTTCCTTCTGGGCTTTTCTGTGGCACTCACTGCTGTAGTGACTAGGGGCTTCACTAAGTTTAAGGTTAATGATCACTGCACAACCCTGGGAAGTGAGGAGGCAGGCACCATCCACCCTCCAGCTGGGAGTGAGGTTTCAGAGAGATAAAAACAGCTGATCACTCTGTTGCCTGATTACAAACAATCAGCTGCATCCTGCAGCACTTGGCATGTTCAAAGGGTCCACCAAGAACACCCATAGCCCTCCACCCTCAGCTCCCAGGCAGGTTAGGTCTCATCCTTTCAAATCTGAAGCTGCCTCCCCAGCTGGAGGATCCTGACCAGCTCCAGAACAGGTCCTGGATGATGCAGGAAGCCCCAAGAGAGGAAGGGGAATGAAAATGCTGCTGTCATGCAGTTCAGGTTGGTGCCTTGAAGTCACAGCAGAAGGAGGCCAGGTCTCACCCTAGCTGATCTGAGAGCCTTTGCTGCACAATTTACTAATGTTTGGCTTGCTGAAGCACAGTTCCAGGTAGCACAGCATAAGAAAAGGGAAGCAGCACAGGAAGAAGCCTTCACAGAGCCAGGCAGCAGCAGCTCCACCTTCAGCTTCTCCTCCTCACCTGGGAGCATCACAGAGCTCATTCAAGGTTTGTGTGGACCAGCCTGAAGCAGCTGCTGCCCTGTGGCAATGTGTGCCCCTTCCCAAGCCACCCTGTCACAGGGATTTCCTTGAGGGACAGCAAAGTCCTTCATGGAGATGATGATGCTCAAAGTCATAACAATGTCCTGTCCCTTCCAGCTACATGTGCTTAATTTCTGATGTCCCTAAGCCTTCCTCACACCCTTTTCCATAGCAGCTTCAGAACCTTTTGCCTCCTGCTCAGCCTGGCAAAGGAAAGAAAGAGGTGGCAGCTTGCAGCTTGCCTCTCCAGGCTGCTCATGTGCTCTGAGCCCAGATAACCCTCCACCTTCTCTGATGACAAGGGAAAGTATTTCCCTATCATTAAAAGTGCCTTTATTTACTCAGGAGTTCCTGATGCAGCTTTATTTTTTCATCCATTTTATTCCTCTAAATTTTGAATCATGGTAAGCAAAACATGCTCTGGCTGGTGGTCAGCAATAAACCAGGCAGGAGTGAGCTGAAGCTTTGATTCTTAAATTGGGAAAACCTGAGTCAAGCCACTGAGTGCAGTTCAGTATTACACTGGAACACGCCAAGACATCACTTACAACACGCTCGATTGCTTCCTGCAATCTGGCTGACACAAAAGGCAATGAATAGGTGGCTGCAACATTGTGTTTTGCTTTGGTAGGCTGCAAGAAAAGAGGTATGTCAAGTAGATGATAGAAAATACAGATGGTTGGGAGGCTTTTTTCATTGAAAGCTGCCAAAGTTTTGAAACCAGTACTTTCACGGGAACAAGTATGATTTCTGACTCTCTTATTGGGAAGGTCCTTGAGGTTTGGAAAGGACTCTGCTACTTGTTTTGACTGCAGAAATTAACAGGTCAAACCAGGCACTAAGCTGCAACTGGGACTTTCTTACCGGGAAGATGTGAACCTCAGTCTGAGGGGTTTCAGGCCCAGCCCGGCCGTGCTTCCTCATGGTTGAGCTTCTGGGAGCTCTGTGATTCCTTCTCTTGCTGTACAACAGTGAACAAATTACCTTTTGGCCTTTGAGTGTTTAGTCTTAAAAAGCTTCTGCTGCATATATGAAGATCAGTAAAGTAATAAAAGTTTGCTGAAAGCCCCTAGTAATGCACCATATCCTTCTCCAATTTGCAAATATCACTGCTACCTCTGCAGGTATTCACAGATACGATCCAGCTACCACTGACAGAAATCATAGTTTCTCTTAGTGGGGACTACAAGCTCTGATTTGTAAGAAACTTGCATAATGACAGAGAAATGGGAATTACAGAGATGCATGTCAGTATTATTGTTAGTGCCCAAAACCTGGACAGATGCAGTTCCTTAGACAACCCCACACCCACACAGCACAGACAGGAAAATAAGGGATAAAAATCCAATTCAGAGCCTGAGCAGCACCAACTTGTGCTGTTCTTTCAGCCCCTATGAATTAAGCTGTGTGCAGGACATCAGTGGGATGAGATGTCAGCTGGGACAGAACAGTGCAAGCTATAGCAGCTCTAACTCATGTTCTGACTTGTTGTTCAGCATTAAATTAGTGCTACAGACAAAGTAGGGAATTCCAGCTGCCAGCACAATCACAGTTGGTTCAGCACAGACAGGTGGGACTGGGCTCTGTCTTTGTTTCTCTACCAAAGCTTCAAGTGGGGAAGGACCAAATGCACCAATTACATGAGGTGCAGGGGCCTGGATGTTGAGACTGGTAACACAACCACGTTTAAAACCAGAACAAGCCAACTGGTCTGCACAGGACTATGGCAGTCAGGTATGGCAGAGAACTGCCTTCCAAACCATGCCTGGAAGCCACACCTCAGATTAGCTGCTTGGCCACAGCACAGCAGTTGGACAAGGCCACTTGCCTGACAGCTATTGTTCTGCTGTTTGACTAGAACATGAGCCTCTCGTAACATCCGTGGACATCCTGTCCCAGGCCTGCTGCAGTGCCAGCAGGGTCAGCCGCGCAGCCCGAGTCGGACATCCTGCCCAACAGGTCTGCTGCGCACTTTCGGAAACAATATGTTCCTCCTGGGGGTCACCAGATCAGGTATTTCCAAGGAAATGCTGATGCTCATCCTGTGTACAGGACTAGATAGCCCTCCCTTCCCACGGGCAGGCGGGTTCAGGGGGAATAAGCACGTGAAGGGCACTGAGAGTGCTCTGGAAGCAGATACTGCTGTGCAGCCCCAGGTCCAAACGAGAGACTTTGTCAGCTTCTCTCCAAGCAGAGGAGTGCTTGACTGGCCCTAGGAAACATAGGTAGTCTCTCTCCTGTCTTCCAGTCATGTACTGCCTTTGCCATCAGGAAGCTTTTTCTCAGGCCTTGTTATATCTCCCTTGCTGCAGTTTGAACCCCCTAACATTCCAGTGCCCACTGTGGGTATAAGTAGGATGGATTCTTTTTTTCTTCTTGCAGGAGCACCCAGGATGTGCAGAGGTACTCCCGTCCTGCCTCAGCTTTCACTGTATACAGGTGCATTTACAAGCTATTGGCATAAAATCCCACGTTCCCCCTTACCCCAAAGCCTAGACAGTACAAAGTATTCTTCCTGGCTCAAAGGGAGCTATTTGCCTTCTAGGGCTCTTTTCCAAAACCCACAGAGATATGTCACGTGTTAGATTTTCAGTTTCATCAGCAAGTGGGGATTTATTGGGCCCATTTCTAAGTCATTGTTTCTCAGTGCATACAGGTATCATGCCACTAATCAAATCATGCCACTAATCAAAACACTAATCAAAACATGATCCTCTTCCTGCCCCAGGAGCCAGCAGCCACCATTAAAGACAGCTTTAACAACTAATGAATAACGCAGAGACACGTCATGTCCCCAAGGCACTCACTGTTTACTCCTTGCAAGGCTGGACCCAGGAGAGGGTGCCTGTGGAGACCAGGAGACAGCCAACTGCATGAGGAGTGTGTTACTCAGCATCCTGCTCATTGCCTGAATGTGTTTTTATTGCTTTTTGATATGCAAGCCTGCTCAGCTCTTGTCAGCAAGCAGGACAAATGCAGTCTGTAGAGTGCCTTGGGTTCCCTCTGCTATGGCCAAGAAGGGGCTTTAGAAATTGGAACATAGTGTTGGCTGCAGGAGAGGCAGGAGGGCAAAGGTAGGAAGTGTGTATGTGACTCCCACCCATGGATTGAGCTGTTGTAGTAGGACCACAGCCAGGAACAGCTTGTGTTTTTAAGCCAAATAAATTTTGTTTGGTTTTGTCTGTTAATAGTGAGGAAAACTGGAGTAACTGGAGTAGACCAAACTTTTGTGGGTTTTGGGTTCTTTTTGGTTTTTTTTTTTTTTTTTTTTTTTTTTTTAAGAGGAGAAAAGACACAGGCAAAGAAAAAACCCTTAGCTTACCACCCTTACCATCACCCTCCTCCTCCAACCCAACATGATGGGAGCCTGGGCAATAGCTGCTCATTCCCTTGCACAATTTTTCATCTGTACAGATGGACAAACACCCCTGCTGCTCCACCAAAAGCCTGATAGTGTCAACCACAATGGATGGAGCACTCTCACTGCACAGATCCTCTCTGGCCTCCACCTGGTGCTGGGCCTTGCCCTGGCTGTCACTCCCTCAGCCACACAACAGCTCCTTGCACGTGAGGAAGCCATGGCTCACAGATCCTGCCTGGCAGTCTCCTCAGGGAGAGGTGGTGAGTAGAGAAAAAGATCAATTGTCAAGATGTTTCTTTAAATCTGCCCTCCTTTTCCTTGCTTAATTCTCAGCAAGGTGGAAAAACCCCATACCAGTGTTGTTAAATCAGGCAGTGGTTACTCTGGCTCTCCTCATCCTGTGGTAAGCACATGCATCCTTGTACATTCAACTTAATCGTGCACCCATTGGAACAAATGCTTTGGTATTAAAATAATTGGTGGAACCATTATTAGAAAGTTGATTTCCCAGCAGGGATACAGCACTCCAGCACATCTCAGAAGAGCACATGTGGATGTTGGCAGGGCTCAGATATGACTTGCAGAGTGATTACATTTTATATATTAACTACAAAGTCCCATTTCGGTCATGAATGATGAGCACTTACACATTACAGACAGTAGAAAGCACAGTAGTCACCAGACACTTCCACACTGAGACGCTGAACAAAAACACAGCAAAAAGAAATTATCGTCTCGGGTTGGGAATTTGGCTGATCTGAGATCTTCCACTCCATCACAGTCTTGACTCAGTGACAAAGCCACACTCATAGATCATGAAACCTGCAGGCCCAGGTATCTGCTTAAAAAGGACCCAAAACTACTGGATGGGATTGAAGGTTTGTGTGATATTGGACCATTGTTTTGCTAACTAGTCACTGCTGTTTGTATTCAAACAATAGGGAAATAACTCTATTTAAAAGCTGGCTATTGTTGCCAAAACAACCACAGAAATCAAAAGCAATGCTTTATTCCATTGCCTGAAATTCCAGCTTTTTTTTTTTTAACACAATATAGTTCTTTAAATAAAAGTTAAAAACAAAACACAACCCAAACGACTGTGAAAGCCCCTGCAGGGATGGGTAGAGGGTGTGGAATGAAGAGAGAACAAGAGCACTTTTACTGCATTGCCCCATTTCCTTGCCCCTCACCAGGATGACTCCCTGATCTAAGCAGAGACACTGTGCATCGTACACAGCCTCTGAGGAAGAATCAACTCTTACTTCATTACCTAGTGATTCTAGGAAAGATCAGGAGAAACAACACAAATGCTTTGGGAAGCAGAAATCCCAGTCTTGGCTCACTTACCATAAACCTAAAAACTGCCAAGGCAGACGCATGCACAAAAATATGTTGGCTGCAGAGTACTTCTGGCTAATCCTGCTCTTCAAAATGAGTTTGAGTAAATAAAAAGCAGCAGAAGAAAGCAAAGTCATACAAGAAAACAAACTGCCCCACTTCCATACAATATTTCCATGAAGCTCATCCTTTCAGCACCCATGGCCACCAATCCAGAGCCATCTTCATCCAAGGGAATGACTCAGAGACAGGCTATTGCTTCATGCACTCATATTTAATAATTTTCATGTGTTCTCTGCTCGGTCCCCTCTTCTTACCAAGAAAAGGAAATATCTCTAAGCTCTTTGTTTTACTGAAGAATTTGTAAACTGAATGCTGGGAAGAATAACTCTAAAAAGACTCAAGGGGAAAGGAGCAATGTAACTTGCAGTGCTGCAGCAGAAATATCAAACACACATATATTAAGGTTGTGAAGCCACGTGGTTTTCATTTGGGATGTGTGGGGTGAGCACATACGATTGCTTTCTTTATACCCTCAGCACAACAAAGGAAGGCTTTGTTTGAAAGCCAAGGGACAGCCTCTCGGCTCACTTAAAGGCTAAGTTACAACCTACTGGGAACTGTGAGTCATAGCTGTGGGGCCCTGCTCACAGGCACAAAACCCCCTCTGCTGCAGCAGGCAAGGAGCTCAGCAAGGAGCTCCACATGGGAGACCCAAAGCGTCCAGGACTAGCAGCAAATACAGGCTGAGCTGAGAGCACGTGTTGTGGATGACTTAGCACACAAACACATCCCTTTCTGTCGACATTTCTGCTGTAACTCTGTCAGAGTGTGAGATCATAACCCTGCACCTATTCCAAGAGCACGATGCAGCTATGACTAACAGGAAGGTGGGATAAACATAATCCAAACACCTTCAGACCATCTTTTGATTTTGGCTGCAGAAGAGCATGGCCATGATTCTTAGACTGAGCATAGCCAGCTCACTAGGTGGGACCACACTAGAGCTCTATCCTTAAGTCACCTACTGTGCCAAATAATTTGTGTTATTATGTGTTACAGGAGGGGAGGGTCAACTGATGGACTTCAGTTGCCCAAAATAAAGACATCCATTCTTGCCCCTGCAAGACTGGAAGATAAGGGTAAGTTTTAATTACCATGCATGAGTTGCAATCTGCAGTGCAGAGGTGTTTGTGTCCTGCTGAAACTTCAAATATTTTCCCTCACATTTCCAATAGTCCCAAGGTACTTGGTTGCTAAATCCCCAGAGGGCTTTAGAAATCAAATTCTCCTCTGAAACCAGTGGCAGTAAGGTGCCTGAACATCCAGAAGGAAATAGATTAGGATCAAAGCATTCTGGGTGCAGATACAGAAGACCAAGCCCCTCTGAGAAGCATTATAGTGTGAATATCAAGTGTGACATTTTAAGCTTGAGAACATCTCCTTAGCTCTGCCTCTGGTACGTGTTAACAATCTACAAGAGCTTAAAAAATAGGAGGAAAAAGAGGTCTGAAAAAGCAATAGAGATTCTTCCCTCTGCCTCACGCATGGCTTACACTGTGCCTGGATGATTTCTGGCAAGTCTTTGTTTACTTTGTTCTGAAAAGCTTCCAGCAAATCTCTGCCTCCCAAGGCAGTCTAGACTGCTGCTTAGCTGCCCCTACCTGCAGGAAAGTCTCCTTATCACTGCATGTGCTTTTTCCAAAACAAGCTGTTTGGATCCCTGCTGGGATCCTGGCACAGGCAGGTGGTATCTTGTCTTAGGGAGCTACTTTACCTACTTGCAGACAGCATGGAAACCATTTGCTCCCACTCCTCATCAGGTGCTCACCACTCACCACCAAACCCTCTGCAATTTGGAAGAACTGAAAGCAAGGCACTCTCAAGCTGATTTACACAGTTTTTTCTGGGTTTTACCACAAACTCTGCCTTTTCAACTGAAGGCACCCACCATCCCCAGAGGCAACCCAGGGAAAGATGAGTTGGTTACACAGGTGGCTCAGCTGACACCTTATAACTCATGTCCCTTTTCCTGCTCAGGCACAATAACCTTCTCTACGTGCTCTTCCCTGGTTTCAAAAGTGAAGGAACAGTAACAGTTTTCCTTTGCCAGGCAACCAGAATAACCCAATGAGTTGGAGACTGTGCCTAGCAGGGCCTAAATTCTGCAACAGCTGGCTGCAATGGTCCTCATCCTTGCCAACATCATGCTTGGTTTTTCTGAGCCACATACATGGCAGTGGGATGCATCAGATGTTTTCTGTATAACTGCTGAAAAAGCATTGTGCCTTGAGGCAAATATTGCTGATACAAATAATGTGGTAGATCAGCCAGAAAAACCTGCCTCTGGAGGAGGGACAATAATGAAACAGGGTGAATGGAAAGGAAAAAGAGAAGGAGCTTCATTTACACACAGGAGAATGGCAGTGGGCCAACTCTCACAGCTTTGATCGGGACTGGCTGGAGGAGCATGCCAGGGAACTCTCTGAGCTGAGCTTTGCTAGAGCAGAGCAGCTGCTTGAACTCTGTGATGGGAAAAAGGGGACAGACACCACCCAACACAGATCCAGAATAAATAAGTTAAAAAAAAAAAAAATCACGTGGAGTGCATGAACTAACAGGTACACAGAGCTGTAGCTGTGGCAGCCAGGACTCCTGCTCTGGCAGCTCCCTCTGTCATCAGTTCCAGTTCTTGCCCTCCCACCACTGCTACCCGTAGAGCCTCCTGTCACACACTCACAGAGCACCACTGCCAGACATCTTGGTTTCACCCAGTTCTCCTTTCAGTGTGTTTTCAGGGGTTTTCATACAAACATGAAAACTCTACAAGTCCTCGCTGGCTTGTGAAAGCACCATTTCCCTTTGTCTGCCTCTGCTGTCACCCTTGATCATCTGGAAATTGTCCAAGCACTTCCAGGCATCTGCTCTCCCTCTAACACTTAGAAGAGGGGAATTCCAGTACTTTCTCAGTCTGGGTAAGGTACTTCTGGCAAGTTCTCCTCCACACTAGAAAATGCATCAATGGCTGATGTCAGCAAAGCTTTGGACCCTTTGGTTCCCCTCTGCAATCACTCTCTGACTAGATCCAAACTGTACCAAGCAGTTAGGTAAGACCAATTCTATACTGAAAGTCCAAAAGTAAGAAGCTTTTAACACTTTTTCCACACTGAAGCCATTTCCAAATTAAACCTTCACAACATTGCTACTTTTGCTTTGCAAGAAGCTGTCTGTACCTCATGGCTGGGAACATTTCTAAAGAATGAGCCACACCAATTTCCTTTCAGCATTTCTGCTGCAAGGCTCAATATCTCCTAGTGAGAGCCTATCAAGAAGCTTTTTAAATCACATCAAATCTGGAAGAAAGAATGACACCTGGAGCACTTACCTGCTACACAGCTTTGCAGGTGCTCATTAAACTTTGCATTACTACTATCACTGTGATGCAGAGAAGACTAAATTCAGTCACCCGCCACTGAAGCACAGCCAGGAAGTCTGCAAAACACAAAGAGAATGAATGAGGAAGTGCAGGCAGATGGGTACATAATTCAGTTATCTAAATTACAGATTGATTAAAAGAGAGATTAACTCACCCCCTTACCTAATAAAATGATCATTAAGGCTCAAGAGACCAGGAATAATCAGTTTGAAGTGATCAGGGAAGAGTTAAAACGCTGGTTCTCCCATGGGTGTCAGCAAGCAAGGACTTCCCTCCTCTGACTCTTTCCTCTCCCACCAGCACTCTCCTTTTAAAAAGGATTAGGGTCAAATGAGCAGCTGCATAAGTGCAAGGGTTGGGACAGTTTTGTCTGGGATTGGTTTGTCTAGAAAAGACAGCTAGCTGCTGTAAGCAGCTTGTAAGGTAGAAATACTTGCTCGGGGAGTTGAGTTTACAGAGCAATGGGAGAAACAGAAAACAGAAGAGGCAGGAAGCAAGGGCAAGAGCACAGGAAGATGTGAAACACAGAACCGCAAAAGATAAACTACAATATTTTAGGATAGAGAAGTGAAGAAATTTCATATGCAACAGGAAACAACCAGAAGGAGGAGAAGACCCAACATGCTGGTTGTAGGCAGACAACAGAGACATTCCTCCTCCCCAGCTGCACACAAATGGGCTGGGGAGGAGGAATGCACTACCCTCATTTCCAGCTACCACCACTTCAAACCTTCTCACTGTCTTCGTCCAAAGCCTGATGAAACGATCAGTGTGGGCTGAGCTGAGCTTGAAGCCCATTTTAAAGGCTCAGCATTAGGTTAACGCATCCTTGCTCTCTTGAACTCCTTCAATTCACCTCCCTCCTCCCACGTACCTGCTTTGACCAGACAGTGTGTACAGTTTCACTTCTCTGTTTCCATCTTCCACTGTGAGGCCAAATTGGGCAAATGGGCTCTGCCCAGCCCTCCCATCTTGCAGGGCTGCTGGTGCCTCTGCTCAACCAGTGCCACAACACCACCAGCAGCAGCACAGACTCCTGAACACAGGAGAAAGACATCCCAAGCCCCAAAGGTCTGGATCTGCACTGTAATATCCCAGTGGATATTTGTAAACCCTCAGGGCCTGCAATGTCTGGTCTCATGGTGGCTCAGGGCCAGTGAGGTAGAGCAGATGTGTCTGCTTGGAGGAAAGGAGTTATTAAATACTGGGCAGGAACTGCTGGCTATGGGACATACAATTCACTTGTTAAGATAATTTTTAAATATCAAAAGAGAGAGTTTAAGTTAGGGTCTCCCTCCGTATTTGTTCATAGATGTTGGAGAGACCTTGACTAAGCTTTATGGGTACTGGAAGTCCAAAATGATGTCTCTCCAGAGCCTCCAGGCTGAACAACTCTCTCAACCTGTTTTGATAGGAGAGGTACTGCAGCCCTCTGATCATCTTTGTGGCCTCCTTTGTACCTGCTCTAAGAGTTCCACGCCCTTCCGGTGCTGAGAGCCCCAGAGATGGATGCAGCACTGTGGGTAGAGTCTCAGCAGAGCAGAGTAGAAGGGCAGAATCCCCTTCCTTGACCTGCTGGCCATGCTGCTTTGGATGCAGCCCAGGATACATTTGGCTTTCTGGGCTGTGGGCACACATTGCTGGGTTGGTCCAGGTTTTCATTCAGAGAGACCCCAAGACATTCTCCATAGGGCTGCTCTCAATGAGTTCTCCCAGTCTGTCCTCATATCTGGGGTTGCTCCAAACCAGGTGCAGCATCTTACACTTGGCCTTGCTGAACTTCCTGAGACTCTTGTGGGCCCAACCTCTCAAGCTTGTCCAGGTCTCCCTGTATGCCATCCCTTCCCTCTGTTGTGCCAACAGCACCACTCAGGTGCGTGTCATCTGCAAAGCTGCTGAGGGTGAACTCAATCTCACTGTGCCACTGATACAGGTATTAAAGAGCACCAGTCCCTGACAGAGGGCTGATGACCACAACTCTCTGGATGCGTCCATCCAGCCAAATCTGTACCCACTGAACAGTCAACCCTTCCAATTAATTTCTCTCCAATTTGGAGATGAGGATATCATGTCAAAGGTCTTACAGAAGTCTAGGTATATTATGTTAATCTGTCTTTCCTTGCCAAACATTGCAGTCACTTCATCATCGAAGGCCACCAGATTGGTCAGGCATGATTTGCCCTCAGTCAAGCCATGCTGGCTACCTCAAATCATCTCTTTTTCTTGCATAAGCCTTCTTAATGCTGCTTCCATAAGGAAGTCTGAGCAGCCTAGCACAATGTTTGTTTTGAGCCAGCCCTATATGAGAGCCTGCTCTCCTTGATAGAAATGAAAGCTGTCCCTGCTCCAGCAAAGGTCAGCAGCTGATCTGGCCTTCAGGTCATGGCAGTAAAACCTGATTGTTTTGCTGCTGGTCAAGGTTGGCTCAGCCAACTTTGCATGGCCCACGTGTGTGTGTAAGAATAAACAAGCTAAATAAAGAGTCCTGCTGCAGCTACACCCCAGGCCAGCTCTCCATCCCTCAAGCTGCTTGAAGGTTGGCCACCTGCCTCCCTGCCTCCTGCCCCAAGGAGTGAGCAGGCAGAAGGTTTTGCTTATACAGCTGAGCCCACATCCCTGCAAAACCTGGAATTCATGGTTGGGCACATGACAGTGCTGCCCAGTGCACACCCTGGCCACGCTCTCTCCCTCCAGCCTGGAAACCAGAGTCTCTACCTCTCTCTGCCACCCAACAATTACAAGTGCCGATGGAAAATATGCTGCCTGGCAGCAAACCTGCTTTTTCCCCAGTATAAATGGATTGTAATAACACTTGGGAGAGAAAAAGCTGGCCCACCCAACAGTACATTTTAAAGGGGATCTAAAGGAACAAGCCAGAAGCTTTTTTCAGCTTCCTTTTCCATTGCACCATTGCTATGGATTGCAATTGCAATTCTGCAGAGCAGAGCGAGCAGGACAGGACAGCAGGGAGACTCATGCAGGCTCTTCATGGAGCTCATATACTGTGTTAATTCATTTGCAGGCAAGCCCAAGATACTGAAACCACAGTCAACAGGTAGACAGTTGTAAAAGCCAGACTAAAATTGTCCTTTGGAAAACCATAGAGTTTTACTTAAAAAACAAACTCAGAAATTAGTGAGATCAGCTTGAAACCTAACACAGCAGTGTTAGGTTTCTGTGGATCAGGTTCCTTTCCCGTGTTAGTCATTGCCATGCAAGAAGAGTCACAAGCATTGGCATCCCTCTGAGACATCATGCAGAGACACACAAGAACCCTTATTGCCATGGATAGCACCAACAAAAAAACAAAACGGGAGCAGGACATACAGCTTTTGGCTGCCTTAGTCATCAGTTGGCCCAAAACAATTACTCAGGAAAACCAAATTCCTCAGTCCCTGACCAGGGCTATTTAGTCTGACTTGAGGAAGGAAAAAGAAGTGTTAAAGAAAAAAAAAAAAGAGGAAGACAGGTGAGGGGCTACCACCTGAGCTCTCGATAAACAAGTTCAGTGCCTTTGGTGTGCACAGGAAACTTCTTCCTTGCAGATGCCACTGTTGTGAACACAGATAGATCACTGAGTCCTGTACACACAAGTCATGCAAGCAAAAAATAGTGTCATCAACAGCTGGGAGCCAAGAAACCCTCAGGATTGGTCCCAGTACTCACACTGGTTCTCTGAATTTGGGAAATCAATTCACCTCTCTCCACATCTGTGGCAATCACACTTAATATGTGCCGTTCCCATGTGAGAGCAGCATGAAGTATCTATTGTGCTGAAAACAAAGTTGAAGAGGAGGCTTGAAGCTTTTATTCCTAATTTCTATGCTCTACTTTTGTTTGAGGACTGAGAGAACCCCTTTCAGTTATACTAAGGAAAATCTGATTTTAAAAGCAGATGGCTATGAAGGTGGCCAGAATCACTTTAGTCAGAACTGCAGAAGAACATTACCATCATCACCAAACCAAACTAAAAAAACCTCACACAACATGATATGCTGCACCACAGTGGCTCTCCTGTCCAAGTGCTGCTTTCATGGTATCTCAGGTCCTTGCCTGGCAGACACTTGCGCCTGAAGGACAGGCACGGGGTATGGGCGAGGCCTACAGCCCTCATTAAAAACATATGAATAGTAATGCTCACTTAGAGACACTGCTCATCTTGCCTGACCATGTAAAAATGCCAATAGCAACATGTCCTATTTTCATGAAGGATTTTAGCAGGGCAGCTCCAAAGAGAACTGCTTCAGTGGGAGACTGCTAAGCTGAAGACGCAAAGGCCAGTAAGGCTCGTGTTCTGCACATCGGTTTTACAGCCCATTGACTTCCAGTATCACAGTCCTGGCTCACTCTGCTTTGAGCTACAAATACCTGCTGGCCACCTTCAGAAACATGCCTACTCACATGAACAGCAGCTCTACTGAAAGTATCCCTCCAGCTCCACTGAAAGCTTCACTCCCTCTCTCTGTGCTCTCTAGTGAGATGTTGTGTATCTCAGAAGAATGAAGTTTTAAACCCATGCCATGTAACACTGAACACGCA
Source organism: Vidua macroura (assembly GCF_024509145.1). Taxonomy (NCBI): domain Eukaryota; kingdom Metazoa; phylum Chordata; class Aves; order Passeriformes; family Viduidae; genus Vidua; species Vidua macroura. The sequence continues at coordinate 11,857,906 of NC_071578.1, read as the reverse complement.
GCGAGGCTCAGTGATGCATTTTGCATGGACTGTACATGTCCGAGGTCAGAGCTGCCCCAGGACACCACGGGCTGTGTCACCAGCAAAGGGCGATGGCCGAGAGGTTTCTGTTCGCTCGGCTGGGTCCCGCCGAGTCCCCGAGGGGCTGCGGCCGCTCTCCCGCCGCCCGGCGCGTTCGGCCCCCGCCTGGGCTGCAGGGAGAGGGATGCCCAAAGCTCTGCAGGAACTTTGGTGGGTGCAGTACCCCCTCCCAGAGGCCCGACCCTGCCTGTGCCCCGGCACCCACCGAGACGGAGAACACGCACAGAACAAAAGTTACCCCGTCAGGAGAACCCGGGGACAGCCACACTAACGAGACCCGCCGCAGGCAGCCCGCACGGCCGCTCCGTCCCGACCCGCATCCCCGGACCCCCGGGCGCGCTCCCGGACAGACTCACCGGGCCGGGTCGGGCCGGGCCGGGTCGGCGGCCCCGCTCGCGGGCGCTCCGCGCACACCGGCGCTGTCGGCGCGGCCGCGGCTCCGCGCGGCGAGGGGCAGGAGCCCGCCCCGCCCGGGCTGCCGCTGCTCTCTGGTTTGTTGCTTCTCTCCTCCTTCAAGCCACCCCCGCCAGCCCTAGGAGCCGAGCCGTGCCCCGGCGGGCGGCAGCGAGCTGTCTGGTCTCCCCCTCGGCTCCCCCATTGGCTTCCCAGATGGTGTTGGACCGAGGGCACGGCGGACGGAGAGGAAATACGCTCATCTTGCTTCTCGGATGTGTTCTGACCTCCTGGTGGTCGTGCCTGAAAGTCAGGAAAGCAGCTGAAACACGGAACCTCGGGTACTGTTCTTATCAAAGCAAAGGAGTAGATCTCCTGACCCATTTTCGCGCTTCAAGCTGGCACAAGTTAAAAGCTGTGGAGCTGCTAACATCCTTCCCCAGAAGTGGCCCAGAAGTGGTACTAGTTTCTCTAGAATCATTGTGTATCCTGAGCTGGAGGGGACCCACAGGGTCAACTCGTGGCCCTGCACAGGACAACCCCCCACCATGTGCCTGACAGTTTGTCCGAACGCTTTTTGAATTCTGACAGGCTTGGTCCTAGTAGGGATGAGGGAACTGAGGCAGAGCAAGTGTTAGCTAATAATCAAGGCCACAGTAAGGGATTTTTGACAGTGTTTTTGAACACTACCCTCATTCTAGAGTTAAAGGCCATCTTGTATTTCTCACAGAAATAAGTTTTCTCAACAACTCCCAGTTTCACAGGGAGCTAAATGGCACGAGCATAGTAACACCTATGTGACTTAGGGAACTATATTGTACCCCTCCTCTTTCCACAGCATTGCAACAACTGGTTTATATTACTACTGCTCTGTCATGTTGCATGTTCTCCACCACCACTGCTTTGATTTTTTTTTTAAGCTCGGATGGTGGACATGTGCGGTGGTGGGTGACAGTCTGTGTTTTATGTTGCACTAAGACTTTGTGCTATCATGAAGGCACCAGGCAAATGTGGTGGCAGAGATTTATTCTGAAGCTGGCTAGCTCATGAGTGATAACTGGGACTGTTAAGTCATCCCATTCTTTGTATTTCCTGAAGTGCTTATCGAATTAAGTAACAGTTTTAGTGTTGTTCCAAGGGTTTGTATTTGTAATTGTGTATACAGGCATTATTTCCTCAGTGTCCAAATCAAGTTTATTCAGTTTTATTAGCAATCTGGTTGTTATTAGTACATTCCTTCCTCATATGCCCTAATCTATGGAAATATCTCTAGCGAGAGCAGTACTGGAATCTCCCTGCTTCCCTGCTGCAGGACCCAGCCTGTCTGATGCATTGTTTATTTCCCCTGGGAACTTCAGAGCAGCAGGAGGAGGGAAAGCAGCTCCTTTGCCTGGATCACAGCTATTCATCACCTAACCCAGAGGAAAACATCTATTAAATATCACCCACATAAAGCCCAATAAGGTAGAAATTACTGATTCTGAATGTGTATCTGTATGGATATATACATTGGACAAAACAAATCACTATAGGTTACAGTGGCTATAATTTATATGTATCTGCAAAATTTCTCTGGGATACAGGGAAAAGACCTGAACATTTTTCACAGGAAGGCTCACATCTCAACAGATTATATTACATACCCACCATCCTAGATTCAGGATCTACTTTCTGTGTCACATAAGATGGTATAAAATTATTATAACAACACAATACATGTAAATGGAAAACTCAAACCAAGACACATTCATTTGATTTGTGTTAGGGGGCTTTTGATGCAGTTCAGCAGTCTGAAAGAGGGAAAGTTAGAAGCAACTGACAACTCTAGGGCATGATTCATTGTTTGAGTATTGCTGCACTGCAGAAGGCTTGAGATCATTATCTTGCTAAAGGTAGTAATTTATTTGATAATGAGCCAAGCTCCGCTAACCTTACTCACATGCTGGGCAGGACCTGAAGCTGCAAGCAGTGGAGTAACAGTGCCATAGTTCTTCACACACTGGGACTTAACTGTGGCTCTGTGACGTGGCTACTACTGCAGCAGAAATTAGATATAATAATATTATTTCTAAAATGTACTTTAAGATCCCATCAGCAGGTGCAGGACAAGAGCAGGATTTGGACTGAGACTCAAATATTTGGTACCTTTCCCAGCTGTTTTCAGATATGTTAGATGATTGAGAACTTAATCTTTCCACTAGTATTTCTAATTCATTACAAAACCATCAATAGTTCCTTAAAATGTTAGAAACAGTAAATAAAAACAATCAAAGAATAATGGAGACAACTTCCAGCCTGGAGTACACAGAGGGATTACATTAACACTTCACAGGGAGAAAGCAGGAGTGATAATCTTGCACTTGTCAGGCCTTGCTGGGGCCCACCCTTGTGTAAGCCTGAAGGAGACTGCAGCAGGACAGTGCTTTAGCAGGCATAGCAGGAGCAGATCAAGGGGAGAAGGGAGTGGGAGACTCCCACCCATGGACATTTCACACCTCCTGCATATCATGCAAGGACATGTGCAGGGAGATGAGATCACCTCCTCACATCCCATCATATGGTGTCCTCATCTACCCCCTACACCTGACCTTATAAACATCTTAAATCTCTGTGATTTCTCCACCCTTCTCTGGGTATTAAGATTTTTTCTAATAGCCTCTTCCTTCCAGAGGAGTCAGGTGCCAAACAGTGAAAGATGGCTGACAAATTTTCATCTAGGGAAAGACTTGGTGGCTGAGAATTAAAAGGCTGAAGAACAAAATGTGAGTGGAACAGGATTATGATATTAGGGCCTGGATTCTGCTGCTGGAACCAAAATGCTGTTGGAAAGCTAATGAGCACATGATTACTCTATATATATTTAAAACTCATTTTTAAATAGACCCAAATGTTCCTGACTGGGAAGACAGCCATGGGTCAGAACTGGTAAGCAGGTAATGGAAATAATTGATTGAAAAAAACTTAGAGCTCTGCAGGGCCAAGTGTATTTGTGTTACTTTGTAGGCTTTGCTTTATAGCCTCTCCAGTGATTAATGATGCTGGGCAACAGCATGGGAGGGGTTACTTCTATCAGACCATTCCTTCACATATATAGGAAGAAAAGTCTCTCCATCTCAATCTCTAAAGCTGCAGGCCAGACTTGTAGCATAAATCACAACACTGGTGATGGTAGGAGCCCACAGTGGGCAGTGATGGTGATGGGGATCTGCAGAGCATTGCTTTTATCCAGCAGTCTTGGAGAATTCCTATGTTTAGCTTGGAGGAAGGTAGAAGAGAGGAATTTTCTAACAAGCATAGCATGCCATAGTAATCCCAGTTGCAGAACTGGGAAGAAAAACTGGGATGGAAAACTGTTCTGCAGTTTCAAACCATACTGGGGAATAGCAAGTTCAACTTTGTTTCAGGATTATTGAATTAATTTTAGTTATTTTCCATAACTCTCATCTATTTTATTTTTTATGTAGAACATGTAGTTGTACATTATACACAGACCACTTGTCAGCTTTAGCTTCTCAGAACTAACCAAGGTCTTTATTTGGCTGTTCTTATTAATTGAAACATTGCTATTATTTAACTTATGAAAATGGTAATGTTTCTTTTCTGGAGATCATTAGCTCAACTCTAGTGCCAAACATGATCAAAGGTTACTGTTATTTGAGATCTGTTGCATCATCTTTATGAACAAAGTAGAAAGTCTCAATCCAATTTAAACTGAACTTTTCTTGTTATAAAACTATCATTAAGTTTGAAAATAACAGGTGGAGAGGACATTAAAAAAGAATATAGTAAAAATATCAGATAAGTAATTGAGAACTATATAGCATTTCCTTGTCACTGGAGAAAGAGGAGCATTTTCAGTAAGCTTTTGTTCCTTTTAATACTGCAAGACTGATGTAACTCTGAGAAGGCAATCTGGTTTGCAGGGTTCGTCCCAGGATGTCAGCCCACTGATAGTGCCTGGAGCATCTCTGCTCTTTGGGGCCATGAGGCTCTGCTGGATTTCCATCCTGCTGGGGAAATTACAAGACTTGCAGTTAGATTAAGTAATATTTATGTAACATATTTGTAATGAACGTCAAACAATAATTTAATATTAGCAAATCGGTAGATAAATTTTGCTTTTCTTAGTGGTAATTTTCCATTGATGATGTTATCTGAGTAAACGGAGCAAAACCGAATTGAAATGCAGAGCCTCATGCACGAGCACGTGTTCACCCTGCATTGCATGCCCGGGTATTTCGGGATGTTTGTAGCCCGTGTCTGGGGTCGGGAGCGCGGCTCAGTTCAGCGGACACGGCCGTGGTGCGGTGCTGCCGCCTCCCGATGCCTCCTGACAGCAGCGCGACTGGGAGCAACCACCTCAACCCCCGCGCTTTCCTTCAGCAGTTCATCCTCTCCTTACAAGGTTCCTTTCACACTTTCCAGAAGACACGCACTGTCATGGTCCCTGCACCAAATGGCTTACATACTCCTGGGTCATCTTATGATGAGATTTTACTTTATTATTTATATCTCTTCAGCAGCCTATAAATCCTTACATTCAGGAAGTAATGGCTTATCATTTTCATGCTACTACAGTTTAAAACATGTCATAAATTAACTGCACAAGGGTTGTGACCTCAAATAAATCAGTGAGCAAACATTTCTCTAGTAACCCTTTCTGCATGCACATCAACACACCCCACTGATGTAAAACTCTCTTTTATGCAGCTGGTGAGACAAGTGATTCTTCTTATTTACCATAAAGTGCATGTGTCTCTTGAACAGAGACATTAAGGGAAATAAATAACAATTTTTTCAATGAACTGAAACTTTCTAGGTCTGGCTTGTCCTTGCTGTTAATGGAGATTTATTTGGTTTTATTTAAGGTATTTTTTTTCTTCTGTGGCCATTGGAGTTTTTTGCTCTTATTAGCAGAAAGGTTTTTGCAGAGCTGGGGACATATGCTCATCTTAAAAGGGAGACTTAAAAAGTGATCCCACTCGAAGAGCTCCACCTTGTCCAGAGGTTCTCTCTATGACATGAGTGCATCATTTATAGCCATGACAGTCACAGCACCATTGCAGGAGGGCATGTGGTTATTTACACTTCACTGATGAATCTCAAGCACATGGAATTTTAAGCGGCTGGTCCTGTGCTAAAGTAAATTTGCTAAGTTCAGAAACCCAGGTGTCCTCTTGAGTGTCAGTGCAGCTCCTTGTTTATGAAGCTGTTGAGGCATTCTCTTATTGTTAATATAATTTGTTGCAGAATTAATTCAATGTGAATATTTGAGTCTTCACAGTCACACAGATTTGTGTCCTGGTTGCACTTATGTGCTATGAGTTGTGATGTTTTAAGGCTTTTTTAAAAAATGGGCTTTTGCATGAGTTATCATGGACTCCCTAACACTTACCCTCCTATGTCTGCACTGCAGTTAGAGATGTGGCTGCCATGAGGGTGAACTTGCAGAATTTGGGTGAATTTCGCTCAAATGGAAGTTGTCATGAAGACCAGTCTATAGAGTCACACTGACACAGTCTCAGAGGACACAGATCATGAGGGGTTTGAAAAACATAAGAGTAGAATCACAGAATAGTTTGAGTTGGGAGGGGCCTTTAAAGGTCTTTTAGTCCAAGCCCAGTGAACAGGGACATTTTCAACCAGACCAGGAAGCTCATGGGAATGTCTTAATAAATGGGTATAATTTGTAGACACATTTATGCTGTTTCCTTCAAGCACAAACATGAACCTGAAGCCCAAAAGTGACTATCTCCCTTTCACTCCTCTTTTCTTTTTAAAGACATAAGAAACAGTATTAAAAAATATCAAAGTTATATACCTGAGATGTAAATTGGAGAGCCTTTTTTTGTTCATCACATAATAAATTCTGAGCATGTCCCCTTCCTCCAGCAGTATTTTGCTCACAAAATTTAAATCGTATCGTTTGGTATTTCATTACATGTGCAGTTGTTTTGTGTTAAAAGTCTAGAAGTTTGGTCCTCTTGAGAACTGAAATCCTAGAATCAAGGAATTTATCATAATCATCTTCCTTGTAATCTTATTATGTAAGAAACATCAGTACAAAAGAAAATGAGGAAAAAGGGGAGTACAAAACTTAGAAAAGGAACTTAATTGATTTTTTTATTAGAAGTGTGCATTGAAATGATTGAATGTTTCAGTGTATAGAATATTTTGTAAATTAAGTCACACATAAAAAGAATACATTATAAAATGTGTATTATTCTCCAGTTCTAATGGTAAAGTCAGACCATTTGAAACCATCCATTTGAAACTGCCTATTTTGCCACGTAAACAGTAAAATGAAGTGCTACAATTCAGGCTTCATTAAACCAGCAAGAGAGAAAGCTTTCCGTCATCATTATTTGTTTCAAGTGGTACTTTAAGGTCCTAACCAACATCCATGCTGCTAGGGAGTGTATACATGTTACAGAACATTCCCTGCCCTAAAAAGCTTTCAGGTGGAACAATTTGTGTGCTTAGAGAGATAAACCTCAGGAGTTAGCTGGGAGTGGAGAGAATAGCAGCGGCTGATCCTTGAGCCGCTGTCCTGCCTCTCCCTTTCTTGCACCACGGATTGTGCCAAAGCATCCACATGTACAGACAGGCTACTGTGAATAGTTGGGTACGATGATATTCTGCCAGCCTGGCAGAAGTCAGGCTCCAAATGCCATTTGGCATGTAGTGAAAGGACAAGGGGAAATGGCCTTTAGCTGAAGGAGAGCAGGTTTAGATCAGATTTTAGGAAGAAACTGTTTACTGTGAGGATGATGAGGCACTGAAACAGGTTGCCCAGAGAAGTTGTGGATGCCCCATGCCTGGAAGTGTTCCAGCCCAGGCTGGATGGAGCTCTGAGCAGCCTGGGATAGTGGAAGGTGTCCTTGCCCATGGCAATGGGGTTGAAATGACATGATCTTTAAGGTCCCTTCCTACCCAATGTATTCTGTGGTTCCATGATTTGTGCCCCCAAACTGCACAAATCCCTGTTTATTGCCTTCCACAGGACCCTGCATTGGGTGTACTCAGAACAAGAAAGACAAGGAACTACTGGAAAGGGTCCAGTGGAGGGCACAAAGATGATGATGGGTCTGGAGCATCTCTTGTATGATGAGAGACTGCAGGAGCTGGGCCTGTTCAGTCTGAGAGAACACGGAAGACTCAGAGGGGATGTCATTGATACATATAAATGTCTCAAGGGCAGGTGCCAAGAGGATGGTGCCAGGCTCTTTTCAGTGATGCCCAGTGACAGGATGAGGAGCAATGGTCATAAACTAAACCACAAGACATTCCACTTCAACATAAGGAAGAAATTCTTTCCATAGAGGGTGGCAATGCACTGGAACAGGCTGCCCAGGGAGGTCCTGAGGTCTCCCTCAGTGGAAACATTCAAAACCCACCCGGAGACATTCCTGTGTCACCTGCTCCGGGTGACCCTGCCCTGGCAGGGCGGTTGGACTGAATGATCACCAGAGGCCCGTCCAACCCCAACAATTCCGTGACTGAGCTGGCCCACCCTGCCGGCCGCGCTCAGCTGCTCTGCTCCGGGAGCCTTTTGGGCCAGAAGGGAAACATTCCTCGATGTCCTTGGTTAAAATCCCCGACGGCCGACCTTCAGCAGCAAGACGGACACACAGTTTTTGGAGGACAAGTCACCCTTCGGCAGCGAGCTGACCGGGCCATCCCTGTACGCGGCCGCCGCTGGGCCCCAGGCTGACGGTGGCCCGGGCCCAGCGCGGCCCCGCCCGCAGCCGCCGCCGTTGCTACGATACCGCAGCGGCGTTGGCTGCGGGCAGCGGCCTCGGCACCGCCGCGGGCCCGGGCCGCCACCGCCCCGGCACCGGCACCGGCAGCGCCCCTGCCCGCGGCACCGGCACCGGCAGCGCCCCTGCCCGAGGCACCGGCACCGGCACTGACACCGACCGTCTGCACCGAGCCCGCCACCTCCACCCGACGGCAGCATGGCTGAGGTAAGCTGTAACGTGCCCCTCCCGTCCCTTCCTGTCCCTGGACAGGACGAAGGCTGCACCTCAGGAAAAGCGCAGTAACATCACCCGTGTATCATCGGTAGCCATATATCATGTTATGTGTCACCTGTGTGAGCAGAGCTCAGATGGGTCCTGTGCTGAAAGTAGGAACAATCAGGCTACTTGTACCCAGGCAGTCGTAACTCTGCAATTTTAGGAGCAGCTGCTACATATAAGGTCGTGGGTGTGATTCCCACCCCGCCTCCCCCCTCATTACTGCTCGTCTTTTAATTCTATTTACAATCACAAACACGAACAAGATCAAGACTGAAGTACCTGAAGGGAGCCTACAAGAGAGCTGGAGAGGGACTTTTCACAAGAGCATATAGTGGGGACAGGACAGAGGGGAACAGGTTCAAACTGAGAGTAGGTTTGGATTAGAGATTTGGAGAAAATTCTTTATTGTGATGGTGCTGAGAAACTGGCACAGGTTGCCCAGAGAAGTTGCAGATGGCCCACCCCTGGAAGGATGGTTGGATGGAGCTCTGGGCAACATGATAGTGGAAGGTCCGTGGCAGGGAATTGGAATGAGATGATCTTTAAGGCCCCTTCCAACCCAAACCATTTTGTGAGTCTGTGGTTTGGAGAGGAGGATGAAATGAGAAGAAAGCCGTGAGTCCCAGAGCAGGTTTGAAGGAGGGACACACTAAGTTTCAGCTCACAGCTCAGATTGTTCTTTGATGCTGGCCAAAGCGTGGGCTGTAGTGTTAAAGTTGCCCTTGAGGTTTTCCTGCTGACAGGAGAGCTGCTTCTCTATCCTAGTGAGACCACCTCAGAGGTGCATTTGCAAGGATTTGGCATCAGAACTGAGCTAGATGAAAAATGTCTTCTGTGTAAGGTTTAACAGTAGCTTTCCCACAGAGGAAGGACTGGATTGTGTTGGCATTACTGGAGCTTTTAGACGTGCTTGTCTGCATGTCTCTGGTACTACCTGAATAGAAATCATAAACTAATCAGACTTTAGAGGGTAGAGAACTGGGCAGAATTAGGGCTAAAATACTGGGTTTCCTCAGTGGTTGATGCATTATTCAAACACTATCACAATTATGGTATTTTATAGACTTGCCTTTAAAGCAGTCATGGGACTCAATTATAAGAACTCTGGCTGGTAAAGCACAAGTTATATCAGTAAAATTGGGGAGGGTGTGTTTGAAAAATAGCCTAGAACATGCATATTATATGTTAGCAGAAGAACTGTTAGTACAGAAAATTTTGCCATGATTTCTTAGTAGCTGTGATAGACTCAGTATATTACTTTTTTGTATTCTGGGGTCATAAGTGAGATGTTGAATTCTTCCTGTTTGTTGATTATTTCACTCAGGAAGAGTCTGACAAACCATATCTAGAAGAAAGTGCCTTTGAAGCACTGGAAAAAGATTCCCAAGAGTTCATCAGTATACTGAACAGAGATGAAGCTCTGGAAAAATTCCGTGTCGAATATGAGAAGCTCCTTGCTATTATGAAGAAGTCTCGTGAAAATGAAAAGCATCTCATGGAGAAATGCAGGAAGCTGAGTGCTGAGCTTGTGGAGAAGTCATCTAAAGTAGCTGTGCTCAGCAAACTAAATCATGATGATGGGGAAACTATATCATCATTGAAGTCGGTAAAGTTTTGAATAGAATGAAGTATGGTCTGAAATTGTTGATGGAAAACATGGTAATAAGAAAAGCACCTGTAAGAACACTTGATTTTGTGTAGAGAACTAGCTGGAGGACTAAGCATAGAGCTGGCATCTCCAGTTGTTTAACCTCTGCTTTGCTTTGTTTGCTCAGCCTGGTATATTTACAGGTTTCAGTCAATTTCTGTGTTTATTTGCACTGAACCAACTCCATCAGCTTTCAAGTGCTTATTAATAGTTTTTGTTTAAGCTTTCCCTCTGTAAAATGGCACATTTTCAACTTCATGTACTGTTTTTGATTCATTATGACTTTTGAAGGACTGCTTGGATGTTAACTATTGCCAGAACATAAAAAAAAAATCTACTTTTTCTTGAAGTATGGATTTTAGGCCAGGGAAGTGACAACTTATGTAAATAAAAGTTTCACAGTGCTTTTGAAAAGGAATCCTAGATAGCATTTCAGTGTGATTTCACCAATTTACTCTGATGTGTTGTTTGTTATTATTGATTTAAACTCTGTCAAATCAAAGTGCTTGGCTCACTAAAAAAAGTTGATGTTTTTAGGCTTACAGTGAATTTCACTGTCAGAAACCTAATGCTGCCAAGTGATCATAAGACTGTATGTGGAACTTCTTCATTCTGTTGGTTTAAAAACTTAGCTTTGTGATACCTAGATAGGCTCTAATTTAGCACTTATTTGGGAAACCTCCATGCCTTACAGTAAAGTGTTTTGTTCCAGTAAAATAAAGTCAGTATAGCAATCCAGAGTTATTTTTGAGCACTAAAATAGAAGTTCTTTGAAATGAAGTTTCTTGTCCTTAGAATTATGAAGAAAATACATTCAAAGTAAATATAAATAGCAGCACTGTCATCCTATGGCTGTGGCTTGCAAACCCGTGGTACTGCCCAAAGCCTCTTCAAGGAGGAGGAAAAGCATGGAAAATCATGTTGATTTTCACTGCTGCTAATCAAAACCTGGTAGATGAACATCAGGAACCACGATGATCCTTACAATTTCCTTTTTGCTATTACATGGCAGTACTCTGTGTGTGAAGAGTAGGAGAGGTGATCCTTCAAGACGTTCCCAAACTGAGGAGACGTCTTGGTAATGTCATAAAACTGAGGAGTGGAAATGTTGGGAAAATAAGAGCCTTTCCAATTTCAGCAGCTAATTTTAAGCTCAAGCAGGATATAACTGAACCATACCGCCTACTGTTGAACCCAGTAAGTGATTTTCTAGTGAAAAAGCTGCTTTACAATATGATCCTGCTAGAAATGATGTGCAATGCACATCATGGGACATTTCATTTCTAGTGGTGTGCTGTGAGCCAACTATGCAGCTGATACTTTTTCAGTTTGGTTGTGAGAATTAGTCCTTCTCTTAAAAGTTCAGGAATTATTTGGATATTGTTTAAAATGTTCATGTCTTGGTAAACTCTTTATATTTTGCTTGGTAAACTCTTTATATTCCATGTTATTCTTCTTTCTGAAGGAAAGTTCTATTAGAGTTGCAATATTTCACTACAATTTTGTTAACATTCAAAGAGTTTCCCATGTATCCAAGCTAAGTGTTGAAGGAAGTTCAAGTGCTAAAGTAGCCAAGATTATATTCTTCAGTGCTAAATTAAACAAACAGTCTGTCCCACAATTTAATTCTTTATAAACCATAAAAGAATCCTGATGGGGCTGTTCTTGTAAAAATGGAACAGTTGCTGTAAAAATGGAATAGTTGCTCCAAATTAAGACCCTACATCTTGGTGACTTGATAGGTCATTAGGGTAAGAAATAAAAGTTGCAGAAGAAAAATTTTTCTCCATGTGAAGCCAGTTTGTAATCAGTAGGGTTTGTTTGGGGCAGGGGTTAAGCACACAGATCAGTGGCTGGTAGGATGTGGGTCAGTGATAATCAGTAGCTGTTAACTGTCAGGTGGCAGTTAAAGGATCTGTTTTGTAGTTTTAATAAGCTGGACATAACAATCTGCTTTTTACAGTCATATCAAAGGAGCAAAGTGCCAAGCTAATAATGAAGGGAATTCAATTCTATTTTTCATGGCTAGGGACACTGATCCATGAGTCTGCACTGGAAGAACACTAGAAGAGGAATTTATAGGAGGTTGTGCTGTCGTCCTTGAAATTACCAAATTTTCAATTTCCAGGCATATCAATCCAATATAATAAGAAAACATTTCATTAATTCTCAGTTTCTGAGCAATGAAACTGATGTGATCTTTTGGGGTATTTGATGAAAGTAAAGTAAACTGGTCACACTTCATAAGTTCTGCTTCACAAGTTTCAGAGATCAGTACTTCTCCAAAGATTTTTGAATTATTCTAACAGCAAACATCCAGTGTACTTCCTTTAATTATGCAGCAGACTGCCATGCATTACCTACCTATCTTGTACTGCAATTACCCCGTGTTGCTGACACACTGCAATCTTTCACACTGAATAACAATGTGAATATTTCTTCTATGAAGACTTCAATCGTCAAAATTTTGTTCCTTTTTGCTTCTGAAAATAACAGGTCTATTGATCTGCTCTTACAGCAGAAGACACAACCAAGGAGCAACTGCAATGAAGCTTAGTTTTGATGATGCTGAAGTCTGTAGAAAATTCTTGTTTAGATTTTGCTTATTAGTGTGGCCATCACCCGTGTCTTCTTAGTTTATTGATAAAAATTGGTTTATCAATACAAATTCAATACAATAGCTTTTTCATGCCAAAGATAAAGTTCAAAAAGCTCAGCTTAGCATGGCCTGAGATCAGTGCTTATCTGAATGGCCTCATTGACTTCAAGAGATCACTTTTGCAAATACTCATCAGAACAAAAGACTCTCTGAAGCCACTAAAGCCTTTCAGAGGCTTATTGATTTTATTCACCTATTCCCCAAAACTCCAGTCATAATGATTTAATTCACCAATTTTAATCACAGTCTAATCAGCCAGCAGGAAGCTCTGACGTAAGTAATCAGCTTTAATCTTATTTTCAATTTGCATTTTTCTAGAGAAAGGATGGTTGCCTCTTACAGGTTGACAAATCTGAAACACATTTATTTAGAATTATATTTCATGTTTTTCTGCTAGTCAACATGATACACTGTGTCTTCATGCCATTATTTCAGCCCAACATGCATTTATTTAAATTTCAGAATTTAGCATTTTTGTGTAAGATGTTAATGAATGAAGAACTTGTAATTTATTAGATAATACTTAATGTTTTATGTATGATCATTGCTGCATTGAATGGAAATTAGAACTCAAAATGCATGACAAAAAATTGATTTTATATATAAAACTGTTTTAAAATGCTTGATACATAAGTGAAAAAGCACATTTTTCAGGCTAAATTTTGAACTACGTAATTTATTAAGTAATGAAAATACTGTTTGTAGGTAGTGAGTTTAATTGACTGTAATTTCAGAATTTCTGAGCAAGGAAAGCCCATTGTTTACCTCTTTATTAGTATGTGTGGAAAAAAAGGAAGAGCAAAAATTCCTGATCTTTATGTTCCAGATGGTTTCTCAAATTAGGATATGCTGAGCTAGTTGAATAAATAAAATGGAAATGTATTCCCTCTGCAGTTTGAAGAGGCTACAGATGTTGTACTTTGTGTTATCTTTCAGCAAAATCTGGTAGCCTGTTACTTCTGCTGGTTCTATAATTTGAGTTTTTAATTTAGGCAGTAAACAGCTAAATATTACGTATATTTGATTTTTAAGGCTTCCATAAGTAAAATAACAGAAATGGTAGGAGCTTCATTTGAACCTGGCAAGGAATAAGCCCTTTTTTTTTTTTTTTTTTTGATTCATAAGGCTCTGATTCAAGGGAGAGAGATGCAGAGGAAGTTATAAAATGAAGTGAATCCTCCTTCCCTACTCTGTTTGTGGGTGTCAAACCCTAGGCTTGTGAGAGGCACACAAATATATCATTTAAGTAACTCCATGTGCTAAAATTTGGCATAAGAATTGTGCCTTGTATAAAAAACTAGTTAAAATCAAATTACACTGTCCTCACAGATGAAAATGAACAAAGAAGAAGAAAAGTTGGGTAACATCTTTTTCTCGGCCGAATCAAATTGTATGCTCATTGTCCTAACAGCTAATAGGAAATTTACAGACATGAGTTATTTAAGTAGATGATACCTCTGTGAGCACTGAATTGTTAGTAAATTTTTACTGATATTGGTGGTAGTCATGTGATCAAAGCCTCACAGAGTCTATTCCCTCAGCCAAAACAAAAGATACCAAGTGAAGGGGAATGTTCTGAACTTAATCATGAAAAGGCACAAAAATCTATTTTCTCAGCTAAGCAAAGTACAAGGCAATTAATTTCTAATTTGTGGTTATTTTAAAACACAATTTAATTTATGTAATTATTTTCCATTTCATTTCTAGGAGCTTGAAAAGGCCTGGAAAATGGTGGATAAAGCCTATGAAAGGGAACAGAAAACTAAGGAAACAATTAATTCACTGAAAAATGAAATTTCACGCCTAAATAATTTAATGAAGGAAAGAGCTGGACATGAGTACAAGTAAGTTTTCCTCAGGGAGAGGGAAAGCCTGATCTGATTTTCTATCAATCTATACCTTGTTTAGCCTTATAGACACAGTGGAAAACATAGATATTTTCTGTCTGTTACTTTTCTCATGAATACACATTTATTTGTCTGTGTGTTTATGCAGTGGGCATGTACAGAATAAGGCTCTGACTGAGTTCATTCAGTATTGGATTAAGCTGAAAGATCAAATAAAATGAATACTATGCACTTTCTCAGTATGTGTCATATTGTTTTATCTGACAAACTCTTCAGCATACTTTGAGAATAGGATCCTGTCAACATTTTTACATTTCACAGCAGCAAGGTCAAGTAGATAAATCAGGAAGGCGGGACACTTGATTTCTCTTCTGTTCCTAGCTTTGTTGTAGGGCTTTAACACTGTCTGTGTTCTTGTTTGTATTTTATACACTTTCAAGATTATGTTTTGTTTTTTTTTAACCAAACACACATAGAGGGACCTAGTCTGAGATGGAGCCTCTAAGCCACTGCATTGTGCACATAATAATCATCCTCTGGAGCTGTTCAGAAGCTCTCCAGAACCTACTGTTTGTAGTATCAGGTCCTCAGAGACTGCTTATGCTGTAAGATGAAGTTAAACTCAAAGATGAGATTAAGTGTTTTAACCCTATGGCCTGTGCACTTTCTACTGAAATTGCTGATGGTTGGCCTGTCTGATTATGGCTTGAAATTTTCACACTGTTTAAGGTATTTATTTATAATATGCATGCAGGATATGTATGGGACATACTTGTCTCTGCACTCTCTGTGTATCCAGGCTGCAAAAACAGGAGGCCTTCAGTGTGCTCAGACACTTCTCCCTCCAAGGAGTGTGCCAGCACATAAACCACCTGGGTCCATGACAAATCCACTCCTTCACCTTTTGTCCCTGACACCTTCTGGACCTGTTTAACAGCTTTCCTCGGAACTAAACCCTTGGTCATTCAACCTCCCCTAGCATAACTCTTAAGGTCTCTCTCTAGCTGCTTGCATTTTCCTGCCAGAGCCAGGAGCTGTTGCTTTGCCTCACTCCTGTTTCCTACTCTGCCCAGGCTGCTGAGACCTGCCAGCTTACAATTTCTTCTTGAAATTCCCTCTGTATTGCCCTCCAATTCTGTGCTTAAATACCCTGTCCCGTGACAAGGCCATGAGACCAAGTAACTCCTTTGCAGATTTCAGCCTTGAAAACTCAATAATCTTTTAGAACAATTAGACTGCTTTTAAAGACAGAGCTTGAAGCCACAGCTTGGACTTCCTTTCACATTGTAAATGTATCAAAACAGAGTCAGTTTTTATTTTTACATTATGTGACTGTAAGACATAACCTAGTTAAGTGTCCAGTCAGGTGAGGTGCAGAGAGACAGATTACAACAGTGTAACATTTTTGGTCCCTGACTAGTTTTGCAGTGGGTATAGAAGAGGGAATTTTTTTTCCTGGTTACCTTTCTGGGAAATGGAAGGTTTATTCAGACCCGTGAGGATGTGATACAACATAAAAGAGTTTTGACTTGGCTGATGGTCACTCTTTTCACAGTAGATAAAGCATATAATTCAGTTGACCATCAGTCTTCATACAGAGGAGTTTAAAATGAAAAAAAAAATATTAACTCCTCTTTCTCAAAAAAGTCTTTCTCTGGCATAGGAGGAAGAAGAGAAATGACCTGTGACACTGCTTGACTATTATTTCCTTGCTTCCAGTGTTGAGGATTTGCTAAGACTTCAAGAAGAAGTAACAGAAGAGCGAGACCAACTGTTGTCAGAAGTTGTGAAGTTACGTCAAAGTCTCACTGAGATCACAGAGCAGCAGCAGGAAACAGAAAAGGCAAAAAATGAAGCAGAGCAAACAGTTTTGCAGGTCTGTACTGATCACCAGATGGTGATTTTAGGCTTTGTCCTGAGCCTTTTTCCACGCTTGCAATTCATCTCCAGTGACAAGCGTTCTTTTGCATCTTAAACATTAAAGGAGTGCTCTGAGTGGACTCTGCTGTGAATGACTTTTATATTTTTCTGTAGTTCTAGGCTATGTACTTTGCAAAGTGTATTGTTACGTTGTACAGCATTTGCTGCTTCCACAGCTTCCCAATGTCCCAGTGAGGCTAGGGTTGTTTTTTGTGAATTGTAATCATCTTTAATGCTGAAGAAATGGGATGTTTTCGATATTGTAAATCCTTATGCCTCAAAAGAGACACTTAGAACATTGACCTGGCATGGAGATTTTTGGTCCCTTGCTGTTGGCAGTGCTTGCCATATTATGAGATAACATCATTTTAAATAATGTATCAAAATCTGACTTAAAAATAATGAAGTTATTTTGTCTCCTCTTCTTTATGGGAAGCTTTTTCCAGATTCTTACTTTTTTCATGTACCTCCTACTTTCTTCTTTAGGTACCTCCTACTTTCTTCTTTACTCTGATTCTGGATTACTGTTTTTCCACCTAAATTTTTCACCACACAATTGTCTGTAGAGAGCAGTCATACACCATCTCTGCTTTACATGAAGTTAGGCCTTCTATTTTTCTGACCATCTGAGTAGACAGTTGTTCTTTGTGATCAATATGTATGGCTTTCTTGAAATGTATAGAGCAACTAGAGATAGAGAAGGCTGAGGATCAGTGGAATAGCCACTGAATAGAAAGCAGAAAAAGATGGAAGATGGGACACAGAACTCTGATATATCAAATATATATAAGCATAATAATAAGAAATGAAAGAATTAAAGCAGAATATAAATAGGGACTGGAGCAAGACACCAGGAGAAAGGAAGAGTAGAAAATCACACTTAAACAAAGAAGACGTAGAAGGAGCATTTGGCTTTCAGTTTTTTATAAATCACATATAGGAAAGTAATGATCAGTCTAGGTTTCCTGCACAGAAATTGTTTATAGTTATAAAGCAGATGACTGGTAACATACAAGAAGAGAATATAAAATCTTTGTTTTTCTGACAGCATTGTGGGCATGAGAGAAAAGAGTCCAAACTTGTTGAATCTTGTCAGCCTTAATCTTCTGATACTCACTTCATCAACCCTTAAATTTACAGAATTGTTACAGCATTTGTAATCACCTCCCATTCTTCCAGTATGAAATTATTCTCCACTTCAGAGTGCTTAAATGACAATGTCTCTTTGAAGATCCTGTTGAAGACCCTGTTAGTTCTGGCAACTTTTTATCTGTGGGCTCAGAGGGGGAGGAATCCTTAAGCAAAGAACATCTTTCAATTGCTGGTCCCTGGCTGAATGGAATATTTCCATATGGATCAGCCCCCTGTGTCTCCTCTCTGCTGATTCTGCTCCATCAAATTTTTGTGGAGGGAGAGAGCAGGAGTCACAAGACAGTCTATTAAATATAAGAAAATTTTTCTCTTTCAGAGTTCCCACATAGGAACTTTGAGAGTAGAAAGATTGAGACCAGTTGTGAAAATGAACATCTCTTTCCTTTAATATCCATGTAGTAAGTGTTTCTGCTAGTCAGAGAGAATAATAAAAAGAAGAAAAATCCTTGCAATATAAAATCAAGCCCCAATTAATTTTAATACTGCATTCAGAAAGTACCACTTTGCAAGTAACTTATAACAGTAAAGACATTTATGCCACTGCATCTCCAGAATAATGCTTTTATGTTTGGACTGTATCAGGCCCTTCTGTCTGGGTGAGCTGACTGGTGTTTAACAAATTTTTGTCATCAATAAATAGGGCCCTCATGCAGAATATTTTGTTCAACCATTAGAAAACATAATTACTTCTGAGAAGATCTGGCATACAGTGGTGGTTGCAGTAATATAGAAGCTCTTGTTTTTAAAATCAAGCATAATCAGAGAGGTGAGGGACTTGTTTTTCTGAGTAAAAGGCAGCAGAATTTAAAATTGTTTTCTTCTCCATTATTATAGCTTCAGCAAGACATCCAGCTGTGTCAAAGCGAGGAATTACGAGAGGCACGAAAGAAGGAAAGAATGGAGACTGAGCTGAAAAATCTTCTAGCTGAAATGGATAACAAGCAAGCTGAGGTCCAGAAGTTACAGCAACAAATAGAGAACGATAAAGAGGAACAACTGAAAATAGAAAATAATCTTAGAGAGCAGAAGGTAGGGTACACGGCACACTGTATTCTTCAGGTCTAAGATTAGAGTAAAATCTGTAACTAAGAAGAAAATGGATTTTCCTGAAAGGAGAGGGAGGGAGATTAAGGTAATAAATTTTAAAAAGCATTTATTTTTATATAAATATTAATTTACTAATAAATAAGTATGTAAAGCTTGCTGAAAGATTTCAGATAGATCGGTAGTGGATCTCAATGATATTGTTCATCTTGAAAAATCACAGCAAATGAGACATAGTTTATGAAGAACATGGATGATCTATAGGAGCAGGAGACTGCCAGGTTGGACTTCTGACTATATTGCCACCTTTGCTATTGACTGTGTCTAGTGGCATTGGTAAAATAATTTTACCTCCATCCCCTTCCTTCTTCTTTTTCACAGTAATTTTTATCTGCCTCTCAAGGCTGTGAAAGGGCAAGGAACTGTCTTCATAAACCTTTTTGATTGATTTTCTTCATTCTTTTAAAAAAAACTTTATCTGGACATGTCCTAACATAGTGTTCTGCAAGTGTGTGAATTTTCAGGTTTTCAGTCCATTTCCCCTGACTTTGAGAAACTCTCAGAGAAGCAATTTCAGTAAATGGCAGGGGAGATCTCATCACTGTAAACCAGTCCTACCTCAAGGGAAACTTCCTTGTGAGTTGTGTGTATCTTGTAAATTTATAACTTTTATGGCTTTTTCTTCCCTTCTGGTCCCTGAATTTGAGAAGGTGGAGGTCTCTGCCAATTTTTAGTCAGCACAAAATCTTAATAAAATACTCAAAAAAGAGATCAAGAGAAGACTTGATTAATTCTCTGAATATCACTGATTTAATGCAGCTTTTGAGGGCAGCTCCATCATCTGCCATGACAATCACATTGTATACACAATTCCTCATTCTGTTCCAGTCTTCCTCCTTTTTACAGTCTCTTTCAGCCTTTCAAAGTGTAGATTTTAGGGACATTCAATTATCCAAACTATCCTGGAAACCAAGAGTTCACATAAAGTGCTGTGTGTGGGCTAATTAACCAGACTTCTGCATTTTCTTCCTTGCCTGTGCTGGCTTGAAGGTGTCTGTGAATGCCCTAAATGGTCTTTTGCTTGAAGTCTGTCCAAAACACAGGCTATCCAACTCTGCAAGGGTCAGGGTAGAAATCTTCAAAAGAAGGTAAGACAGCTATTGCAATTTCATCAGGTTATTGTCTCAATTCAAGTGTAGTTGTTGTGATGCCTGCTATTCTTTTATTCTTATTCTTATTTTATAAGAAATTCTAATGAAATACCCTTTCTCGCATGACATTGAAAATGATTTGATATGGTTGCTATAAGCTTTTTCCCACCCCCGTCCAAGGGCTGCCTGAAACAGTGTTATCCTGACATTTGCAATATAAAAGGGAGTATTCCTTGTTTTTACACTAATTTTTACTTCTCTTCCTTGAATTTTTTTAAAGGCGCAATGTATATTGACTTCATCAGGAGTGAAAAATATGATGGTTATTCTGTCCTCATTTTTATATGTAGTATCTGCAAGGAAGTTTCCATCAAGCAGAAGATAAATCTGGTAGCTCCAGTATTGAAATATGTGTTCTGTATAGAAACCACAAAACCACCACAAACCCATATGTTTAACTGAAGACAAATTAAAGAGCAGAATGTTTTGTCCTAGTCTCAGCAAACCATATACCCAGAGAAATGTTATCAGCACATTAATGTAGGATGCTTGCTCAGAAAACAGAGTTCCCCTGCCCTCTGCTGATTGAAGTGATTTGTATCTCATACTCATTTTCAGTAATTATATGTAGCAAGTTCTATTATGTGATGGTTGCAAATGCATAACAAGAAGTAAAATATCTATTTACCACCTGCAATAAACACCTGCTAAGCTTCCAGAAAAAAAAATTACACTGGATCTGTTGTTCATTAGAAATTATGATTTCTCCATGTCATTATGACAATGTATCATATTTAGTAATTTTAGTAATTTCATCAACAGTGAAGGCTGGTTTTTAAGCAGACAATATTCTGCAGCAGCTTTTGTCTCCTGGGTAGCAGGAAGGTTCAGTCTTCAAGTGTATGAAGGTATTGTAATGAGATTTAGAAGAATTAATAGGATTGTTCTTTAATCTAACAGACCTTGAATGAAAAAGCTGGTAAGGAACTTGAGCAAGTGAAGATGAAATATCAAAAGCTCACACAAGAGAGTGAGCAGCAGAGTGCAATGCTTGATGATGTGATGAAGGACATCGGTCAGAAGACGGCACAACTGAAAGTAAGTTCCAGAAGGTGCATCCTACCAGCTGTATCATTCCAATGAAATCTTACCACCTGGGACAGGGATGACTTCAGTTCTTGTCCTGATAGTTCCCCATGGGTAGTTTTGGAGGAAACATGAGTAGTTTTTAGGACTAGATCTGGCTGATGTTGGATGCCATTCTTTCTATGGCAGATAGTCTCCAACCCTCTCATCTGACAATGTAGCACCTGTTCTCCTGGTGGAGTTGTTTCATAAAACACATGAACCAAAATGTTCACCACACCCTGTTCATAAAGGATGGGTGGCCACAAACATGGGGTCTTTTTTCAATCCTGAGATCTTCAAATAAGAGGAATTATTTTCTTACAATGATTAATGTAATTTGAATTTTGCCAAAATCCATTGAAAAATGGTTATAAATTATAACAATGGTGTCCTGGATAGTTTCCACTGAAGGCAATTGCTTTCAACACTAAAATTTCTTCCCCCTCAGTATCAGTTGAGAAAGTTAAATATAAGTAACCAAGATAGTTTACTTTCAGATCTAAAGGTTTTTGTTGCCTGACTTCCCATTTTATACAACTCAGAAGCAGATGAGTTTCTATTAAGGAAGAATTAAAGGATTCCTGCATATTCTTTTTAGGGTATTTTGAGAGCACTTGACAAAGGTTAATGTATAGATGTTGGATGCTATTATGCTATTCACCATATCTTGCATTTTGTGTCACCATTGGGGTTAAAACATTAAACATTAGAAAATTCAGGTAGAAAACAATTATCTTCTTGAGTTTTATTGAGTATAACTAATTCACCTGAATAAAAAGCTTGTTTGCTCATTAGTCTGATAGAAACTAACCCCTGACAGATTAAAAGCTCAGTTCACAACTAATACAACATAGATGATTCTGATTTGGATCCTTAATGGAGGATGATAGGCGCTTTCTTTCTGTTGTATTATAATAGTCAAACTGAAGGCTGTTTTTCTTACTTATTTGAAAAACAAATTGCTGTCTTTTCCAGGTTATCCAGTTTTATCATTACCAATGCCATCATTATTTAAAACTTTACAAATATGACTTACATCTGGGACTTTGGAGTCCCAGATGATTATATACTCTTATCCTTATTTCAGGAAAAGTTGATGGAACTCTCAGAGTCATGCTCAAGGACTTCTGGGAACAAAATATAGAAGATACTGCCCAGTTAGTAGTTAAGCCACCTGCTAAAGGTTAAGGGCCCCAGTCATGATCTGGGGTGCAGTTTTTGTAAGGATTGTGCCTGCAGTACCATCCTGCAGTATGCTGTGTGCTGGGCAATGTGAATTGCCAAACTACTCTTAAACCTCTTGAAGCTTATTGTCAGTGAGAACTGAAGAGATTCCCATTCTCCCAGAGGATGCTTCATAGCAGGATTCCCCTTCTCACAGAATCAGTATCTGAGGCTGTAAGTGGAACACTGTAGTCTGTGATGGCTGTAAAACCTAGCAGTGGTGCTGAATTATACAAAGTTATGCTTACTTCTTTAAAGGAAAAAGACTGATTGCTGTTGGGATTATTTGCTATGTTTCCCAGCAACCAATTATGCAGTATTTTGATTGATTATTTTTTCCTCTATTGTATAGCAAATGAGACAGACTCTGGATTTTGCTTTTTCTTTAAAGCCATAGGTTATAAAAGGGATGGGGATAACCCATACCTGCTATTTAGGGACATGCAATCAGACCACACTACAGATATCTTTCTCATCACAATCACTGTGCCTAGTACTTCATATGAAAATAGAGCTGCCTGTTTTTAATCTACTGGACTAATTGGGTAGTGCTGTGTGAGGTTTGCAGTTCAAGGTTCTTTGTTGATCATCTTCAGCCCTGAAGTGTAAGATTTGATTATAATTTTCTTTTCCCAAACTCGCTTTCTTTAAATTATTTTAAATATTTTTCAGTTAGCTAATTATCTTTCTGCAGCTGACCCACAACACTTACATGTTTTCTTCCCGAGTTTCATGGAGTAAGTGTACGCCAAATAAAAAAGCATTTTCTTCTTTCTTTCTGTCGATGCTTTCTCTCCCCTTTCCTTGTTGCTATTCTGTAGGAGATAGAGGATGAAGCAGCTCAGATGAGCCTTGAAATTTCAAAGCTGAGCAAAATGAGAGATGTTCTCCAGAATAAGCTGCGTACTGCAGAGGAACACAAAGTTGATGCAGAACATGAAAAAAGCATGCTAAAAAATCAAATAATCAGACTGGAGAAAGGTAGGTGCCTAAGAGATAGGTGGATGTGTTTTATGAGTTATTTTAAGTTATTCTAGGTACCCAAATAAGCGTTAGCATCACCTAATGCGTAGGATTGTAAAACCTGTTCAAAACTACTTGAACTGGTTATGTAATGTCAAAGCTTTAAAAAAAGTCCACTAAATTGTTTCTGCATTTTTAACAGCTGTACAATTTAAACCCAGAATTCACTGTCTTTTCTCTTTTTCTCTAGAGTTGGAGACAGGCAAAAAGCAAGCAGAGACTGACAAGAGAGCCATAGATGGGCTTGTGAGGGAAAGGGATATGCTAAACCAGGTGAGTTTGCATTGGTCATATTGATAAGCCTCACAGCTTGAGAATGAAATGCCTGTAGCTTAAACATTCACAGCAACACAGAAATGTAGAATACATAATGTTAAGTTAAAGCCTTCAAATTTCCTTAAGCAGATGTACAAACTACTTCTTTTCTGTGCACTGAAATAGTGTTAGTATCCATAAATACACAGAAGATTTCCAAGTTTTAACGTATAAACCATCAGGGAGTTCAAACTGCAAACCCATTATTTGGTATCCGAAGTGTTTGCTATATCTGTGTTTTTACACTCTGTATCTTACAAAGTTTAGTACTAATCTAGGCAAACTGAGTGTTTGCTAATAGAAGAACAACCAGAGTGTTGATACACTGTGTAGCAGCTTGGCAGGCTGTTTGAGTAGTAATCCTTACGCTTAGATCTGTTTCTCATACTGATTGTTTCCCATCAGCCCAAGGTTCTTGTACTGCAGTATAGAATCTCATGTTTATGGGCAGTTCTGAAGTGTTATCTACTAAATTCAGTGCTAAAAGATGATTTCTGATGTGCCTTATTTGGTGTAGATTCACTGTCCTGTGTCTTGAATCTAGCAGAGGCTCTGATTTGACAGGTAACAAATATTTGTTTTGTATAGGGAAGGAAATTTTAAAGTGGGAATAGGAGGCTGATTTTGTAAAGATGATATGTTGATGTTTTCTGTTTAATCTTTATGCAAAATGTTAAAGTAAGCTTGGTTAATTTCAAGCTTGAACTTTCTATTGAATACATGAGAAAGAAGTGTATTTGGCTTTATTATTAATGTTACTGGCTATTGTCAAGCTTTACAATCAAAATGTGTTAAAGCTGGTAAGGATTTTCCAGTCATTAATTATATCCACTTGTAAACAATCCTGTCAATTTTATTTTTTGTAATGCAGACACTAGTGTTTTAACTTGAAATAAAAAAAAAAAAGCTCTATTTGGCACCTGTGCTAGAGATTTTGTTTTTTAAATCAGATTTAAGGTTCAAGTATTTCAACAGAACAATTAGATAACGAATAATAATATTGAAAAGTCCATAATCTGCTTTGACAGTGGCATGCTTTTGTCACTGTCACCAGTGGTGACAGTGTTGCATTTTCAGCTCAAGTCTCATTATTTTTTGTTCCCTTTAGAACTTGATCAAGGCTGCAAATGCTACTCAGAAGCAGATAGATTTGGTGAAGTTCCATGAACAGTCAAAACAGAACTTGGAGTCAGAAATCCAAAATTATAAGATAGAAGCTCAGAAACAAAGGAAGATTATTTACCAATTGGAGAAGGAGAGAGAGAGTTTCATCAAGGAAATGAGTGAGCTCAAAGAGAAGGTAGGAACAGGTCGTTGTGCAAGGGGTTCTTTCCTGTCTTACTCTCAGAACTGTGAAGATGATACATTAATTTTCCTAACATGCCAGTGGAAGAAAGCTTGGATTGGTGGTCTTCATACAATGTACAAATATTTCTTGCCGTCAATGCATGTTGCCTGCTACTGCTTCAGCTCTCTCTAGGGAAACCTTATCAATGAGAGAGAGACTTGTTAATTCTGTGAGAGACTTGGAGTCCAGCTATGTATTGCTCTTATTCAGCAATCAGTTGGGAAATGAAGCTAGGGCTGGAATTCAAACCAAGGCCTCTTGACTTCTTATACATGAGTCCCCACAGTTGAAACTCTCATATGCAGTTGGAAGTTATACTTTGATTTTCCTTTCTTATCTGCAAATGACCGTATCTTGCATATGACCACTGTCCTAAAATCGAGGCCAGTGAGACCTAACAGTGCTTCACATCTTTGTAAGGTACCTAACATTTTGAAGGCTTACTTCAGTATGTGAAAACATCTCAGCATGTTCAAGATAGATTGCAAGACAAGTTTTCCAGGAGCAGCTGCAGAGAAATACTGCATAAAATTTGTGTTTCCTGCTGCCCATTATTATGTATAACTTTATTCCTGATGAATTAAAATCAGAAACATGTTTTTAACATGTTCCATTAATTGCTGAGTATCACATTGGAGAGCCCTCCAAGGAGCTTATTGATTTACTGGGATTAGGTTCTAAGAAGTTTCAACTCAAAAGTTATTTGCTGTCTTTTCACAGTAAAATTATCCTTCCAACTTCATTTGACCAGGGGTTTTTAAATCATTCTGGAATGGTGTATGCTCCATTGCCTGGAATACCTCTTGTCATTTCCTTGTAAATAATATTCCACAAAAGTGAGATTTGTCTTTGTTGCAAAGTCATATTTTGCTTCTTTCCCTCATAGTGCATTTCTAACAGTGTAGATGAGTTAAGAACATTGTAAACTAGGGCCAGAGAATAATTCATAACAGTCAGAACTACAAGGCTCTTTCTTTTAATTCTTTTTGGGGTTGCCCATAGTATTTTGAGGGTGAGAATGACAAATGTTTGTTTGCTTACTTTTTTGTTTCTTTCCGCTGCCACTTTGGGTGTAAATTTTCTATCATTTCTTATAAGGCAGAGAGTCAGTAAATGGCTTATGACACTTGAGCTGTTTGTATAGTCATGCCTGCATTGTGCCTGCAACTTTCCAAAGGACTGGCAGGCTTCCTTGGCTCACCAAAGGGGCAGTTCCTGACTCTGCTTACAGGTGAAGAGGAGCAAGAACAGTTTTGAGCACAGGAATATGTGAGACAGTAGTCTTGTCCTTCAAGTCCAAATGCAGGATAGGAGGATATAGGATCAGGATTATTATGTAAATAGGTAATATTTAGGTTCACTGTTTGACCTATTCAGACTTGAGAAACTGTGTCAAAACTACAGGAGTCATTTCACAGCTGGTGGGGAATGAGCTACTGATGGCAGTAAGGCTATGGTCAGTCAGTGCTCTTCTGTCACCTTTTGCCACCAACCTGGTTTTGCAGGAGGTTGCACCCCACCTTTAGAATTGCATAAGAGCTGGAAAAGAGCCAAACCCATCTAAGCCCAGAGATGTAGCTATTCTGGCTCTGAAAGCTGTCTGGCTATTTATAGCAGCATATACTCTACAGAGCTGCAGAATGCATCTTTCAAAATCATCATTTGTAGGCACACAGTTTGTGGTAGTTGGGAGTGGGGCTGTGGCCGAGCCCCATCCCCAGTGGGCTACAGCCATGAAAAGCAGGTGGGCAATATTGAAGGTAAAGAGCCATGGAGTGCCCAGGTGCACTGACCAACCACCAAAGGGACAGAGGGCACACAGGGCCAATGCATGAATATGAGGGTATAAAAGTTTGGGCTGAAGAACAAGAGGAGCAGCCCTCTGAAGTGACACAATGTTCCTCTGTATGGGTGGATGCCTGAAGCCTTCTGAAGTGGTGTGGTGTTACTCTGTTTGGGCAAATGCTTTAAGCTTTCTGAAATTGTATGGCGTTACTCTGTGCATCATGCCCATCTTGACTGTGACAGTTGTTTGTTATTAACTGATGAACAGTGTCAACAAAATTATGTACACAACAGTAAAATATTTTTAGGGTGAGAGTTCATGCATGACTTCTTCTTCTAACTATTGCCTTGGCTGACTGCTTATTTTCAAGTCACTACCACTTGTTGGAAAGTCTAACTTCTAGATTAACCAGTACGAGTAAGAAAAAAAACATCTGTTCCTTGCTCTTTGTTATTGTGTATTACTGAGTACAACTTTTAGGAGATTTTTTTTCTTTTTTGAGTTGAAATTCTTAAATTATGAAATGTTGGTTTCTCTGTGTATGGTTTAGGCTGCTGAAGAGGAGGCAGTGGAGTACACCTTTCAATTCCATCTGAACTGTTCCCGGGCTGTGTTTTCTGAGGAGTCACAAAACCAGTCTTTAATATGTTGTTTTTTTTTCAAATAAACCCTTTTAAAATATTGAATTTGCAGTTAACAACCTGCCCAGGAAAATGAAAACATACATTTCCTTTTTCAAATTCACATAATCTTTTGGAAAACCAATTCTTCAATAAGAAGAATTAAGGCCGTGGCAGCACTTCCTGGAGTGGTTAAAAATGGATAAGCAAATAAGGACAGCACCATTACTGACGTATTGGGTAGGTTTATAGAACTACACAGGTAACCAGTAGTAGATGATAGGGAAGTGTACAAATAAACAAACTGTGAGGATAGAGGAAAAACTATGAATACCAAATTCTTTTTGCTTAGCTTTGGGCCCTCATTGCCAAATCTGAGAGGTGTAGTGTGCCCATTGACTAAACAGGAATTGAGCATGCTCAGGCTCCCATGGGGCTGTGTTGTGAAACACTGCATGTATCTTTTCTGTATTTATAAGAGAGAATTATTTGGGTTTAATCATTCCTGAAAAAGCAAAATCAGCATCTAGCCTGTGAGCACAACTCAGAAAACTTTGTCCACAATCTTACTGCACTTATATTGTATCAGAAACAAGTAAAACACTTACAAATGCAGTGACCTACTTTCAAAACTTGCTCCAGCCTATAATCACCATAGTGCAGATAGAAAACATGCCTCATTGATTTCTTCCCTGTGCTATTACTATTGGCAGATTGTTTAAACAGCAAAGGAGAACGCAGAAATAGGTTATAAACTGGGATTGTGTATTTTTGTATTGCATTGTAAGCAGTTCCTGGGATCACCTGAAGTCAGCTACAATGTGCTGGAATTGTATTCCTGCTTCTGTAATAAAATTTTTGATATTTAGCTCTCCCCTATCTTCAAAGTTGGTTGGAGGTACCTGGTGGAATACTTAATTATTTAAGCTCCTGTCCCATAGTTAGGCCTCCCCAAGGATTTACTGCTGAGGAAGGGACAATGCTGTAAACTGCAAACTTTGCAGTTATTGACTATTTGACATAGACATTTGTTTTTTTCTTCTGCTTTGACATGCAAGCATGTATTTTAGCCCAAAACTCTACTTTCAAAAGTGGAGTCAGGAGAACAGGATGTGAACTGCATTTGGACATTGACTTCTCTCCTGGATTTTGTCTGTGTGATTCCTCAGCTTTTTTTTTTTAATGCCTATTTTTTTTTCCTGCCTTTAAGGATGGCATTGTTTTCTCCTGCTGGGTAGTGAACCTGGTAAAGTGTGGTTTTGATGTGTGTGCTCCTTAATATTGTTTTTATTTCTTATTTTTTTTTGTAATGCTGAATTCTATATGAATGCTGCTTTCTTGAACTCCTCAGTTTTCAGCTTTGTATAGCAGGAGAAAAATAAAAAATACATTTTTGAAAAATATTTTTAAATTAAAAAAAAATAGAATCTCCTCATAATGATTAGCAACTATTTGTATTTTTGTAACATAGCAATTATTATGTGTTGTTATGATAGTAACTGCTTAAGAAAGGTGTCTGTAAAATTTGTGGTTTTGTTTATTGATACTGCATGTGATCATCTTCTTTCTATAGTCTACAATACTCTATTCTCCTTAGGTAATCTTCACATAATTATTTCTAATCTTTCATAGAAGCAACTAATGGTGATTACTTACTTATTTAGACCAAGTGTAAGTTACATTAACTGACTTTCTTATTATAGTAATTCTATCTGAACAGTTTATAATCAACTCTGTGGTCACGTGTTCATTTAAAAAAAAAGTGTTGTTAGAATGTAAAAGTACATGCAGGGCTTCTGGAAAAACATGTGTGTTAATTCATCTTATACAGCTGACATCCAAAACAACATCCAAAATCTAGATTTGCTTCATAAATAAACTGAGTCTATTCTTGATGGAAACTGTTTATGTTAATTTTATTGCACCCACTCTGTGGCAATATTTTCTTTCAGGAGCTTGTTGTTAAATTAAATATATGCGCCTCTATAAGTTTTAGTCTTGAGTGAAACCTAGGTATTAGATTAAAATAAATTTTGTCCCACATAAGCAAGTCAGAAAGGTTAAACTTGTATTTGGACTGGAGCAATTTTCAACTGTAGTTAAAACTGCTTATCACAGGGATTTGAACTTCTCATTTTCAAATCACAAACTTTGTCCCATCCTTCTAATCTTGTGATGATGATTTAATCATGTTAATATCTTTCCTTTCCTTTTGCTCCAGGTCCTCAATCACATGAAAGATCTTGAAATGCATCAAATTCAGATCTGCAACTATGAGAAGGAAATAGAAGTGCAAGCGATTAAATTAAAACAGCAACAAAACCTTTGTGAAACTCTGAGAACAGAGAGGACGCTGTACAGTAAAAATCTGATTGAAGCTAAGGTAGAAGGATACATTTTTCCTTGTGATTCTCTTGCTGTTCCTGTTTTTTTCCTGATTTAATTTTAATTTGTTAAAGGGAAGCTCAGTGGATCAATGGCAGAAGTGGTTTCTTCATTCCTGTGGGTTTTGGGGAAATGAATATTTTAGGTCCCTAAAGTTTTATCTACACCATTTGTATTTGGACTGGAAATAGGAGTCCTCAGTCATCATGTGGAAATATCCCTGCTTCAAACCATGCATAAAATCATGGTACACTGGAGCCACAGAATCATAAAGCCATCCTGCCTCCAGTCTGTTTTATCCCTTTAGGAGTTGTATGCATGTATGTGAAATAGGGTATAAGGGGAATAAGATTGCCTCCTTAGCCCTGAATGAGTATGCCCATTACTGTGAATAATGACTTAGGAAACAGAGAAACACTTTCCCAGCTGAAGTGGAATTTTCTGACAAGAACCAAATGCTTCTACCTTGTTTCTTTCACAGAATGTCATTTTCTTCAGGAGATGATTCTTTCCATTCATATCTCCTCCTTGGGCATGTCACTAACAATACTAGAAGAAGAGAACAGAGCACTTAAGCATATATTCTGTTATTCTGATGTAAAGATCTAAAATACCGCACAAATCCTATTGTAATTGGCAAATATTGGGACCCTGGATAGCTGTCATTTTAAGCCTTGGGTTATTTCCAAATAAGTATTTATGACATAAACATGTATAGTAAATTACAAATTTATACTTAGGTTTGAATAGGCAGGTGTTTTGTTTGAGAAGCACACAGAAATGTACTGTCAAAGTTCCTAATAAGCTGTGAG
Source organism: Vidua macroura (assembly GCF_024509145.1). Taxonomy (NCBI): domain Eukaryota; kingdom Metazoa; phylum Chordata; class Aves; order Passeriformes; family Viduidae; genus Vidua; species Vidua macroura. The sequence goes on along the minus strand of NC_071578.1, from coordinate 11,827,349 downwards.
CTGAATTCTATGAAGAATGCACCATTTTGCCATTTATGTGGGATGCTTTACTTGACCTTAGTCAGCCTCTCATCTGGTGGATTCAGTGTTGGGATTCTTGCTGCTCCCAAACAATCTGTCAGGAAAAATAAGGTTGAAAAATCACAATGCTGATTTTTTCCTAGTTATTTTTATTTTAAAACACACGAAATAAATTTGGTTATTTATAAAGAATGCTGAATTAGAAAATGGAGCAGCCTTTTGGTCTTTGGGTTTTGAATGTTATATGGTGGTAACGCTATGCTGTTCACAGTTCCAGTTGTTGGAGGCCAATATTTAGACTTTAATAGCCTACTTGTCATACTACTAAACTCTTTCAGCAAGTCCTGTGTGAGAAAATAGCTGACCCCAAAAGATCTTTTGGCCAAGGCAGTGTTTTGTTTAGCAATGAGAAAAACAGCTATTCAACATTCAGTAACAGGTCAGCCAGTCGTGAAAGAAGAAAAAAAAAACAAAACCAAACCATAAAAGATGGTTGTTTTAAACATTATGACAAATTCTTTCTTGTTTTGGGAAGTAAGATTTGCATAAGCTTGTTTAGATAAAGCTGGATGTAAATATTTTTGGATTGCTTAATGTGAAATGATCTTATGCCCACCTTGCCAGTGGTCTCCAGAGTACCATAATATTCAAGTCATTAAAATGGAAAAGGCATCCTGGCAGGCTGTTAATATGATATAAATATCTGATGTTTTCATCCTGAGGCTTTCTTTTGGTGTTAGGAGTTCATTTATTTAAGCAAATTGGTTAGGAGACCAGTTTGCAAAATTGTGTGTTCTGACTGTTTGGCATTAAGTAAAGAATTAAGAATGTACTTGGGTGTGTCTGGGCTCTATATGCTAAATCTGTCATCTTTTACATGATCAAAGAGATTTATAGGCTGTGTACCAAAGACAGCTTTTTATAACTTTTGCTTTCATGGAAGTGGCTGAATGTGCCAACAGCTGGGCCTAGTGACATATTACTACTAATCAGTCCTTTCTCTGTGCTGCTTGGGTGAAGATTGCCATGACTCAAGATCTTGCTTAGCTACATTAAGCACTTCATGCAGGTAAAAATCCCTCATTTGTCGAGTAAATCCACACCTATGGTGGATAGTGCTGAAGCAGCTTTAAGCTACCCTGGTTTGCCACTGGAAGAGGAGAGAGATTATGATGTCTTCTCTGTGAGGTGGTAGGTTCCAGCAGAGGAGTAATAGCTTCTAAAGCTACTTCCATTACACCAGAAGAGCAGATCTGTCTAATCATTGATTCTGTTAGCTTCCATCTCATGGCATAACATGTGCTGTCACTGTGCTAAGCTGAAATGCTAATTTTGTACTCACACCTTTGTGCTGTGAGCAGTAGTACTCCTACTGACCTGACCTCTCTTCAGTGTTACCAGCCTTTTTGCTCTGTGTTCGAGCTTAAAGTATGTGCTAAATATTTTCACAGGGACTTCTCAAGCACTGAGCCCTCTTTTGAACTTTGCACCTCTGTGCAAACTAGCATATTTTGATATTTTACTGAGGGCTATGTTTGTTTGCACAAAATGAGCTTCTATCCAAAGATTTGTGTCCAACTATGCATGACCTTATTGGAAAAGCACGTTATTAGAAATATGAAAACAGATGGATATGATCAGAATCTTAGTGATTTGGATTGACTGCTAGTTCTTATAAGTGTGTCCAGTACTTTAAATTAAATGTCTTACTAAACTCATGATTGATGGCCATTATTTTTGTCAGTGTATCTTTTAAAGCTTTTTTTATTGCAATGTCATGCTAGCTTAAAAAATTGTTGTTTAATGAAACAGTTTATTTCTGTTGGATTAAAAAGTGATGTCTTATAGTAGGTACAACAGATCTACTTTCATGCACCATAGCTACATTTTCCAACATCTAAACAGCCTGAACCCCACATCAAAAACACCCTCTGCTTTAACCCTTTCTGTGATCACGCTTCTTACTCTATTAGGATGAGATAGCAGAAATGATGATGAAACTGAAAACTTCCACACGTCAGGTGGATCAGCTGAAAGAGGAGATCAAAGAAAAGGATATAGCCCTTGAGAAGGCACATGTGGAATTCCAGCAGTCAGAGGATGAGAGAGAGTCGATGAAAGTAAGACCCTTGATACAGACACTTTCTTGTAAAGGGTGAACTCTGTGATTTCCCAGACTGCATTGTGTTCTGACCTGCGGTAGTTGTTTCGCTGTATTTCAATAAACTATTCTGTACTTGAAGCACAAGATCTCAGCACGCTTTAGAGACACTAGTTACAGAAATCTGTGTATCTGACAAATTTAATCTTTGCCTAAAATTATAATTGTGATAAAGGAGTCCTGAACTGTCTGTTGGAAGCTTTAAATCTCTTGGTGACGGAACATTTTTTACTAAAAAGTTCCATTTTGCTTGCAGAAGTGTTGATTTCATGGATAAACTGATTCTAGCAAACTTTTTAATGCAGACCCTTGCAACTCAACTTTTTATTTTTAAGAACTTTTTTCTTTCTACTGTTTTTAAGTGCAAACCACATTGTATTGCACAATGTTGTATTTCTATGTAACTAGCAAGCATTAGTCTTTTGGGAGTTAGGCAGTGCCTTTTAGTAGGTCCCTCTGCACATGAAGTTATTGTAATATTGTGGTATAAAGCAGCAAGATTCTGTCTTAAATCAAAGGAATTCTAAGCTTGATGCTTGGGTCCTTCTTCTCAGTGCTGCTGCAGCCCATCCTTAGATAAGCTATTAAATTTGTGGTGGTATCTCAACCAAATTTGCTGTACTGTGAAAAGATTTATGGAGTTGTGTTCACAGGGGTTTATTTTTAATCTTCACTAAGCACTAAGGAAAAAAGCCCAGTAAAAATGCAAACAATACCCCCAAAAAACAAAAGTTCCCTGTCACTTTTCCCAATGTTTTCTTTTGTCAGCTTATTGCTTTGCTGCAATGTCTTCTTGCATTTTCAGCCTCTCTCAGCACATAGTTATGACAAGATATCAATAGGGCTTTGTAAAAGTGTGATGAATTTGTATTCTTGTACCTGATCTGTCTCAGAGATGTTCTATCAGTGATGGAGAAGTCAAACAGCATCTCACTCCCTGTGTGCAGCTTTCTGGCTTAACTAGTCCTCAATTCTGTCTCATCACCTCAGAATTCTCTGCCATTTATTTGACAAACATATGATTGCTGCATGGTTTACCCACTCAATTATTCACCAGCAGGTTTGTCCATACACTGACATGACATTACTGACTTGCTTCAGGACATTGTGGTCTTCTACCTGAGTGTCACTGCTGAGTACTAAACCAGAAAAGAATTCAGAGGCAGCTGATTGTCACAGGCACAAAGAACCCAATTATTTGTGTTATCAATTATTATCAATTTATTATTATAATTTATTGTTTATTATTGTTAGAAATTATTATCAATTGTTATAAAATATTATCAAATTATCCTGCTTGCACTGATGTGAAGGAAGTAAGAAAGCTGTTCCTGGGAAATAAGTTTAAAGAATGTGCTGAATCATGGAGGACTGGGATTCATAGGAACAAGGTTATGCAGACATGCTCACCTCAGAGCATAAAGGCCTTCAAAATGTGTAATCATGGTAAATGCAAGGTCTGTTAAAGCCAGTACAATGCCATCTTTTGGCTTCAGTTTGCCTTCATGCAGGGCTGCAGGTTAGAGTTATTAGAAAAAGGATCTGAACATTGAAAAAATTGTATCTGTAGCCCTTGAGATTGCAGCTGCTGGCAAGTCAAGCGATTTGTATAATTTTGTAGATGTTTATGCATATTTTTTCTGGAAATCTGAATATAAAATCTGACTTGTTATTTCAGTATTCTGTTTTCAGTCCCAGTTACAACTTTTGTAAAACTCCTGCTTTCCTCCCACCTCTAGTATAGCATATTGCTAAAAGTATCACTTGCACTAATATTTTAGAATCTAAACAAGAATTTAGTTTGAGTTTGGTTGAAATATTGGTATAGGTCCCATATACGTTATTTTTTCTTGCTGACTGTTCTTCAGTTCTTACAAATTCTCTGAACTGACTTCAGGTGAGCTGTGCTGGTTTACAGCAGTTTCAGACATGACCATTTTTCTGCTTGCACAGTGACTGTGTTTATTAATTTCCTTTCTCTTACCTGATGTACACAGACCCTTGTACTGTGGTTCTGGGCATATTTAATCTAACTGAAAATCCTTGTGTGGCTTTAAGTATTGATGTTCCTTACTATACAAGGCGGTTCAGATTTATTTTAACTCAGTGCGTTCCAGTGAGATTTGTTTATATGAATGTTTGCTGACCACATCTAATGCCACTTCTTGTTTACAATTCATATTTTTCTGACATAAGGAGACCATAGAATTGTGATCTATTAAAAAAATATTATCTAGTAATGCTGAACACAAGAGCAGTTTTACATTTGTGGGCAGCTTTTTGTACAGTGTTTATTGCATTTCAGGATGAAGTGACTTGCATTTTTATTCAGCTGATGAATTCTGTTGAATATCTGACACTGACTGAGAGAGCTATGTCTTACACATGTAGGAAAATGAGAATTTTATTAAAGAAAATAAGAATGGAACAAGCTATTTCATTATGATGATGGAACTGTTAGTCTTAAATCGATGTTTTTGCAGGTGCACCCTTCATCACAGCCTCATTCTTCCAGCATTGGATGATGCTTATTTTGAACATCATTCTTTATAAGGGTCAGAGCTGTGGCAAAGTCTTTGAGTTGAGGCTTGAAAGTTTTCATAGCTATGAAAATGAACTGTTGTCAGCTAGTTCCACCTTGGCTCTAATTGCCTAGCAGTGATAAAAGCTTCTAATAATCCAGGAAGATCCTACTAGTTTTTATCTACATACATGCCTTAAATTGAAGATTTTGTGACAGTGGGATAGAATGACTGGGCAGATTCCAGTGTTAGTTTGTGTTGGTGCTGTTCATTGCTCCTCGTCGCTTAGGGACAGCTCCTCTTTTCACAGTCTTCCTCATTTACACATCCACTAAACAAAGTGCTGTGGCTCTTAAATCTTGCTCTTCCCTTCCTGGTTGCCACCATTTTTTTATTCCAGTCTGAACTCTTTCTTGAGTTGATGCTGCTTTGTATTATACAGCGGAGATTGTTGCCCTTTTCAGCAAGGTGAACTGTTCTTTCTCACATCCCAGACTGACTGTGAATAACAACTCCATTGAAAAGCTTTCTAAATATGTGCTGTATAATTAAAAAAAAGGACATCCCTGAATTACAACCTGAACCATTGCCATAGATAAAAATACTTCCAAATTTCTATTGTGTATAAGACAATTGTATTAAAATAGTATTTGCTGCATTTCTCTATGGGTCTTCATGCTTGCTTATCTTGGTGATTAGTTCTCAAAAACTAACAAAATGTGTACCTCTCAGGAAGGTAAAATAAAGTATGAAATATTTATAAGTAACTCTTAATTGTAGGTTTCTGTAATAGGAAGTTATTAATTAACAGTTGCTCACCTATATTTTTTATCTCCATCAGGCTGAACTGCTAAAGATGACAATACAGGCTCAGGAAGCCAAAGCCTATATTAAAAATCAGGAGGCGGAAGAGAAAAAACTCCTAAAAATCATTGCTGAAGCTGATGCAGAGAGACTGAAGCAGAAGAAGGAATTTGACAAGGTTGGAATCCCTAATTTGAGTTTTCAAATATCCTGCATTCTGTTCCTTCATTTGTCCAGTGTATTTTTAAGATGAAGATTCTTAGCTTCTGTGAATGTGGGAGTACTAAAGCTTTATACTGCCATTAAAACCAAAATTTTAAGATCCTGAAGTGAACGAAATCTGTAGTTTGTACTATTCAGGTGACCAAACCCTTATAGAGGAAATGATTAGATTCTTGCCATATTTCTTTAATTAATAACAATGAAAGCTCTTAACGCCCATGATTTGGACTGATGGAGCATAGTCACGTTACTCTGGGATTGTGTGGAGGAAGTGTGAGTGACTTTATGGCTTTGCTCCATGCCCACAGGTGCTCTGTGAGAGACATGCCCTGGGGACCCAGCTTATTCGCCGCAATGGCGAGGTGGCGCTGCTCTATGAGAAGATAAAAATCCAGCAGGCCATCTTAAACAGGGGCGAGAGCGAGTACCGGCAGAGGGTGGAAGACATGCGGATTCTCAAGCTGGAGATCAAAAAACTTCGGCGTGAGAAGGGAATACTTGGCAAGGGTGTAGCTAATGTGCAGGAGCTCAGGTAGGAAACCCAGTGGAATACATTTCCATAGTGACTGCAGCCATGATTTTGTGTTTGAGACAGAAAATATAGTTTATATGTAGTAAAGACTTGTATCAACTTTGGAGAAGGGGTTTGTTTGGTTTGACCTCAAACACAGACTGGATTAAATTAATGAAATAACTTACTAACAATTAGGAAAATTGAAATATAGTAATGAGGAAAAAAGGTATCTTGGCCAAAGTTGAAATAACTTCCGTGTTTCCCCTTTTACTGTGAGTTACTGCCTACAGAATAAACCTGACAGCAGCAGAAAAGGTGTTCACAGTCCTACATAGAACTATGAAGTGGTACAAGGCCTAGATTAGTGGAACTCCTTTTGGTTAAGCAATCCACGGAGTATAGGAGACGCATTCATAACTTGACATGTTCATATTCACTTGATATATTCATAACAAAACCCTGTTTTCAGAGCTCTGTCCTTCCATATTTATATGCAGATCTTATGATCTCTGAGAAAGTTTAGTTAAATTTTCATTGAAGGTTTTGTTTCTTTAAAATAGCAATTAAAATCAGCCCAACCTGATTTATCTCCTCCTTCTCCAGCTTAATGCTTCCTTTATTGTTTACCCCTCCTGTATTTGAGGTGTATTCTTTCCTGATGAGAAACTGTGGACATTTTCTAAAAATCAGTCTTGATTTGTAAGGAGAGGCAGTTATGTTTTTAGCAGATAACCATTGTACTAATTCGGGGTAGCTATCACAGTTTTGGGTGAGATCTTTACTTTATCAGTGTGATTCTGTGACTTTCAGCAGAACAAATTAACTTCAGTCCATGGTCAGTCCCATTGACTCCAGTGGAATTATGCCAGTTTGATTTGGTGAAACAGAAAGGAGAACTGGGCACACAGCATTAGCAATTGCAGTTTTCATCGAATGACTGCAGATAGGAATGGGATTTGAAGTTGCTGCCCAAATGCATTCAGCTGAAAGTCTGTTACTGTATTGAAACTCAGTGATGGTATTGAAGTGTAGTGTGCTGCATGCCATGATGGGTGGATCAATTCTTGCTAACTGCAGCAGCAATCTCATACTTTAATGAAGTCCAAAACCATCATGAAAACTGCCTGTCGAAAAGATTCCATTTATCACTTGTGCTGCTAATTAGCTTTCCCGATTTGCCAATTGGAAATGTGAGGTTTTTTTCCTTGTTCCATAACCTTGTCCAACCTCACAGTTAAAAAAAGGCTTTTTTCTCTCTAGTGAGCTAAATGCAATTCTGAGCTTAGTAGGAAGAGATTCAGTGGTGGAGGAGGCACATCACAGTCTTTCACCCCCTTTTGACATTGGAGAATTTAGAGGATCCCATCACTAAAGTGATAAGGGTCAGATAATTACAAAATGTGCCTTTTCTTCCTGCCCTTAAAACCCCCTATCCCCATCATAAAAGCCTAGTTGTCAAAGAATCTTGATAGTGCTCAATTAATTTTAAATTCAGCAACAAGTCACTTCTGAAATTCCTTGAGGAGATGTAATAAAAGAAATCAAAGTTCAGTTCTCTTAGGAACAGTGTCCATCATACTTAGGTCCTAGAGTGTGTTTTATTTAATGGATTGTGTGAGCTGTGTAGATTTAAAACCTTTCAAACACAAGCTGTTAGATTCAACACAGGGTAACTGGATATGACCCATAACCGATTTGTAGGTTTATGAACTAACTGTCCTGGCTTTAATGTACATGGGAAGATGTGAAGAGTGAGATCTGTGTAGTCTCCATAGTATGTGGAGTAAATTCCCTGGAAGACTATTTTCTGAGCCATTCTTAATGAAGCAAGCAAAGAGGTCCAAGTGTGTTATTTTATGGTTCCACCTGTTTAGTGGTGTCATGTTGATACATTTTGCCACCACAGTATTGCTGCAGTGGCTAAGTGCCTCTTTGTGCTTTCCATGTAGTGCTTCCCATGCACCATAGTGCACCATAGTGCATGGGAGAATGATTTGTTAATGTTCACATTAGTGCCTTGGTCACATTGAAGTATTTTTGGTGTGTTTTTTCTTTTTATTTTATGCTGGTCTTCAGATGGGAGTTTAATCACATGCAGAAGGAGCTGTTAAGGGAACAGACTCGGTGCAAAATTTTGGAAGAAGAACTGCAGAAGCCTTTGCAAATTCACAGATGGAGAAAATTAGAGGTGATGTGTGAGGATTTTGTGTTTCCAAAGCCCCTATTATCACATCAGTGACCCAGCAAAAGCCTATTTCATTTACTGTTATGCAAATGATATGAAGGGACTGGGAGACTGAAATTCCCATAGTATCAATGGAATCCTTACCTGCTGAATGCTTTCCTTGCACAATGCAATCAGTGTTATTTTTGTGTCACTTCCTCAATGAAAAATTGCAGGAGGATTTGTAAAGAGACAATGAAGTGCTAAAGGGAATAAGAGTGCATTAGATGAATTCAGAAGGAGGCGATTCCTTAACGTGGATGGTGAGAAATAAGATGATAGGGGAAAGATACAATCCTACCCTCCCCAAGCAGGGAGATGTATATGGCAAGAAAGGCTAATAGAATAGGTAGACTGGAGAATGGACATCACATCTGAGAAAAAACAGAATGAGTCCTTCACATAAACAGTAGTAGACTTCCAAAGATAGTCATTCCAGGTAATGTGAGTTCAGCTGCTTTACATAAACAGCAAATCTAAGTTTTCACATGATTTGAACCTGCCAAGTGAAGGGGAAAAATAAAAAATCCATCAAGCATAGACCAAATATATGAACATCAGTTGGCATCACTGGATATTTTTGATGTAAGTCAGTGCCATCTGAGATTCCTCAGTTGCATGCATCTCTGATGTGATGCCAGCCTGGGTTGCTTAGCTTCTCTAATATTGAGTGATAATGTGCTCTGTCCCTGAAGAAGCAGAGCTGAATATTTTGACTGTGCTTACTAGCATGATAGTGAATTTCTGATCTTTCCATACTGAGCTTAAACTTGGATGGTGTGATTAGCTTTTCTCGTGGAAGGGAGATATAATGCAGGATGGTGAACTAGGTTGAACACATCTAGGTACAAACTCTAGCAGTACCTTGTAACAAAGAAAAATCAGGCCAGTCAAAACATCCAGTGATGGGAAAATGAATGTATGAAGAGACTGGTAATGGGAAATCATGTCTTTGCATTCTAGGTAACTGGTTTGTATTTGGAACACAGAAAGGCCAGCAGATGGCAAGATCCATATGAAATAATCCTGATGGGGTTTTGGTTCAATTCCTAATGAACAAACACTTTCATATCACTACAGTAGTCACAAATTGGCACCATGCTTGGGCAGTGCTATAAAAAAATCAAGGACTGAGTGGATCATGAGGACTGGTCTACTTTTTAGCCTGGTTTCTCAGGAAATGATGTTGTGTTGTGAGCACTGCATGTTTATCTGTGTCAGTGTCCTAGTTATGCTTGAATTGATTAGTCAATTTAGATAAAATCAGACAAAAGATTAAGAGCAATGAGATACCGAGTTCTTTATAAGCTCAAGCAAATATAAGAGAGCAGGACTTTATTGGAGCCTTTACTGCAGTGTGAGTTTAATCCTTATGAGACACCCCATGAGAGAGGAAAAAACAGACTTGAAAGAGGTGTTATGAGTCCCTGGGTGAGGAAAAGTTTCAGTCAGAGTCTGCCCTTCATTGAAAGATCCAAGAAAAAGACACAAAGTACTGGGAAAGTAAGCTGCACTGGCTCCTCCTCACAGAATTATTTCTTTGCTCCTTAGAGCTTTCTCCAGATTCAATCTATGCCAAAAGAATGAAAAGGAAGGGATGGAGAGACAGACATCTACTAGCTCCTGGTATTACGGGCTATGTAGGTAGAGGGCACAGTACAGTGCAAACAATCTGTCAGCATTTCAAGTATTTAATTCCATTGAAGAATGGGATTTCACATGTATGGACACTTTAGAACCCCATAATAATTCATCAGTGTACCCCCCAAATTTGTTGCTCTTAAGTTCTCCACCTGTTTCAAGAATAAATTGTAGTTAGTATTTTTTTTTTTTTTTTTCAATAGAAAAATCTTCTCCTTAGAAACTAAGTTGGCACTGTTTGCAGTTCTTGAACAACAGGAGGTACTTGCACTGCTCTTAATTTGCCAGTGGACAGTTCCAGTTGCTGCTAAAGTGATATATTAAATTTCAGGACTGCTTGTATACATGCAATTAAAAAAAAAAACCAAAAAACTGAATGCATCTTCTGCTAGCGCCCCTTTTGTACTTGTTACTTTTGAACACTGAGATATTATGGTTTTCATTTGCAAAAAATAAATAGTAACTTGTTATGTATAATTTTTGGGACTCCTCTTTCCTAGGCCAGCGACCCCACTACCTATGAGCTGATTCTGAAAGTACAGAGACTACAGAAGCGACTTATCAGCAAGACAGGTGAAGTGATAGAGAAAGAATTTCTCCTTCAGGTACTGCAGCATCATTATTTTGTTGCATCTCATTAATATATTTGACTTACTCTGCATTCTCTGTCTACTGACATGTGCTTCCTGAATGTTATTTTGCATGGCCTTTAGGTAGCTTTAGATGGCAGCACTGACTCACTGGAAGAGAACAAAAAGCATCAGATTAGTTGATTTTTATATTCTAGTTACTGATACCTGGTCAGCTCTGTAAAATACAATTAAAGGTTGGCTTTAGCTTATTCATGTCATAGATTAGTCTTCAGGTCAGTCTTAGGCTATTTGAAAGGTTTTTCTGTGTCATTTTAAACAAGTATGTTATGACCAGAACATGAAGGAAAATTCCTGATTGATTCCATTTGTGCTTAGCTTGGCTTTTGGCAGGAGGAATCCTAAACAGTTTGTGTGATTTAGATATGCTGCTGTCTGGGGCATGTTTGATTTCAAGGTTTTTGTGCTGAACTTTGCAAAAAAAAAAAAATAGATATCACTCACTGGAGAGTAAAATGTGACCTGAATCTCCCTCTGTCTTGAGAAGAAGCTCTGCAGATCTTATCAAAACAGGGTTTGTCTCTATTTATTGTTTCATGGGAAAACATTGATCTGAAAATTCACTTGAATGTAATTTATGGTATATTATTCCTCTGCTTGGAAAAATGTGATCTTTGTTGCATAGCACTAAAACGCTGTCAGTGAAATAGTTAGCTTAAAATGTAGCAAAAATAGCTCCAAATTTACTGTGCTTTACACATGCACAAAACAAATTCTGTTAGATTTTAGATAGTCTCTATTGCATATCTTGCCTTATCCTTAGTATGCTTCCATTTTGCTATTATTTTCAGCTGAAGAACTGAGATATAGAAGTATTAAGTTGCCTGCACAAGAAAATCTTTGAAATAGCAGGTATTTGAGCTTACATTACTGTAGTAGCCACTGGTATAATCTTTCTGTCTCTGCAATGGTCCTTCTATGGCAACTCTATGATGTTTTTATTATTTTTCTATATTTAAGACAGGGTTTGGCTATATAAAATCTAATTATTATAGCTAGAATTGCTAATGAGTTCCTTTGTGTTCTTAATTCAGGCACCAATTTCCTGTGTAACAATGCTGAAAGGAAGGTTTCCCTTGGAGAAATAATAGTGAAGGCCAAAAATATTATTCTCCACATTGTGTTCAGGGTTTTAACATCAATGTTTCTGAGCTCTTTTCTGTTTTTCCACAGTGTTTTAAGTCCTCCACAATGACTCAAAAAGGGCTCTTTCATAGCAGGGTGTGGATATGAGGAGGTAGCCAGAGATGGAGGACAACCCCCAGTTCGTTCCCTTGAAGGGCTCTAAGTGCTGCTGGGTAGCTCACTGGCAGCACTTATTAAGGGTACTAGCAGAGCTGCTTCTGCTGAGTGTCTGGATAACCTGGTACCAGGCATTTCATTATTCTTTGGACTAGTTGTCCATGATATGATGATCTCTTTTGTAAAATCATACCCTGATACTCAGCAAAACAAACCCCTCTCTAATAACTTACTAAACTGATGTTACCAAATTCCAAACTGCTGTGGTGAAGGGGTGAGCCTAAGGAACACTTAGGAAATAAGCAGAACAATAACATCAGATTTCTGGAGAGACCCGAGTTTCACACACCAGGAGGGTGTCTTCACTAGACCACCTTCTGAGCAGTTTGAAAGATTTGAAGTGAAGTATTTGAAAGGATTTGATCCTGACTGAAGTTTAGAATTATGGGAAATAGCAGTAATTTAGCTCCAATTTCAAGAATTTTTTTTTCCCTTCATATAATTTGTATGTTGAGAGAGTTCTTCTCTCTTTCCTTTTTCTTTTATTTTTAAATCCTGGAAAACCCTCCATGCTTAAAGGCATGCAATATCTTTTTAATATGGGTCTCTCCTGAAGTCAGCTGAGCTCAGTTCAGTCACTGCTCATTTGCAGGATTAGGGGAATTGCTGATGACTGGCCTGTGCCTACTTGGCAGAACATCCCCCATACTCAGAGTTGGAGCCTGCAGACTGAGGGATAAAAACTTATTAGGTCAGAGAATCACTGCTATCCCTGTGTTATGCTTGCTTGCATAAGTCACACTTCACTCCCAGTCATCTTCATTCACATCTTGCCCTGTAACAAGGGCATAGCCATTGGGTGTACCAGCTTTAAAATTATCTTAATCTCTTGCTTGCCATACGTAATCTTTGTTCATGTGTGTGGTTATCATGCTAGCAAATAGGATATTTGTTTAAGGTGAGCTTGTGTTGTGTCTAATGTGCATATTATGTAACATAAATTCCCTCACATTAAAGTGTGTTAATAAAATAGAGTTCAAAAAACCTTGTGTGTTGAATACTGAGTATTAAAAATACCTTTGGAGTTTAGAAATAACCCATGTGAGGAAATGGTTGAGCCCAGTGTCAGCAACCTGCAGTTTGATTTGTAGGGTATTCACCCTGCTGCATACTCATGCAGAGCTGTAATGTTTTTATAAGGGAAAAACAATTCCATTTTTATTGTATGCACTGTAGCTCTGTCTTCTTTTTTTACTTTTTGGTAAATGGTCTTTCAAATAAAAGTGCAGGGAACAAGATTTCGGCTGGATATATAAATGGAAATTTTTGCTAAATAAGGATCACAATATATAGATTCATGTAGAAAAGCATCAGCTTACTTTACCTGCTTCTGATGTGCCTTTGATCATATCCTTTTTATTAGCTTTTTCATTGTTTCTAACCTGTCATTTCTTTAAAACTGAGGCAGATGTAGAAGCAATCTACAATCCATGCTACTTGATTAAAAGAATGATTTACTGTGTTTCAGTCAGAAAATTTAGATTGCTGACAATACAGGAAAAACCCAGCTTGACTCTAAAATCTCATGCAAAATTTCATCTTAATCTCTCTTAACCAGTCATCAGGGCACATTTTTTGGATCAGACATATGCTGAGAGATAGTGAATATGCAGTATGCTGAATGTTTGGCTTCCTTAGAACAGCTTTTCAGAGCTGAACATTTTAATAAAGGTGTAAAAAGATTTCCTATGTTAGAGAAATTACTGAAGTCTTGTTTCTGATTTATCTGTTCTCTGTCACCACAGCATCTTGGGTTATAAGGTATCAGCTCTCATATACCAAATAAATGTGGTCATCCTGGGATGCAACTTTGAAGAGTAGCTGGTCATACTTTCTCTTTTAATTCAGGTATTCTCACAGTTATGAGCTTCTGTGCTAATGAAAAATGCTGTCTTAAAAACCAGATCCAAACCTGAGGTCTTGAATACTTTTGGTTTATAAAAATCCAATGGTATTTTTTCCAAACATAGGAAATGTTATTTGAGGGATAGCCAGTTTTCCTGTCTGAGTTGTTACCTTCCTTCTGAATTTGTACAGTCAAGATAGAGCATGTTTTTGGTTCTTTTCTAAACTGTTGAGTAATATTGCAGGGCTTTGTGGAGCAATACATTGTGTGTTATCCCGGAGATCTCATGGATGGGTGAAGGTATTTGTGAACACATGTGGGATGAATGACTTGTTGTAAGGCCACAAGGAATAATTATTAATAAACAGGAGTGCTCTGCAAATCCTGACTGCAAAAATACAGTTGCTCACTTTGCATGTGGGGCAAATCCCTCATGTGACTGAAGCTCTGCTGTGTGCTGAGCAGTGATGTGGTAAACTCGCAGTGCAAAGTATTACCTTGTTAGGATTATGATTAGTGTGGTTTTAGGAACTTATCCCATTAAAAGTGAATTATGCACTGCTTTATTTGTTTCAAATTTAGTTCTTCAGAGCGAACGCCTCTAATTTGATTTTATGTCTGACTGAGCAGAATTTTATTCAGCTGCATGTCTTGGAATGGATAACATCATAAAGATTCACATTATATGTCACTTACCTCTTTTGTCAGTCATCTCAGAAGACTGTTCATAAATGTAAATGTAAAAGAAAGTGCGATCTAGATTATTTGTTCAGGGAGGCAAAGGCAAATGTCTTATTTAAGCCTTGCATTTAGTAGTGAAAGCATTGTTTTTCTGTACATACGTATTGCTTGAAGTTGTGAGCAATGAAAGCCCAGGACTGGGCAGCCAGGATGTGATGCTGTGCTGGCTGTGTCTTGAGCTCATAGTTCAAAGAGTGCAAGGGCAAAAGGCATGATTAGCTCATGTATCTGACTCAGAGATTACAGCCAGATAGCACCCACATGTCCTTGCATTGAGCCAAGTTTTGAGCTAAGTTTCAATCCCTCCAGAGAACTGACTGTCCCAGTGACAGAGAGTAGGAGGAATTGAAGGGATGCTGCTGTCTCCAGCCCTGTTCCATTTCAGGTATTGTGAGATACAGGGAGGGGAGAGCGAGAGACTTTCTCTGTGACCTTGGGCAGGCTACTTAGCTTTTGCATGCCTCACATCAAGTAAAAAGAGAATAAAATAATTTCCATTCTTATATTGTTGTGTGAATGAATATATTAGCGATATGACTCAATTCAGTAGCGAAACACTCAAAATAGGCAGATGTTTTATTTTATTTGTGCTAACTTGGTAGTAGAGCTGTTCTATCCAGTTTGAGGTGCTCGTTGCTATAGTGTCTGAACATATACATAACCATCTTTATTTCTCAGAGCTGGTACTATAGTTTCATAAAGAAATCTGCTTTAGAACAGTGTGTTACCGTGTGGGTTTATGCAGGTTGGCAGCTATTGAAATCAAAGTTTTCTCCCAAGAAATGAAGGAGCTTGGGGGATTTGCTTCCCTGTATTTGTTATGCATTTCCCCCCATTCATTATATAATTTTATATTTTTTTTAATCTCGTGGGCTTTTTTTCAGCCCACTTTATGGGAGCCTAGTCCTTTTGAAAATAATTTCTCTCCCTAGCTTGGGAGTTTCACGAGGCATGCTTCTGCTAAGTTCTTCACTCCTCTCACAGTGCTCAAGTAGCTTCCTCATAAGAGAAATGTGTGCCTAAATGCTGAGTAAGAGATTTTCTTATCAGACAACCTGCTAGGAAAAAGAAGATTCTCTCCTATCCCCTACCTTTATTTTGGTATCAATAAGGCCCAGATGAGTATTATCTTAGATGTTATCTTTGCATCTTCAAAATGGCTGAGATTTATTTTACCCTCCCAAATTTGATGTTTATTTGTTTTTAGTGCCCAGTGTAGATTCTACTTGGATTTGAGAGTATAAACTACTTGCGTGTTACAGGTAGCGTACAGAGTCTGAGCTGAGGATTTTTTGGCAGAATTGTCTATTTTCATAAAAAATAACTGCAAGTCACTTCAGGGAACTAATGACTGTGGAATCCCTAAAAGTCTCTTTTGACTTGCCCATTATTGTTCCTCTGTCATCTTGTCTTTAGAGAGATTTCAGCAGAGGTAGCTTGGGATAGTGCTTTGTATGCACTGAAACTTACAGGTGAACTGCAAAATCCACTGCCAAACTGCAATCCTTTCTTTACTGTTTCTTTTTCATTTATATATGAAGTCAGCCTTTTGAAGGGATTTTCCATCCAAAAATGAAACAGGAAATTTTCTTTTTAGCTTTTTATAGTATAGTAGGACTTGGTGCTTTTCTATCTCTGTTTCCTGGAGGATTTGACTTCCTCTGGAAGCACTGGATTAATACCCTATCTTGCAGCTCAAGCTAACAGTTCTCTCAGCCCTCAATTAAAAGGGTGAGTATATTGAGCTCCAGGCCTTTTCTGTGTTTAAAAGCCCCATTTCTACCAGCAAAAAAGTCACTTTTCTGATTTAGCTTATAGCAGCTTTTGAATGGCAGAAGAATTGCCTGCCAGTAAAATTGCATCTAATTGCATAGGCAGTAGCTGGCATAAACAGATCAGCACAAAGGAATTGAACCACTAACTGAACTGAAATTGGCCAGAATAGTAAAAAACCACAAGAAAGAGCTCTTCAGGTATGTAAACAACAAGCAGAAAGAGACAGAAAATATTGGCCCACTGTTAAATAGGAAAAGTGAAATAGCACCAATGCTTTAAAAGAGTGAAGTATAAGCAAGGACAAGTGTAAGGTCTTAAAGCTGGGAAGTTCAATCCAGGAGTGCAGGACAGGCTGGGATCTACGTGGTTGGGGAGCAGCTCTCTGGAAAGGGACCTGGGCATCCTGGTGGACAACAAGCTCAATATGAGTGAACGTTCTGCTGCTGCAGCAAAGGGCAACAGGGTGCTGGGTTATGTCAACAAGGGCATCACTAGCAGAGGTTATTCAGCACAGGTTATGTCAGGCCACACATAGAATACTGTGCTCAGTTTTGGTCCCTTCTCTGCCATATAGAAAAGACAGGCTGGAGTGGGTCCAAAAGAGGGCCACAAAGATAAAGGATTGGGAAGCTTGCCATATGGCAAAAGTCTGAAACTACTGGATTTGTTTGGCTTTGAGAAAACAAGGCTGAGGGGAGACCTTATAACCATGTTCCAGTATTTAAAGGGTGGTTAAAAAGAAGGTGGAGATTTTCTTTTTACAGGGAATCACATGGCAAAGATGGGGATAATAGGTTCAGGTTACTCCTGTGGAATTCTGAATGGACACGAGAGGAAAGTTGTTAACAATGAGAACATTTGGAAGGCATGGCAATAATCCCCCTGGGGAAGTGGTGCATTTCCTAACACTGGACATTTTTAAGATCCATCTGGACAGGGTATTGGGTCATCTTGTCAAGATGGTGCTTTTGCTGAGAAAGGCTGGACCAGATGATCCTTGAGGTCCCATTACAACCTTCTATTATATGATTCAGAGATTTAAAAGGTGTCAATTTAAGATCTAATCCCAAAGCCCTTGCAGGAGTGGTCCCATTAAAGGGACAGCAAATTTACTGTTTGCTCTCATATGTGGTCACCAATATAAGCAAATGGGAATGAAAGAAAGGTTGGACCATATAAATCTTGAGGTTTACTTCCAACATGGTATTCTATGATCCTGACTGAGAAACCCAAGCTGCCAAAACTTCTAGCCTTTGATCAAATGGTTCCTGGGCTGGGTGGGAGGAGAAGGGCAGAAAAATGCTTTCCTGTCCTTATAAAAAACTTAAATGTTGCTATGTACATTAAAGAAACAAGAGAGAACACAGTACTGGGTGGAGTGTGAAGTTTGAGGTTATGGCTCCAGTTCTAAGTTGGTGACCGGAATTTCAAGGGATTTGCATTGAAATAAAGAAATGGGAAATACCATAAGGATTCAGGCCTAACATTTACTTTTTGGCTTTCAGCTGGATATGAATCATAAAGAAAAAGTTTACTTCCCCAGTGTCATGCAGAATTAGGCGGATGTGTCAAAGGCACACAGTAAGAATAGCCTTGATTTAGACTCCAAAGACAAGCTCTGTTCTTTTTTCAAATGAAAAAATGTGTGCCCATGAACTCTGGCTGCAACCCAATTCTAACTTGTGATAGATAAAAAATATCTCATTACCAGCTCAATATTATGATGCATAACAGTCTACAGAATTAGTGCCATCCAAATAATTTCAGTCCAATACCTTGAAACTTATTTGAATTGGGATCTCCAATGCAGTGACATATGGAGGTACTAATGCATCGTCACCCTTTAGAACTACTCTTAGATTCTTTCCTTCTTGTGCCATTCTTTTTTTTTCCTTTTGTTGTGTTTGAAAGGTTCATTGCTAAACTAGGACTTTGAGTGAGGATTTTAGCTTTGACTTGAAGTGGAGATGGTTTGTATTTAATATTGGTTTTAAATTGAAGGACTAATGTCTTTCGGTGATTCTATGCCTGGCACAATGATTTTTCCATGCAATTAGAATATCTCTAGTGTCTTTTGTTCTGACACTGATAATTTTTTCCCAATTAATTTAATTATTTAATTTTTAAAAAATTAATTGTGTAGCAAACAGGGTTCAGTGAGTAGGGCAGAACCACTCACAGTAAGCCAATTGTAGGATAATTGTGTTAAATCTTGGTGCAATTTACCAAGGCTCGTATGCAATCCTGTGATGATGTAGTAAGGAATCATATCTCAAAAACATTCAAGGTATGACTCACCTATGTGAAGGTCTCTTGAGGGTCTACATATCTACCTGAAAGTTTTGTGTAAGCTTTAATAATTCAATAGATATCTGAGGAATGTTCAGTTCTTGCCCTAGCTCTCCTCAGAAAGGAGTTGATTTTGTATTTCTGCATATCTCCAATACACTTCTTGGTGCATTAGTTTATTTTAGACCTTCTAATCTCAGTCCATCTAGAATTAGAAGATGCTCTATGCTATAGAAATTTACAGCATGATAAACTGCTCTTAAAAACACAGTGACATTTAGATTCTTTCCCTCCTCCCACGTATGTTGCAATTCAAGTGGAAGAGAATAAAGTCTTCCCAGAAAAATAGCCTTTTTTTTTGGTATGTTTGTTTAAACAGTGTTTTGAAAAAAAATGGATAGGAAGTATGCTGATCACTTTAATGTCACCAGGTGGAGATAATTTGCTGCTCTTTAGGGTGAAAAAATAATTTTCCAATAAAAAATAGTGCAAATATTTCTGGCACTGAGAAATGGGAAGCAAAGCAGATTACCTAGTGAGCAAACAAAATACTTTTGGTGAACAGTTTTCTTAGTGGAAGAGATAATTTTTATTGACTCTCTGTGAAACTACCCCACCCTCATAAATAAAACAGATTTCCCATGATAAATAGTTCTGGACAGAAGCAAGGTGCAAGTTTATTTGAGAAAATAACTTCTGGGGTTCTGCACCATTTTTTGTTCATCTAATGATGTTTTGGTCAGAAATATTCAGTTGTTATTTACAAAGCTGAGGAAGTTGCAGGCAGAGTTAAAATCCTTTAGGGTTTATAGGTGGCAAGTATACATGAATGCTGAATCTATCTTACAAGTTTTTTAAAATAATTGATATATTTACTTGAGTTTGAGCTTGAAAAGAGAACTCTGGTGGGTCATCAGATGTCATCCCTCCTCATCACACAAGATTGTTTTAGTTACACAAATACTATCCTTCATAGATGAGTATCAAGCACAGTTTTGTGTCCTGCATTCTAATACATGTACTCCCAGTTCATGAAGTTTAGCATGCCCGAAGAGGTTGTTGTCTTCAAGTGCACTGTGGCTTATTGTGAGTTTTCTCCTACATTTGTAACCTCCTGCTGTAGTCCAGGCCTGCTATTTCTGAAATGCAAGGAGCAGGAGTATTGACACAGCCACCAGCATGGTGGTCCTGGGGGACGGGGAGACTGAGTTTCATTCCTGTGTGTCTTCAAGGAGTTTTAGTGAACTTTGGCAATTCACATTACAACTCTTTGTGTCCAGAACTCTTGTAGAATGAGAAGAGGATCACTGCCCTGGCTGGAAGCAGTTCTTCAGCATGTGTACAATAAAGATTTAATACCATTCAGATACAGAAACAAGGATACCATATAAGAACCTAAGACACAGCACTGTCATCTGTAATTTGCATCAGCAAAACAGAAACAGTGATCACCAGTGTTTCATTCAAATACGTTATATTTGGTTTGAACCCAGAATCCTGAGTGTGGATACCTTGTATCATTAGACTGAAAATATTTTGTAAAATGACCCAATCCTAAAGTTCTTAGTCAGAATTGCCCTTAACTTCAACATTAGTTTGCTAGAAAAAAGCTTGGGTAAAAAGTTCAGGAATTGTTCCAGTAAATAACAACTGAAAACAACCTTGTTTACTCCTCATTCCTGTGTTCAGCATGTATCTGAGAAGGAAATAAATCTGCTGTGCACCCCAGGGTAAAGTATATTAATCAACCAGTTATCTTGTTAAGGGAAAATAAATGACTTGCTGTGCTGACTGAATACATTGCAGCGCACAGACTTTGCAGTGCTGTAGCAATCCGATACTGACTGTCAGCCATCCAGAATCTGCCAGAGAAGCTGAAATACTGCAGGAGTGCAGCAGCAGTGTAGCAATACATTCACAAGCCCATATTCTAAAGGGTGGCCCAGAGCTAGAGGTACATCTTTAGTATTCACCCTTTGGCAGGTGTTCTTGTGTTAAGATAAGGGCTGTTCTGCTCTTCCCTCAGCAGCAAGATATGGACAAACTACAGCATCCCAGTCAGTGATGGATTATGCTCTTGTCTGACAGTTGTAACAACAGTAACACCCCCCCCCCCAAAAAAAAAAAAAAAAAAGTAATTCCATAGGGACAGACTAATTTGGTTTTATTCCAGTTCTCTTATTTTCATTCTTACTGTGAATGGTGCTGTTGTTGAGGGAACACAGGCAGAAAGATGCTGCAGCTGTTTTGCAGCTGTTAGAGAAAGGCAGGCAGAGTCACTGTGGCTAGTTGGGTTTTTTTAGAAGGCTGGCTTGAAATGGTACATAGGAGGACACAATCAGGTGTAGAAAGAACCCCATTTCTCCATTTTTCTCTTGAGACATCCAGAAATGTGCTGCTGAGGGCACAGGAGCCATGAACCTCAGTAGGGAGAGTCTGTGCCAAGGAGGGTGCATCAGTCAGCCAAGTCTGCACCTCTTGGAGGCTCAGAGCTCAAGGCTTCCCATGCCTGTCTAAGCAGATACAGCTGTAATCTTAAACAGGGGATGGGACACTTGAGCACAGCAGTTGTCTTTACATGGACATTAGGATTCACTGTCTTTCCCCTTCTTTTAGTCCTGTTTCTGTTTCTTTGAATTTTAAGAAGCAGGCAAGGGGAGCTGAAACAGAACTCTTGAACAATAGCAGAGGTTCAGCTCTAATTACAGTGAGTTTGAAAGAAGCCATGCATTAAAACATTCATGATTTCAGAATTGCTGTGTGTATTTCTTAGATGTACTGTTATTTCTTAATAGGTTCCAAAGTGTAACAGGAGACTAGTCTTTCTTCCCTGAGGTACTTGATATATGCAGGGGAACTCTGCTGTCCTGTCAAAAAGATGTATGTAGGCTTTTCTGCCTTGTTAGACAGGGATTGTAGATTTAAGTGGTGGCTTGACTTTGAGACAGCTGTTCAGAGGTAGCAATTCCAGAACACCAAAGGACTTGAAGCAAAGTGCTCTCATCTTTCAGGGAAATCTAAAGATCTAAGTCAAGCAGGTAACTAAAGTGATGTAGGTGCCTAACTTAAAAATAGATATTTCTAGAAGGAGCTCTGCAATCTCTCTGACCCTTTGAGGTCATCTGTCAGATCAGTCTGAAGTGAGAAGAGAAGCTAGGTGTACTGGGAATCCTCACCCTAAGCTGTCACCTGCAGGAACAGCTAATAATTATCAACAGAGCTGTGATAATTCTTTGATTCATCTATAATTTTAAAAATCTAAATGGCTATTGAATAGCTGAAATACATGCCATTACACTGACATTAAAATACAGAGGTTTTTAAGTCAAATACTCTAGATCTGAAGAAGAGACTTGGTTTTCTTTTTTTCTTAGAACCCTGCATAATGCAATTATGATACAGTAAAAGGTTCACTTAGAATTCACTTAGAATTCACTTAGACTTATTCACTTAGAATATTTAGAAACCTTGTTGATAAGATTTGTATCAACCTCCGATCTCCTCCAGGTCACTTTAAGACAAATTGCTACTAGAATGCAAAACAAAGGTTTGTTTAGAGCTCTCTTCATCCCAGCTGTCAAGCTGCAGGCACTGTGAAAATAGTTGGAATATTTACATCAATCCACATAATGTCAGGGGTAATTCTCACCTTCAAGGAACAGCTCACTTTCATGGGTGTATGTGTGTGTATTTCTGCTCACACATATAGAATAGGAGATAATTGATAATCTTCTGCAATATAAAGTAGAAACACTGTGATTAAATGAGCTACTCTGATTAATGATTTTATAAACTCTTGTGTAATGTCAATAGTAAAAAAGGTACTGTAGCTGTTAATTCAGCAAGACACATCCATGCCATTTTCTTTGGATAGATTCTTAACCTTGTGTCTTAGAGTTCAGAAGTTGAAAGGAGTATATGTATTTATTTGTTCATTGGAAAAAATGCTGTTTTCCTACACCCTTATTAGGGAAGATCTGATAGTAACAGTTTCTAGCAATAATAATAAAAATAAGTTGCAGCTGCACTCCAGGTGGAAATGTTCATACTTTGTTGTTTGTGGAAGATGGTGATACTGCAGCATTCAGCTCTTGCTGTTGCAAAAAGCCAAGGGTGAAGACCTTACAAGGTGCTCCAAGGTTTCTTTCCTCTCTCATTAAGCCCTTTTGAAAATGCCA
The DNA here is from genome assembly GCF_024509145.1 of Vidua macroura. Lineage (NCBI taxonomy): Eukaryota > Metazoa > Chordata > Aves > Passeriformes > Viduidae > Vidua > Vidua macroura. The sequence continues at coordinate 11,804,458 of NC_071578.1, read as the reverse complement.
GTCGATTTGGTGCAGTTTGCTCTGTGCCAAGGAAACACTGAGAAGCATTATTATCAACTGGAGAAATGAGTTACAAGTGTGAGTGGTGCAGATTTCACCAAAGATGAGACTATCCCAGCCTTTCCTTCAAGCTGGTGGTTTTCGCAGGAAAACCCAAAACATCTAACACAGTGTTAGTGTTGCCTCACTGTGAAAGGGCCTCAGTGTCCTCTTTCAAACGTAATTAATTTATCCAATAACAAACCTCACACATGTGAGAGATTAAGAAGTGTCTAGGTGATAATGAAAACAGGAGCTGTTCTAGGGAATTGCATCCTTGCAAGGGTGTTTGCTGATGGATGTGGAATAGACAGGAAAGAGCAGGAGCTTTTGGAAACTGTTTACAGAGAAAGTTTATACTGCACATTTCTCATAGTGCTGGAGGCAACTTCCTTCTGTTATTATAAAATTTCTGAAAGTCACCATATGCTAATTTTTTTCTTTACCTCATAAAACTTTTAAAGATAGATGTCCTGAGCCAACAGCTACTGCTAGGTATACACAACAAGTAAATGTAGAGCTTATACAGCAAAAATGACTATGACTAGATATGTATGGCTGTGTATGTATTTAATCCAGATTTCTGTGTCCTGTTTAACACTTATGAAGAGGAATCACTACCCTTAAGGATGCTCTGCTGCTGCATGGCATCGTAAACAAAATGCCTCTGGAGTTCAGCACAGCCCTGACATTTTGGTTATAGTGCCAATAAACAAGAAACCCCCCATGGCACGTTGACTGACTTGTTATCCCCACCACAGCCATGAGGAACTATGGAGTGCTTGCATGGTTACTATATTGCCTTCTCCACCTTACTAATTAAAATAAGATTTTTTTATTTAGGTTGAATGTTTTAGGGACTGCTGCTATACACTATATTGTACACTTTTGCACTACATCTTTATCTTCTTGAGTTTTTTCTTTAGCTCAGTTGCTGGAGACAGGAACTGGCATAAGTTAAATTTACAGTGATGCAAAGTCTTTTGAACATTTTTGTGTGTGTGGTTTTTTTTTTTTTTGTGTGTGTGGTTGGTTTGTTTGTTTGTATTGTTTTTGTTTTATTTTGGGTTTTTATTGATTTTTTCTTTAGTAGTTCATGTGATAGAAAGCTTTTGGTGCATGATAGGATTTTTGCAGGTCTGGTGGAGAAGGCTCTTGGGGTGCTGATATGTCAGGTAAATTTGTTGAATTATCTATGTGGAAAGAACTGATAAAAATGAAGAATCTGGGACTGCAGGGCCTATATCTGCTGTGAAATCATCTTCATTAAATGTATGGTCATCCATCATCTCTGGTTCAGGATAGAACCCTGGGGTAACTAATAAGATGTGCTATTTCCTGGTGTCATGGTGAGGGACAGGATGACACAAAATGGGGTCACATCTCTAGAGCTCTATTCCAGCCTGGGACTGGTGAATGCTTCCCACTCCCTGTCAATGTCTGTGAATGCCTTGCTGTCACTTTGGGAATGTGTCTGATGGAACTGATGGTCCTTCTCACATGGAAAAGCAAATGGTGCTGTGCTGGTCAGCAGCAATATCTTCTTTTGAAGTAGGATTTGGCTGGCAAAAGTGATTCTTCTTGCTGAAGATGGAGCCAAGTCGTGACCACCTGATTCTGGACAATCAACTGAAGTTTGCCAAATGCTAGCCAGTCTTCTGCAGAAGAAAACCATTTTTTCTCAATTTGCTGTAGAGCGAGCAGGCCAGGAGAACACCAGAATATGGCTGAGACAGCACCTAGTTAAATTTAGGGGAAAGAACCACTTACTTCCCTACCCTCCCTCTCCAAATTAATGGGTGAGAGACTTAGGGATGAAGAAAATTACTGTCATGGCTGGGCCTACAGACAAATCTGTGAGCTCCTCAGAGATCCCCTGGGAAACAAATCAAAGGCAGGAAGGGCTATTCTAAAAATAAGATGCCATTTTATTTGCAGAATTTTTATAGCCGTTATTCACAGAGGTTCTGAAATTCTCTTTGGAATGCCTGAAATTTAACTGTAGTCCTCAGTCTGAGTGTCCCAGCATGCCCTACATACACAAAATGAATGTGCCATCATCTCTCCACCATCATCTTGGCTTAGTTTGTGTCATAGACCAGTGAAGTTTGTTGATGTTATGGGCTCAGTCCTACAGTCAAACATCTGCTGAATTCCATGGGAATTCCATGGTGGAAGGTTCCCATAAAAAAGCTTTTGTACTGGCCTAGACCTGATCTGATCACAGGTACATTACTCTTACCAGTGGAGGCTTAACAGCATGGATTTACAGAGATTTGATGGCTCTTCCTTCACCTCAAGAAGAAGAGTTGTGCCTCCCAGTGTGTTTTGTGACTCTAAGTTCCTTGATCTCAAAACCTCACAACTGTAGTAAGATGTGTGCTGTGATGGCAGCCTGGTGTGAGGATGGAGGGAAATGTGAGGGGAAGCAGTTTGGGACGAGCCAAAGAAATCCAGTCATAATGGATTGACCTAATCTATTACAGAAAACAAAGTTTTTCTTTATGAATTTGTGCTGATATTTTTTTCTTAGTCATTTCTGATTTCTTATGTGTAGAGATGCAAGCACCTGCCAATGTACCTTGTGACTCACGTAGATTTACTCTTGTGGTTGGTGTTTTTAAATTAATTGAAATGAATTTATTTCTTTTTGATTTATTTTTTGGATCCTGGGGTAAAATTTCAGAAATTAAAAAAATGCCAACCTGTGAATACAAGCTCTGCTGAGGAGGAAAGAAGTATCCAGGGTTTTCTTTTAATGTTTTGCTGACATACGGAGCTTCTAACCCAGTGACAAATTAATTGCTTAGATGTAAAAGAGATGGACAGTGCTCAGCAAGGAAGGACAAGATATGCATTACCAGACATCTGGTTCTGCCTCTTTTGGGTTATGGATACAATATATATTGGACACCTAACGAGTCTCTGCTGTGTAAAATAGATTCTCCTTACAATAGGATTGCATGCTTTGTCTCTAAATGAGGTTATTATACACACCATTGCACAGTGTTTGAAGAGCTTGGTTGGCTGTTGTAGAGGGTAGGGAGAGAAGAAAATGGGAAAACAATTTCCATCAGTTGCCCCATATTTATCCAAATTACCATTACACTATTACAAAATACAAACATATGATACGTTCAGGGTTGAAATGTTAATATTGACTGGCCAGATTTTAACAAGGTGGATTTTTCTTTTGCAGTTGTTTTTACCTTGCAGTAAAATCTTACTTCTTCAGAAAGAAAAGCTGGTAGTGGGAATACCACTATGAAGTGGAATAATAACTCCTTATTGAGACTGAAATCTCAATTTAGTATTTGCTGCTATGCAAACCTCAGTCTGAGTCTCAGGAGGTTTTGATTTTTCCAGACATAAGCTGTGAACAATTTCATTTATAAGGAATTCTTCCTCAGTAATCTGCAGAGTTTAAGGACAATGCTTGCAAAAGTAAGGCATGATTTGAAGTGATTCCATTTTGAGGTCCCAACTTGTGACCATTGTTTTCAGAAAATTATGAGGTCTAAAAACTCCAGACTCCTTATGCTCTTGAAAACTGGACACCTAAAATTTTACATCTTCAAAATAGCAAACCACTTCTGAAAACCCTGGCTCAACCACTGAGAAAGACCAAATGTAGCAATTTTAGATGATGTGACGGCATCATTTCCCACATCAACAGACGAATTCTGTGGTAAAAGTTGTAGAGAGCCCTTATAAAAAAGACAGTTAAAAGGGGCTTTGCCAAATTCAGTGTAAATAATCACCTAGCCTACCTTCTTCTTGGGGTTTTTGTCTTCCTCAGTTAAATCTTTTGTCTGCTAGTCTCCTTTTTAATTCCAGTTTTTCAATTTACCTGAAAAGGATGTGATCTTACTAAATAATACTATTTAATGATCTTAGTTTTCCAGGGTAGATAGTAAAACTATTGTAATGTGCAAAACTATGAAGGTGGCTTTTTTCAGAGCTTTATTCCTCAGACTAAAAACAAGTACACTCTCAAAACACAGCTGAAAGCGGCATTTCAGTACAGAAAGCTCTAAGTGGGTCCATGGTGTGGTTTCTTTTCAGGCATGGCAATATCCAACTCCCACAAGTATTACTGTTCCAACATAAAGGACAAGGAGACACATGACAAAAATTACTTGGTAATTGTGCTAGTTATAATTGTTGGTGTTTATAATTTCTTTCCCTTTCCCAGAGCCCCTGCAGTTAAACCGAAAGGTTATATATATATAAATATCTGTGTGTGCGTACATGTGCTTTGCAGGATTTTCTTTGGAAGAAGTAACTCTTTTGTACAGTCCTTTGGTGACATTTCTATAGCCAGCTCACATCCTGTTGGGTGAAGCTGTGATCCTTAATGTAAGGCAATGTGACTCATAAGAAGAAAGATTGCAATATGCACAGTTTCTAGTGATTAATTTCCCAGCCCTGGATACTCTTCCAGTAAGTGCTGAGGTAGAGAGTGCTTGCTGGTGATGGTGTTTAAGAGCATTTCATTCATGGTTTGAAGTAGCTGGATGTTTATCTTAATGAGCTCTCCCATTGCTATCACAACAACTTTAAATACCTTATGGCTAGTGAGGAAAGCCTGACACCCAGGCAGATTTGTTTCTCCAAATACCTTCCTGTCTGAGTTGCAATATTCAGTGAGGTTGATTTCCTCTCAGGCTGTGCTGCTGCCGTAGCAGTTTAATGAGAGCTGCTCCTCTTGTCCCTTCCTTAGGAAAAGGAGAAGCTGTACGTGGAGCTGAGGCACGTGCTGGCCCGGCAGCCTGGCCCCGAGGCCAGGGAGCAGCTGCAGCAGTACCGGAACATCCTCCGCGAGAAGATGAAGCAGATCAAAGTAAGAGGTGCCCACCGTCCCTGGGGAAGGGCTGCAGGGAGATCCTCAGTGAGCTGTGTGCCTGCCCTAGTGCGTTAGACCAGGAAAGCAGGGTTATCCCTGCATCTCCTCAAGGGACAACACAGAGCAGTAAACAAACTTTTTTTTTGCACATTATACTACTTTGTTTAATTAAAATAGAGGAAAAGTCTTATTACAAGATGAGTTAGCAGCACGATGCTGTAAATATGTTTTTTACATGGGCATTCTGGAACACTGCCAGCTTTTCATTCAGCTTATTCTCCTTCCCTTTATCTTAAACTGTTAATATCTTTAAGAAGCAAATCAAAGCAATTTTTTTTTAACAAACTAGTGGGAATATACTGAGAATCCAGTCTTAAGTTACTGTTATTTCTCTTGCCATGTGTACGTGTATATTTAGATTTGCAGATTTTGTGAAGATGACAGGAGGAACCTGTTCTAACCCCTTGTCAGTTGGAGAGAGGAGTTCCTGCTTCCAAAAGAATCTTGTAGAAAATTTTAAAAGCATAATATTAAAAAGTGATTCTTTGATAGAATTCTATGATATTCTATGAATAAGCTGATCTTCTATTCTTGCCTGCATGAGAGATCAGTCTCCCCAGGAGTTCATCTACTTCTGTAGCTCCTCTCTCTGTTGAAGTCATCATCTCCTGTTCACTGCATCATAATCACGTCTATACTAACCACGAGGAAAAAAATGCAGGAGCAGATGGGCCCTTAGGAAACAAAGAGGCTGTTATGCAAATCTTAGCTTTCCATGGAGAAGAAAAACAATATAGAAAATGTAAAATAGAAGCCAGAGTTTAGCTAAACTGAACGTGATTTGAAGTTCTCCATACGGTCCTTATTTGTCCTTAATGCAGTTAATTGCTGCTTTGTATTTCAGGCACAGCATGCTGGCATGCATGCCATTTTGGGGTGCCAGGTCAAGCTATTACCTTCTTGAAAGAAAGAAGGTGCACTATGCATGCTCCTCTGTTTTTAAAATTTTACTGATTCACATATAAGTGGCTTTGTATTCATATTTGCAGTGCCTGGTACTACTTTGCCTGTGTGGACTGAATTACTCCACTTAGCAGTGCATCCCTGTGAATAAACCCCATTATTATAAAATAATTCCCTGATTTATTAAGACCTTAACTTTGGATTTTTGCCCAGCTTTATGTCCCAGAAATTAAGAGCTAATGTATCCATTAATGCCATTCCCGTAAAGCTTGGAGCGTATTTTACATGTTGTATTATGGTTAAATGGCATAGCCTTTATTTTGCAAGATGTTTTTAGGTGAACAGAGGTGAGATTAAATGAAACATCAAGTGGGAAAAAGAATTGTGGTAGAAAATGATCATGTCTTACATCATCAAATATAAAAGGAGAAAGTGTTTGTAAAAGTACTCACTTATGTGTAAGTGAAGCGACATCTCCTGTTTGTGCTGTTTGTGTTTTGTTTATTAGGCTTTGTCCTCAGAACTGAGTATGTGTGAAATGCAGAGCAAAGAATACAAAAATGAAATTGAAAGGCTTAACAATGAGCTTCTGGAAGTGAAAAAGAAATATCTGTCTCAGAAACGCAAGGAGCAACAGAAGAAGTATGGGAAAACAACAGTTTTGTCTACACAGCTTTCTGCATAAGCTAGATTTTTGGTTTAGACCCTTTGGATCAGAATGTGGCCAAATTTGACTGAGGTGATACAGTTTTGTTGCCTAATTTTCCTGAATGTTATCCTCCATGTTCCTTCAGTCTGGTCTGGATTTACCATGATCTATGGCCAGGACAAGAACATCCATCAGAGATGTTGCTGAACACGTTCTGCAGTCCAGTTAAATTATTCATACCAATGAGATTGTGCCCAGAGAACACACATTACTGTCTTGTCTCTGACATCAAAGCATAGAATTATAGAACAGTTTGGGTTGGAGGGGACATTTAAAGGCCATCTAGTCCAACCCTCCTGCAATGAGCAGGGACATCTCCATCCAGATGAGGTGCTCAGAGCCCCAGCCTGACCTTGGATGTTTCTGGGATGGGGCATCTCCCACCTCTCTGGGCAACTTGGGCCAGTCTTTCACCACCCTCATAATAGAAAATTTCCTTCTTATATCTGCCTTCTTATATCTCCTTCTTAAATCTACCCTCCTTTAGTTAAAACCCCTTATCCCTTGTCCTATTGCGGCAGGATTTCTGGGGTGTGAGTGCACATGGCTGGCTCACGTCCAGCCTGTCACCCACAGCACCCCCCAATCCTTCTGGGCAGGGCTGCTCTCCATCTGCTCATCCCCCAGCCTGGATTGCTGCCAGGGCTTGCCCTGACTCAGTTGCAGCACCCCACACTTGGTCTTGTGGACCCTCACACGAGGGTCACTTCTTGAGCTTATCCAGGTCCCTCTGGATGGTATCCCATCCCTCAGGTGAGTCAACTGCTCCATTCAGCTCCTCATCTGAAAACTTGTTGAGGGTGGGCATTACTTTTAACGAGAGATTTCTTAAATTTCTGCAGTCAGATGATGTGATCTGTTACCAAGTTTTTCTGTATGCACAGAAAGCCTTTTGTCTTTCCACTAATTTCCATCCTCAGCCTGTGTCTTCCTCACACACTACAGCCAGTGGTTCTCTACTATTGCTGAATATAATTCAAAGTTGCCGTTATTAATTCTTCCTTAATTTCAAACAACAAATGATTTGATGACTAAATTAGCAAAATAATCAGTGATAAACAGTGACTTTTGTCCATCTGCAAATTGCATAATGTTACCTTAATGTTTGGAATTAGCAACAACTGTGCAGTGCTAATGGCCTTTCTGGAGCTTTAGGATCCATATGTGAGTTTACCATAAGGCCTGATAATCCATTTCCAGCAGCTAAATGTCTCCTTCACAGTACATTTGGTTTTTCCATTTTGGACTCTGGCATCATGTCTCTTTCTCTTCATAAAATGAGAAGTTCACCCACATTTTATTGTTATATCTCACCTAGAATTAATTCCTGACATAAAAACTCCACTTGTTAAGGACATAATTGCTTTAAAATAAAAAATACTGAGTAAGTTGGTGGCTGAACGGGGGCATGCTATACAGTGAAAGAAATTTCATATCGAGAGTCATTTAGTGCTGGATACACTGTTTATAGGATCAGGATAAATACCTGCCACTGGGGCAGGTAGTAGTCTGATGCCACTCTAGTCTGATAAGCATTGGTGTCTTTGTGGCATCTGTGTTTTGGAAGCACATTCAGGTACTGTTAGTGGTGCTTCTGCAGGCTGGCATCATCTTGTGACCCCCACCACTGCCTCAGCAGGCACCAGACCTGTGCTGCCAGCCCTGGCTTGCACCTCTTTCATTTTGTGGCAGTTGAGGAGTGGTGCTGGGCTTTGCTCTCCTCTGCCCCTCATTGCTTTGTACCCTAGTCAAGCCTGTTGGACTGCATCCTGCTTTGAAGAACCCAGAGGCATGACTGGGCATACCAGTCCTGGGTAACTGCAACTTCTGCTGTGCTTTGTGTTGGTAAGGGAAAACAACTTTGTGCAGCCCTCCTTCTCCAGCCTCCCAGGTGTGCAAGACACATTGCTGGCTTTCTGCACAGAGAGAACCTGTTGTGCAGTCAGGTTCTTCCCTGAGTCCTCTTCCCTGCCATCCAGCCATCCCACACCCCTGCTTCCTCAGGCAGGGCTGGACAGGCAGTGCCTGCTCTGTGGATGCTGGCCAAAGAGCCAGGGCCATTTGATTCATACAATCTCAGATATCTCTAAATTCCAGCTGACAGAAAACCACTGACTTGATTCTCTATCTTGCTGGCTAATGTTAACATCATGTCTGAAATAAATGTAGCTGGTTTTGCTAATAAAAAGACGATCCTGTCAGGACAAGAGCATTAACAACATTATTGACCACCCTGGTATGAAAGAGAATTAATACTCTCAGATAACCTTACACAAAGTTATCATCTAAAGCTTTTATTGATTTGCACAAGATAGCTTTGAGTTGTGATTTAACATCGTGGTACTGAATAAATGCAGCTTTGCAAGTAATGCTGAAGGAATATAGTGACAGGAGGAATTTAGCTTTGTTTTGTGTTAAAAATGAAAATTCATTGTTTAAGATTTTGGTTGTGAATTTGAAATCCTCTTTTTCAGCTCTCTGATTCTGAATGTTGCATTTCCCAGTTGTCTTAGCTGTTCTTGCTCTATCTTTTCCTATTTTTAACTTCAGCTCCTTGAACCCTTTCGGCATCACTATTTTCCTAGTTGCTTCTAGCACCAGGATCCCATTTTGGTCTTGATAAGGATTTGTGAGAAAATGTGAAGCTTAAATCCACACCAGAGACCTAATCCAGCAGTCCTGTATATGTAAATAACTGCACTGAGGGATGTCAGTAGTAACTGGGAGCTTTTGCACGTGGCTGGTTGCACAATAATTCTGCATAATATATTATAGTATTCAGTTGCATAGAAGTTTCCATACTGATGAGCACATCTGTTTGTTGTCTCCATGGGAGCATGAGGAAAAAATGAGCATGGATTCTGGATCATTTTCTCTCCCCAGACTTGGAAGCCCAATAGTGAGGTGAGATAAGCCATCTAAATACTGAATGTTAGTTTCTAGTGCTGTCAGTTGGCATATCCATTAGGGCTATATTGATACAATTAAAACTAGTTATAAATGGCTTTCATTGCCAAGTTCATCTGTGCCATCTTTTGGCTATTCTCCTACCTCTGTATGGGTCAAATTTGGAAAAGGGTGCATAACTAGACATCTGACATGCTTTCTCTGAACTTCTACCTATCCTGACAGTTATTTAGGGGCAAATAGAAAAGTAATAATTACAGAATTGTTTTCCCATAGTGTGGACTCAGCAAAGACACTCATGTGACAAAGGCTAGATTTTGTACAAGTGTGGAAGCACTCACATTTGTGTCTCAATCTCAGTGACTGTGAAAGAAAGTGATGGTACTGACCTTCTTTGTAAAGCCTTGAGACTTCTGCTGTTATGATAAACTAGAAGTCCATAAAGCTCCACTGATTAATCTTAAGTATCTCAGGACCTCTCTCTGAAGTATCCAGGTATATTGCTGTGAGGTTGGAATATTGCCCTTCATCTTTGCAGTACTCTGCTTACCTCTCCAACTTTGTGAGAGTGGAACTCATTCCCTCCTCCTGAGGCCATCAAAGTCAAGACCTTCTGGATTCTCAGATGGAGCAACTCCCTGAGGCTGTCAGTGCACCTACAGCACACTGCTAATTTTCTGCAAATGTCACAGACAGGGCAATTATCACTGGAACTTTGTTAAAATGTGAAGACAGATAGCACTATGTATTCATTAAAATTCAACAAAGGACAAAAACCTCCCCATTGTGCCTTTGATGAATGTAGCTGTTTGTTTGAAAACAGGCATATTCCAGCTAGAACATGATGGTGATTAGAAAGCAGAAGTCATGGAGCTCATGTATGTACTTGCTCTAATGAGGTGCTCTGACCATTTTGGGGAGTAGCAGAAAGAAAGCTCATTTATTTCTAATTTTTAATAATTCCAAACCCCATCAGTAGTTTTGTAATTAGATCCAAACAGACACCTAGTCTTGGAGGTTTAGCTTAACAGGCTTTAATCAACGCTTTTGAAATGATCTCTTGATACATGGTTGCATCAAAAAACTCTGGAAGACACAGATTTCCTTAGTTTGTAAACTAAGGATGAATGAAATGAAATATGAATTTTCTGTTTCTTTGTTTCTATTTAAAGGGAGAAGGAGCAATCCAGCATTGATATGAGGACAAAATTACCACCCCTCAAGACTGATGTAGCTCACTTCAACACAGGGGGCTTTCCTTCAAGCAAACCCATTCCCAAAATTGCAGTCTAGGAATGCACTCATCTAGTTGCATTCCTGTTCCCAGTTTCTTGTTTGAGAAACTGTAATTTTAAGAGATTCAGAATCTACTGAAATCACTGTATCACCTTCAGGAAGAAATTGTATATTGTATATAATAAAACACATTTTTACACTGGAATTGCATTTTATATTGCATTTATATATTTTACATTTTATATTGGAATTAACATAGTTCTTTTTACAATCTATGTACCAAATCTGCCCATTTGATGCCAGCAGATGCCTGCACGGATGTAAATGGATAGTGGAGATATTTCTTCTTCAATATTGTGTCTCTATTTAGCACTGTAACGCCACAAAATGCCTTAATATGTAGTTATTTCTCTTTTATCTACCTCAGGTGTAAGCATGCACTCCATTTATCTTCTGACTCAAAGCGCCTGAAAGAAATGAGAATACAGAAAAGAAGAAAAATTAATAGGCTGATGTTTCAAGCCCTGCTGAGCAAATGCAAAATTAACAAGTTTTTCCTTAGATGTACATATGTAGCAGTTCTCTGTGTAGGTAGAGTATAATAGGGTTTATGCAGTGTTAGCTACAGTTGTTAGGAAGATCAAGGAAGTTTGTGGCCACAATGTACATTATTAAGAGCATGATTGTGTTTACTCTGGTAGATACAAAGTGACATAATTATGTCTGTTCAATTTGAGGGGACTGTGCACACTCACTGGGACATGCTGTTCTCCCACACAAATCCTTCCAAGCGATTAAAACTTGGACTCAAAACATGGCAAACTTTATGCTTTAATTTCTAGACACTTGGGCATTTTTGTAACTTTCAGAAATTGTTTTTGTAATACAGCAGGAGCCCTCCAACCTTTTCAGCCAAAAGAGATTTAATTACCATTCATTAACAAGTGAAATAACAAAGTCACGGCATGAGGTGCTGAAGTATAGAAAACTTTCAAGCTGTAAAATAAAATGTTTTGAAACTGATTTGAACGTGGAAGTTTTTTTCCCTGCCTGGGGGATAAAAATACTTGTCCAAAGAGATATGCTGATAAATATTTCACATCCAGAAAAAAAAGCCCAAAAACCCCTTTGCAAAGATTTTGTTCTTTTCTTTGGTGGAATACATAATTAAATATTAAAGCTACTGTGGGAAACTTTAATGGGAGTGTTTAATTCAAAAGAATCAAGTTAAATACGACAGGGATCTACTTTGCTTTTACATTGGGGACCCGAACACTTAGTCATCAGATCCATTGTATTTTTCTTTTGTCCCCAAAATAGCTATTATTGCTTTTCTCATTGTCAAGTGCATTATGCTAAAGTTATCATTTTAGGGCAGTCATGCTGTCAGAATAGTGTCTTCTGTGTATCTGATGTGTCCTTATAGATGGAATAATTGACAATAACTGACATGGGCACTTGAGTCTGATGGAATCCCAGGTAGGTTTTACTGAAGCTTTTAGAAGTTGGTATTTGCTAAGGTCCTGAGTATCCTGCCTGCAGCTGGATTCTGCTGTGCTTACACTGGCAAGTAATTTGTATTGAAATAAATCATCAAAGACACATTTATTAATTCACATGAACTAGAGGCACAGTTGGACTCCAAGAACCCCATCACTCTCTATAGAAGCTGCTGATGTATTACACTCCAAAATGTACAGTGTGCTCCCTAACTCATCCAGAGATAATCCGAGTCTGTGCACATGTCCCACAGAATCACAGAATCATTTATGTTAGAAAAGACCTCCAAGATCATCCAGTCCCACCTTTGGCTGAACACCAGCATGTCAGCTAAATCAGGGCACTAAGTGTAATGTCCAGTGGTTTCTTGAGCAGATGGTGGCTCCACCACCTCCCTGGGCAGCCTGTTCCAATGCTTAACCACCCTTTCCATAAAGAAATTCTTCCTGGTGTCCAACCTGAGCCTCCCATGGCACAGCTTGAGGCTATATCCTCTTGTCCTGTCGCTTGTTACCCAGGAGAAGAGGCCAAGCCCCAGCTTCTGCCAGGTACAACTCCTTTAAGGTAGTTGGAGATTTTTGTAACTTTCTGTTACATTCAGGAGGTATAAGGTCACTCCTGAGCCTTCTTTTCTCCAGGCTGAGCCCCCCCCAGCTCGTTCAGCAGCTCATTATAGAACTCTCTAGACCCTTCCCCAGCTCCATTACCCTTCTCGGAACACACTCCAGCCCCTCAATGTCTTGGGGTGAGGGACCCAGAACTGGATACAACACTTGAGGAGTGGCCTCACCAGTGTGATCACACTTTATTTCTGTTTGTTACCAGGGTTTAGGAGACAAATTGTCTCAGTGGTCAGGGGAAAGGAGGGGAAGCCAAGCAGATGGAATTTGTTCCCTACTTTTGTATATTTTTATGTGTACAGTAGTAAAATGGATACTTTTCTGTCTTCAGTTGTACTTAATAGTAGCTTGTACAGCAGAAGTAAGAAGCTTTTCTGTAAATTATTCTTGACCTAAGTTTTTCCTGTCTTTAAAATGGTTGGGATGGTATTTGTCTAAAGACTTGCAAAGGTAAATTCACTTACATTGAAAAGGTGGCTAGTTTTCTAGATTAAACAAAAAATGTAGGGGACTACAAAATAATGTGATTTTCTCATACAACATGTTCTTCCAGCCTAAAGAGCTAGGAATTGAATACAGTAAATTTCACCTACAAAGTAAAGAAGCTTTTACTTGTTCATCCACAATTTCAGGCATCAAGATGTGAATGTGTTGGCTACTATCTTCAGTTTTATTGCATTATTTACTTATTACCATGGAAACCAAATTCACAGGTTAATTTGGAAAAGAAGAAAAAAAATGACAAGAAAATATAGTCATCAAATTATTGCCAGTAACTTTCAGCATAATCAGGAATAGAATAACTGCAGCCAGTTTAATTTATAGTGCTAGAGAGTGAAAACCATTTCTGAGTTCATATAATAGAACGGATTAAAGCACACCAAATCCCTTCCCCCCTGGTCTATAAAAGTCAGGGAGCTTGAAAAATTGTTCTGGATGTCTGTGAACCCAGCTGATGCTGAGGTGCTTTTAGTGTTCAAGGATTTGGCTTGCACAGCAGGGAAAGGCAGAGCGCTAATGAGAATATCATTTGTTCAGTTGCTTCTGCATTGTGAGCAGCAGCTCTGAAGTGCTTCTCTAAGTTTTGTTGCAGAAAAATGTTAATTGAATTCCAGTCTGTGCAAGATGTAGCAAGTATATCTTTAACTTCTTGTTCCTGTAAAGATATGCGAAAAGATGGAGGTGAAGGGCTACGATCCATGGCACTTTAGTTAGAGGAAATCTTTCTTCACAATAATTGCTTTGGATTGGAGCTTGCACAGTAAATCTATCCTGGAGCCTTTCTTAGTGAGCAAAGTATGTAATATTGTTCACTTTCAGAGCTCTTGCAGTATGTAGATAATATTTTAAGTAATTTCACATCAAACTTAAGCTCTGTCTGATCTTGTTTGGCAGGTCTGTGTTCAGTGTATTGCATGAGCAGGACACACAAAAGACACCGTACACTGAACTATCGAGTTCAAATGTGGGACCATGACCCTTCTGGGATCACCTGTCAGCTATGAAAGACAGAGCACAAGAATCCAGTCCTTAATTTACCCTTGCTTTGTGAATCTGGAGCAGCAGATTCACACACCCAGTAACATGTCCTGCTGCTGTAAATCTGGGAACCCTTTGAGTCAACAGCAGTGAAAACCTGGACACAGCTCAGACCCTCTTGTGCTGAGATCTACAATCCCCAGGACAGGCTGCGGAGGCAGGGAGAGGGGCTGAGAACTTGGCACCAGCAGCACGGAGCAGAGGCTTTGCTGTGAGGAGAGCAGCAGGTGCTGGACCCTGGGGCACTGATGGGTCTGGAGGGCCCTGCTCAGCTCCCCCTGGGCACATTTAACAAGCTCAGCCCCGCAGCTGAGCTCCTTGTGCTGTCCTGTCCTTCAGGGAGCCACTGGCGCCTGCTGTGCCCCGACAGGAACAACTTCAGTGCTGTCTCTTGTGTGCTGTCCAAGACCAAGCTGCCCACAGGATGAAGAGGGATGGATTGCACTGCCAGAAAAGGGATCTGTGGGTGTAAAAAGCTGTGAAAGGTTTTTCTCCTAGAGCCTTCAAACAAGGAGCTGCTCCAGAGGCATCCAGCAGCATGGCCCAGAGCACTTCCTGCAGGTGGGCTGTCAATTAAGGCGTGAGTCCACAGTGCCAGGTCTCAGGCTGCTGCTTTGTACCTTTGTTTAGTGTGACACTCTTGTGTCCTAAAAAAGTTGCAAGACAGAGTCGAGAGAGATCCCCTTGCCTTATTCCCTGTTGCCCACGTGAGGTTAACAGAGGGCAGAGGTAGCAGGGGAGTCAAGAAGAGAAGTTGGGCAGCAAAAGCAGTGCCTGCCATCTCTGAAATGTTAATGAATCTTCCTGAAAATTGGCCCATCCCAACTATCTTTACCCAAATTAGAGTCTCTAAATCATGTATATTTGTATTTAGGCACTTTAGCAATTGAGTATTATTTTCCTAGCTGGTGGTTTAGCTGTTGTGCCATCTCCTTTAGCAGAGTGTATTTTTAGTGTGTTTAGTGCATTTCTAAAAGCAGACACTTGATTTTGATGCTCTTTCTCTTCCCTACTTGGGTGCTTTGTAAGCAACCTTGCACAGATCAGTAACTTGTGCTGTTCAGCATACAGAAATGTTAGGATCTCATCCCCTGGGCTTGTTTGAGAGCCCTGTTCTCCAGAGGGGAGCTGAAACTGTGCCTGTAGCATCTGAGGGTATGAGGGAGCAGGGCAGGACCTGTAGGACATGCTGCAAGTGGCTGAGGTCAAAGCAGCTGCCTGCCCCTCTAAGCCTTACCCTTCAGCTTGCTTTCTCCCTGAAGCGCAGCAGCTGTGAAGGTTTACTGAAACTTTTAGTCCCTCTGCAGACCTCAGTAGGTTTATAAACCTATAAACCTCATCATAGGTGTATAGAGTCACTTAGATAAGTTGGCTTCTTCGTGGTGGTGGTGTTTTTGGTTTTCTTTTGTGAGGGTTTTTTTGTTAGTTGTGGGTGTTGTTTTTTTTTTTTTTTTTTTCCCTGTTTGTTTTCTTTTCTTTTGTTTTGATTTGGTTTTTTTTTTTTTTTTTTTTTTTTTTTTTTTTTTTTTTTTGTTGTGAGATCTTCCACTTACCCAGGAAGGAAAAAAAAGAAGTGCAAAAGTTGTTTTGAAGGATGTTATATTTGCAAAAGTTGTCTCAACAGATCTGACTTTCCTTCCACAGTGGCCAGGAGCCTCCCTTTCTGGTGGTGGGCACTTTAATATGCCCAGGTGTGAAGTGGATATAAAAACTACGATTTCAGCCAGTCTAAACTGATTTAAACTTCACAGTGCTTCACAGCAAGAGCCATTTCTCAGGGCTCTTTCTTGGCAGAAAACGAAGCAGTAATTTAAAGCCATTTTAATCTGAAATGAGAATCTCTACATGGGGTTTGAATGCACTTCAACTGAAGTATGTATTTGCAACTTTTGTTGATCCCTCTTAATTTTCCAAGTGTCCCTGTAGAAACAATGCATGTTTGTGTAGTGGCAAAATGCAATGATAGCTCACACTTATTGAGAGCCATAGGATAATAAAAGCAAAAGTACAAAGGGAGTGGTATATTTGGCATCACCCTGGGATGTAGCAGATTGACCTTTCTTTCCTACAAAAAATATAGACACTGATCAATGTGACCTCCTGTCATCCCTCCCCATGAACAGCCTGAAATTCTATCCTAAGAAAAGAGTGTTTCTGGAGGAAAGATGAAGATGATTTATTTTTGTTGAAAAAATAAATAAAAATTTTTAGAATGCGGTGCCCAGCTTCTGCCAAAAGCACAGTTTCCTAGGATTGCTTTGACATTCATGTGATCATGCTGAAAGCTATTCTGAGGCAGCTGAGCTGCAGGAACTGACCACAGGTACTTAGCTGTCCCCAGCTGCAGAGTAAAATGTGTTTGCTTAAACCATCTTTCTCACTTCAAATGAAAAGGTGCCCAAAGCTGCAGTTTAAGTAAGCTTGTTTTACTTTGCAGTCAGGGCAGGCTATGAGCAAAAACATGAGGAGTGTTACCCAAAGGATGGTAACTCACAAATTTGGTAAAATCCTCAGAAGGGTTTGGTTTTGCTCTGTAAAGGCTGTGCC
The DNA here is from genome assembly GCF_024509145.1 of Vidua macroura. Classification (NCBI taxonomy): domain Eukaryota; kingdom Metazoa; phylum Chordata; class Aves; order Passeriformes; family Viduidae; genus Vidua; species Vidua macroura. Next base: position 11,787,552 of record NC_071578.1, on the reverse strand, counting down.
TCTCTGCAGCCCCCTTTGATGAAGGATGTTCAAAACCTCATGATGTTGTTGAATGACAGGGCAAACTCTGGGAGTTACCTGGGAAATAAGTATTCCTGCTTCTGAGCCCCCAGCTGAGTTACCTCCTCCCGTGCAATTTCTGTGCTATTGTTCAGAGATATTCCCTCTTGGCCAGTTAGGAAAACTCATCACCGGAGTTTTACTTTAACTGAGTGTACACAAGTCTTCAGAAATTGCCAAGTCCCTTGCTGATTCAGGTGCTGTAGAGGAAAAAGACAAGCAGACCTGAAATGTCTTGGACCAGACTTTTTTTAACAGCCCTGCATTGATTTATTTGCTCAGTGGTGAGCTATTTGCTAACTCCTAATGCTTGCAGCACTCCTGAATTTGCAGCAGCTTGCAAGTCAGCTTCTCTTGCCAAAGTTACCTTCAAAATTCCTTAGAGCAACTCTGTTGTGGCTTGGTTTTAGAGTGGATTCTGTTGTCCTTGTTGCAGAAAAGCTGTTTCAATTGGTATGCAGCACAGAAGAGGAGTGATGTGCATTAAGTGGAAGAAGTGAGCAATTCCATGAACTTTGGTTACAGAACTCAACAGATTTCTGCCTGGGTACATGGGTGAGAGCTTAGCGTATTCCATTTGTATCTAAACTGATCCAATTTCTACTTCACTTTTAAAATGGTGTGGGCTTAGTGAACCCAAGTCTCATTTTATTTTGTTTGTTTTCTGAATTTCACCATTGATATTGAATGTTGATAGCATTCAGACCATTCCTAGGCCAGAGAGACCCTGACAAACCAGAGAGATGGGCTATCATCCACTGTATGTTTTTCAACAAGGGCAAGATTCTGCACTTGGGATGGAGTTGTGTGTATAGACTGGGGAATGAAAATCTGGGGAGCAGCACTGTGGAAAGGGATCTGGGGTTCCTGGTTGAACACGAGTCAGCAGTGCCCTGGCAGCCAGGAGGCCAAGTGTGTCCTGGGGGGCATCAGGCACAGCATCACCAGCCAGGCAGGGGGAGGGGATTGTCCTGCTCTGCTCTGCACTGGGGCAGCCTCACCTCCAGTGCTGGGGGCAGGTTTGGGTGACACAATATCGAAAAGACATTAAACTGTTAGAGAACATCTGAAGGAGGCCACAAGGATGGTGAAGGGATTGGAGGGGAAGTTATGAGAGGAGCAGCTGTGGTCACTTGGACTGTTCAGCCTGGAGGAGACTGAGGGGAGACCTCACTGCAGTTACAACTTCCCTGTGAGGGGAAGAGCAGGGGCAGACACTGATCTCTTCTTTCTCATTGACAGGGCTCAAGGAAATGGCATGAAGCTGAGCCAGGGAATGTTTAGAAAAAGTTTCTTCACCCAGAGGATGGCTGGGCACAGGAACAGGCTCCTCAGGGAAGTGGTCACAGCACCAAGCCTGACAGGGTTTGAGAAGTGTTTGGACAATGCTCTCAGGCATGTGGTGTGACTCTTGAGGTGTCCTGTGCAGGACCTGGAGCTGGAGTGGATGATCCTGATGGTTCCCTTCCAACTCAATGAATTCTATGAACAGCTGCCTCTTGGTCAGTAACTCAGGATAAGCAGCCTGATACTCTGGATGGATACACTGAGGCCCATCCTCAGCAATGAGGTGTTTCTGTCTTACAAGACTCTGGGGGCTCTGGTGGTGGTGGTGTTTCTGGTGGGTTTTGCTGTTGGTAGACCCCCTGGTTGATCCTGCTCTGGGGAGGTGTGAAGGGAGAATGAATGCCCAAAAGACTGTTTTGGTACTGGTCTGGTGTTGGAATATACTCTCTCCTCTGCTTCTGTAGCTCCCACCCAGCTCTCAGGGGTAGGTGGATCTCTCATATGGATAGGTGTCAGAAGAAAGGGATCCATAACCCTGGGACATCTTATCCTTTCTGTGGCTAACTTAAAGTTTTGCGTAAAATGAGGCAAATGCCCATGTTCACAAGGCACCAACAGGTCCAGCTCTGGGCTGGATGGAGCAAGGGATGAGCTCTGTCCTCCTTCCCCAGATGTGCTGCCTTTCCCTGCAGCTCCAGCCAGCAGCAGAGCTGGCATGGGGATGCTCGTGCCCAGGGCTGTGTGCTCTGCTCCTGCACGGGAACAGATGCCTGCAGTTTCCAGAGCTGTCAGTCATGCACCCTTCATAAGCACTAAAATTCAAATCAGCTGATATCAAGGGGAATTACATGCCAGCATTGCTTGTCTGATCAAGAGCTTCACCTTGTGCTCTTGAGGGATGTGTCTTGTAATTTACTTCAGGCTGAGGGATAACTGATTTTTTTTTCTTTCCTATCTTCTTTAGTGCAAGCTGGCAGCCAACTCCAGAGCCCTCTGGCCCCACTGCCTCTCCCCTGCCTGCTCCCTTTACTGGCAGCCTGCAGATTTCTGCTGAGCTTTGATCAAGTTTTGCAGCTGGGACCTTCCTTTCTTCACTTTCTTTTATTCCATGTGCTGCCAGCTCTGTTTTCCCCGGCACCATCCTGTGTCCCTGGGCTGCACCCACTTTGCCCCTGGCTGCCTCTAGTCCCTGAGCTGATGCATCCAAACAGCCCCAGGTCTGCCTGGGGAAAGAGTGATGGTGCTCACTGCTGTACCCCAGGACTGGCCTCTGCCTTTTTCCAGGCATCTGCCCTGCCTGGGTTGGAGCTGAATTTTAGAGAAGAAGCAAAGCATGATGCAGTGACCATCTTTGGTGCTCTGTGAGCACTATGGGCAAGACAGGTCACTGAGATTTTTTTTTTCTGGAGTTGAGGATGGAAACTTGAGACTTTTTGTGTCATAAATTCAGCTAAAACTCACCTGAGCACAGTGCAAAGGAGCTTTGGGGTCTGTGATACAACCCTGCCTCCTGATGTCAGATAAATCAGCTTTCTTCTGTAACCTGCCCAGTCCCCTCCTGTCACCTCTGCCCCCAGCCTGGTGCATGCATGGACAAATTCCTCCTTGTGAACTAGGCAGGGTTGCTGGGCCACTTTGCAGAGTGCTCCTCTCCTGTCCTCTTCCCCAGCTGACCAGGACAGGCCAGCTTTGCTGAGAAGCCAGTGGAGTTTACTTAAGCCTACCATAAAGTGGAGTGTGGGGAAAGCCTTCCCCTAGGGCTGGGATAGAGCAGGGCAGCCTTGGGAAACCCCCTTTGGCAGATGCCTGATGGCACAGCCAGCAGTCAGCAATCCTGGGGGGAAAATCAACCCTTTGGTGACTTTTATTTGAGTCTAGGAAAAACAGTAAAGCTGGGATTGCTGCACAGTGCTTCCATGAGGAAATGCCTACATTTAAAGCACAGTCCATACAGTGATGTGCTGCAGGCAGAATGTTGCTCAGGGAACAGACAAGTGTTGGGAGCAGAGATCCTCAGGGTGGATGAGAGGCTGAAGTGTTGTCTCCAACTTGACTGTGTGGTACCTTCATCCCTCTTCTTTCTCAGCACCTGTGAGGAAGAGAAAGGCAACAAAGCTTTTACACCATGGCTCACATCTTCCTTGTTTTTGTGTTGGACTCAAGCTGAGTGAGAAGGGAATTTGGAATAAAGGTGTTGTGTTAATTGCCTGCTGGGAGAAAGGCTCTTGCCTAGGACCAGACATGGTTAGGTCTGTAACAGTATCTCACCTCTCTCTAGCACAGACCAGATGAATACTACAAGGAGAGGGGCCAACACCAACCACATCAAAACAACCCTTCTCAGACACTGCATCACATCTTGGACAGGCAGCTGGAAGCACAAGGTATTTCTTCCCTATGGCAGAGTCCCTCAGAGAAGTGTTTCAGGTGTGCAGGATCCAATCATCATCCCAGTTATCTCCCAGCTGGCCCAGCAGTGATGAGGACAGGTCCCCCCAGCCCTGCTGCACAGACAGGGCAGTGGAGTGAAGCTGGGGAGAGCAGATGGGAGATGCTTTGCAGGCAGAACCTGAGGCAGGTCCGCCATACCAAGCGTCCTGGCTCTGGGCATTTTTTTCTCTTTGATTTGTCAAGAAAAGAACCCAGTTTCAATGTCAAGCCTTGGGCAATCCCTTGCTGGATTAGAATATTACAAGCATAGCTGTAAATCTACGAAGAAGATTTTCAAGTCCCTGCTTTCCCTCTGGAATCAGCCCAGCAAAAGCCACGTCTTGGTGAGATGCTTCATCCCTTTTCTGAATTTTTTTCATCTAATACCCTTGTCAAATACTTGCAGGCAGCTGCAGCTCAAAGCATCCCATGCTTTTCTTGTGATTGCTTTGCCTGATATCATGGTGAGCATTCATATCAAGTGAGTGCATGATAGATGGTTAGATTTATGCTTTATGTTGTGATCTGGGGGTATAAATGTATTTAAGTGACTTATTCAGCTTAAAAACCAGCACTGTTTGCTGCTCTCTCATCAGCATTACAGGCAGAGAGAGCTAAAATAGCAATGGTAATTGTGGCGATGGAGTGTCACTGACAAACAATATGAGCACAAACCCCACTTTCAGAGACAGATGGAGTACAACTCCTCTGTAATTTCTCTAGAATTATTTTTAGAGTGGGACAAATTCAAAGCCCCTTGGGGAGAAGGGCATCATGGAAGGTGAGAAGGGCTGACCCATAAGCAAACATCAGGACTTTGATAAGTTTATTGCTTATTTAAAGAAAAAAAGAAAAAGGAGTAAAGAGAGAGAGAAGAAACTGAGGAGTAGAGAGAGAGACGAGAAACCAAAAAAGTAAAGACCTGGCAATCCTAGAAACATGAGCCATTTTCCAGGGAAACTGCTCCCAGAACTAGAGCAGAGTTTAGTGGGTGCAGTGGTGATTAATGGAGCCGTCTGGATCACGGGATTGTAACCACAGCTCAGGGCTGTGCATCAGTCACTGTGGTGCACTTATGGCCCTTTAATGCCTCTCCCCTCCTTTAAACCTAATTTACTGCACAGATCAGTTGCCAAAGCCCCTTTGGCCCCACCTTGTCGGGCTTTCCTGCTTTGCTTGCAGAGTTTAGGGGTGGCAGAAGCTGCCTCTCCTCTGCAAGGACTTGTTTCCAGGCTGGTGTGTCTGCCAGGGGGGTCTGGGCTATCTGTCTCATGACTGCATTTAGCAGCTCTGCTGCTCCTTCCTTATAGCTGGTGCTTCCTCCAGGGCCAAGTGAGCTCTGCTGCCTGGGAGTACTGGGGAAGGGTGTCCCCTGCTGCAATGGGTGGGAAGCTGCCCTGCTCCCGTGTGATGGAAGATCTCTGGGGTGGGTGGGTGCCTGTTGGTCATGTCTTGCTCGCACTACGGCACGAAATAACTCATGCACTCACTTTAAGATGTAAAATAATAAAAAGAGCAAATTTTGTTTCTGACTTCACAATATATAGAATTGTAAAAGTGACAGTGGATTGGAGGATGAAATTGCTGCTTTTCTAACTACGCTGGCTAAACTAACAGTCTATCAGTTCTATCCTCTCACAAAGAAGAATGCAAAACAATTATTATTTACATGAACAGTGCGTGAGAAACTAGTAGAAATATGTAAAAATTAGAAAGTATAGAAAACTTTTACATGAACTTTAAAGCTTTTAAAAGAACAAAACAACATTGCTCCACAGAAGCACTAAAACAGAACCCATGGGTTTGTGCTGATCCAGGGCCAGACCTCTGTACTGAAGGGTTTGAATTATTTCTTGGTGAGTTTAGGATGTTGTTCTCCAAGCCAAGCCTGTTTCCTTGGATGGTGAGCCCCATGTGGGAGAAGTTTCTAGGGTTTGGTGGGGAGTTTTTCTGAAGGCCCAGCATGTTTCTAGGTGCTGAGAGGTGAGGGAATGCATGGAGCCAGGGTGTGCAGAAGCAACTATCCCCCCTCCAAATGGTGTCAGCTAGGGAAATTAAAATAAGGAACGAGAAGAGAAGGTGCAGTGAGTCTTTCTGGCACAGAGGCTGAGCATGAGGGAGCAAATATTTTTGCACTGTATATGTGCTAGCTTTTGACAACTGGATGACATTTTGGTTTGCTTGATGAGCAGAGGATAGAGAGAGACTAATGAAGAACTGGAATAATTTGGGATGCAAAGCTAGAGACTCCTGGGAGACACAAGAGGAGCATATGCATAATCTTAACATCTTTGTCCCAGATCCCCAAGTCTCCTTTCTGGGAACTTCACAAATTCTTCCTCTGAATGCTGCTGTAACAACACCCTTCTTTCCCCTCCCCTCTTGGTGCTTCTGTAGTGCAGAAGCTTTGAATTTTTGTAAGGGGTTCTGCTCCTCTGTTTCCTTACTGCTTGTCCAGGTCTGCTGGAGAGGAGGCAGGACTGTGCCTGTGACACAGCCTGGTGCCTGTTGTTTATCCAGCTGTGTGTGTGTGAGCTATGTGGAGCCAGGGTCAGCTCTGCCTTGGTCTGCCGTGGTCTGCTGGGGTGCTCGTGGCTGCTCCTGCTCCTTTCTGGAGCCACTCATGGTAGTGCTGGAAGGGTTCTGCCGGTGATGGATGCTCTGGTCACCATTCCACCAGGTCCTGAGCAGCTCAGGTGGAACCACGAGGGCTGACCTTTGCTGCTGGAGGGTATTGCCATTGCTGGGTGGGCACCTGGTGCAGTATGATTGCTCCTGATTTATCCCCAAGCTTATGTAAAGCTTTGCTTGGTAAAGCCACCCTTAGCTGAGAGGTCTATGTGCCTGTACCTGTGCAATAGCTGGATCTGATGGCAGCGTTGGCAGCAGGATGTTATAGGGACAGGTGGTGGCAGGTGGAGCACTGGAATGCCTCACATGTCTTGGGCTGATGCCTGCAAGCACAGAGCCTGCAGCCCTGCTCAGGCACTGCCAGAGTCTTCCCATCTCTGCTTGGCCCACTCTGCTCTTTTGTCAGAGCTTTTATGGGACTTTTAATAAAGGTTTGGTGCAAGATGCCACTGCCTGACAATTTGGTGAAGAATGTTTCCAGTACAAAACTGTGTTCCTTATTTATAGTGCAATGTGAGAGTTAATGATTGCATTCCACATGGGAAAATTAAGCAGGGATCTCTGTTGGGGGAGAAGAAGGGGTAAGGAGGTGCACAGCAGGTTTAGAGCAGTGTGGAGCTTTGGAGCATCTTTCTTTTGTGCTGGGGCTGCAAAGTCTTATCCCATGTGTGAGGTACTGGCCAAATGTTCAGCTAAGAGCAGCCTGACCTGCAAGGACCTCATAGTGTCAAAGATTTAAAATGATGCTCAGGAGAGCATGTGCTATGGAGAGTGAACAAAGGATCATGGACAGTGACTGAGCCACCAGGACAGCCTTCTCTGGGCTTAAGCAAGTCTGAAGTGCCCAGATGAGCTCTAAAGACTCTGTTTTTAGAGTTGGATGAGAAGAGGATCACTGCCTTTCCCTGTGAGAGCACCAGGTGCTGGTGAGGGCTCTGGCTTACAGGATTTCTGTGAACAGCACCTCCATCCACATGGCCCCTGTGCCAGGAGGCCCCTCTGCTCCTGTGAAGGAGCTGTGTGAGTGATGGGACTTTGAATAGTGCAGCATCCTCCTGGATCTGCTCTGTCATTTTGGGGCAGATTCACTGCTTTGGAGGCTTCTGCAGGTAGGATTGAGTTTGCTTTTCTGCACCACTTGTCTTTATTAATGTTACACAAATGCTGTGATCCTCTCCTAGAGTGTCCTCTCTCCATCCTTCATTGAAAGTGGCACTACATAGAGCCAGATATTATGGTATGGGGAAATAACAGAGGAGTTGATTCTTGAAGTGAACAGCATCACTTTTTTATCATTAGAGAAAGGACATTAGTGAGTCCTAAGCTCTTTCACAGGAGAGCTGCTGTGCCAGGGCAGGTTCTTCCCTGGTTGTGGAGTGCATATTTCCCTGATTCTTGCCTGGGATCAGTGATGACAACAGGAGACTTCAAGGCACCCAGGACCACATTACTCTTGGGTGAGAAATGACTGCGCCATGTTGCTGCTGACAGGATTTCTCCTCCCTGACTGCTCAGGCAGGGGCACAACATGCTTTTATTCTGAATGTCACTTTTCTTAATTTAACCAAAAGTGTGTTAAGAACTCAAGGAAAACAGCACAGCTATGCCAACATGCTGCTCTCAGCACTGCTGTGTGTTTAGGATGGGAAAGTTCTGATTTACAGAGCTGAAGATATATTTTCCCATCCTCTGCCTAATTTTTATTTTATTTTGTTGCATTTTTGCAATTATCCCCTCTGGGGATATTATTTTTCTTTAATATCTAAATCATTTTTAAAAGCAACGTCATCACTGTTTTGGAACTATGAGTAGTTTTTATTTTTATTATTTTTTTAATACAGCAGTCATAAGCAATTTTAAAGCACTGCTTTTCTGTATAAAATGATCTTCCCTTATGGTTTGATGTTGATGCTGCAGTCTGATTTATTGAGGAGGGCTGTAGCAAATGACATAAATACTTAGAAGATAATTGTGTTGGTGATGAACCCATGCACAGCGCATATTTAAAAGACAGGATGCCTCACATTGCCTGCTGCCAAGATTCCCTGGAGTATCCAGGGTCCAGGGGTAACTGCATCAGCCTAGGGCTTGTGACCTTCCAGCCTGGATTTGGGTGCTTGACACAAGCTCAGCCTGGCAGCAGTTTTAAAGCAGATGGCAACAGTATTTGGATCCTGTCTACTGAGACAGATCCCAATGGGCTGTGTGGGTTCTGTAAGGGTGGCTCAGGCCCAGATGTGGAGGGTTTAGTGAAAGAGAGGGGAAGAACAGAGCTGTGGGAGCCTGCAGGAGCAGCACTAGAGTGCCAGGGCAGCAGGACCAGCTCTGCGTGTACAGAGGGGCCCTGGGCTTGGGCCCCCACCTCCTCCTCTCTTGCCTTCTGCTGCCTCCCATGTAGACACCACCCCAACAAATGTTTTGGTGGCTGAGCTGCTGCATCGTCATTAACATCTGATTTGTGGGGAGATAAACGTGGCTGGCAGCAGTTATCATCTGTGCTAAAAGTAAACACAGATTTTTAGCCAATAATGTAATCGTTGTACTTTCATGCAGTGTAAGTTGTTGTGGAAGCCCTGTTGCCAGTGGCTGCATGTACCCCTCTGCTCTCACTGTAAGCATAGGGAGGCTGGTTTTATTTCTTCCTTTTGGAGCAGGACTCACACCCTTGTTTTCTGCTTCTTTTATCCTTAATATACCCCAAAATATATTGCGTGGAAGCTGCAGGTTTGCGGAGAAGAGAGAAAACGAGATGGTGGGAGGAGAGAGCAGGGAGGAGCAGCAGGGAAGGAGAAGTGATGAAGAGGTATTTAAGCAGTAGGAAGGTGGCTTTGTGCCTTTGTGGTGTGACTGGAGAGACTGTACTGTGGCTACAGGGTACTGCTGTAAGGGGCTGGGTTTCACCAGTGAAGGTAGGGCTGTCTCAGCTCCATGGCTGGGGGCTGGCTGTGCACCAGCTCTTAAGGATTTCCTTGTGTCAGGTGCCCCTGGCCAGGGGTGGGCTTGGAGGTCCATCCCTGCAGCAGTTGTTTCTTGGTAGGTTTCTGGAAGCCTCTCTCAAGTTGAAAGTTATTTTATTACTCTTTTTTTCCCTACTGGTGGATGAAATGCAGACTGGTGGTGGATGTGATGGTGATGTGTTTGTTTGAAGTTTGCATTAAACCTCTTTGGTCTGGAAATCAAAACTGCAGGCTCCTCTCTGGCCTCTCTCCCCTTCCAAGCTCAACAGCTCAGAGTAGGGCAAACTGCACTGAGTTAAATTAGAAAAGTTTGAGTGATTGCACTCAGCTTAGCATCTCCAGTCTCGGATTCCTGCTGCTCCAGCATCTCCAGAGAGCCCCAGTGCAGGGAAGGAGCTGACCTCTTCCAAAAACTGCAATCCTGCGGCTTTGCTGGCTCTCCCCTCTCATAACCAAGATGAACATCCAGGCACTGCACTGAATATCCTTGGAGCTTTGTCTATCTCAGTCCTGTTTCCTTCAGCTTCTCTGGTGTGATGAATTTAGCAGAGTTAACCTCCTCTGCCTCTATCCCAACCCCGTGCATTCCTTGAATGGAATATCTGTGCAAGGAATTGCTGCTGACATAACCCTGGGAAAAATCTGTTTTAGAGCTAAAGGTCACATTGAAAAAAAATATGAGTATATTGAGGGCTTCTCCATTGGAAACAGTGAATTTGCATAGGGCAGTAATGGACACTTTAACTGTCTTTGTAGAGGATTTTTGTTGTAATTTTTCAGACTCCTACACTATGATGAGGGGTAGGACTATTAAAACAGAAGGATGAATTCTTGGCTGTCTCCCTGTGAGGTACTTCAGGTTCAGTACAAACTGTCTAAGTAATGGGATAGCTCACACAGCTGCTTCATTTTCCTGACTCCCAATGAGTTGAGACAGCAAATACCTCACCAGCCGTGGAGGCTGTGGCAGTCTCATGCAACATATCTAAGGGTGATTAATCCTGAGAAATAGCTTGGCCATTTATCTAGCTCAGGTTCCAGTTGCTGTATTGGGTTGTCTGGGCTGTGCAAAATGTAGAGCAAAGGAACTGCAGGCAGGGCAGGATGCTGGTGCTGGTGTCAGCTCCTCTCTGCGGAGACTTGCACTGCTGTGACCTCCAGAGCAGAAGGGTGCTGGTCAAAGAGCAGGGAATGAGAGTGTTGCAGTGTAAGGGGTGGACATCCTGACCAGTGTCCTGCCTGAGACAGAAAATGTCCAGGAGCTGGGACAAATGGGAGCAGCCTTGTACCACCCATGGGGGAGCTCTTCTCCATCCATCCTCTAACACACAGTGCCAAGGTGTGTCAGCACATCACTGTTCAACTCCTCCAAATGCCTGATTCAGTTCAAGGGGATTATTTAGCCCCTGTCAAACTGAAGTAAAACCTGTAGTGCTCTGTTCTTTCTTCTTCTTCTGATTTGGTACAGCTGGGCTGTCCTTTCACATGTCCTCATGTCGACTTGATTTGGACAGAGGTGATGAATAGTGCTTTCTAAACAAAGCCCCTGAGCCCAGGAAGATCATGAGCTTTATCCTGTGCACAGGTTGGGTGAACTGGTCACTGCAGCCGTGGCAGGATCCTTCTTTGCCCAGCATGGTAAAAAGGTTGCAACACAGGAGATGCTCAGTCCCTTGCTGAGGCTGCTGTGGAGATGGCACATCCTGGAGAATGGCTCATGGAAGGTTACAGGAGCACCGTGAAAGCCAGGGCTGCAGCAGGACTGAGAGACAGGCATAACTTGTGCTGTCCCCAGATGCTCCAGGCTTTTTCCCACCTCTGGTTACACCGTGCACAAGCAGAGGAGACTGATGCCACGGCAGATCTGCCTTTCTCCAGACTGAGGGCAGGTGCTGATCCCTCTGCTCCAGCAGGGTCAGTGCCTGTGCTGCTCCTTTTGGTGTTAAAGATGAGGCAGGGCTCATCAGGGGGAGCCTGAGCGCTGCGATCATGGCAGGCTGAGGCAGGGCTGCGTGCTGGGAGAGAAAATCGCTGCCTCCTGTGCAGCAGCTGCCCTTCCCCTCGCTGTCTGGGTCAGAGGCTGCTCCCCGTTGCCGTGCAGTGCCGAGAACGTGCTCTCAGTCCTTGCACTGTGCTCAGCCCTAAGTGCACAGAGGATGCGACTTTGTGTGCCCTGCTGGGAGGAGAGCACGCTCCGGGAGGGACCCAGCTCTTCTGGCTTTGCTCTACAGCCTTGCAGGGGAGCTGTTGACGGATTAACACTGAGCTGCTAAAGCAAATACTTCTCCAGGACCTTGCCCTTTACTTTGATTTGCTCCACCTGAAAAGTCTGTCTGGGTAGAGGCTACTCAGGCTCCTGTTTTGACCTATTGTGCCAATTCCTCTGCTGATAAATGCTGTTTCTGTGATACGAGTACAGAGAGACAGCAGAACTACTCCTCTGCTTCCTTCTGCAACCAACTGAAAGCAGCAAAATGCCTCCATCTAATTGCTAGAGATTAGTTTATTCTGGGTACTTGTGGGAGGCTTGTAAGCTTCTGAAGAGCCCCACAAATGTTTGTGTGCTCTTAGGGAAGGTTTAAAAATGAATAAGAGCCACGGAAAACAAGGCATGAAATAGAGCAACCTCAGAGTGGGGAAAAGTCTAGAGACAAGGCTCAGCCACTGGCTATGTGCTGGACTATGAAGAAGGACAAAGCTACTTTCTCCACAGACTGACACTGTTGCTCCATCACTGCCTTAGCTTGAAGATCCCACAGAAATAATTTGGGTGTTGACAGGAACTAATTGTGCCTTTTTCCTCACCAGTCCACCTAATCTTCTCCATTGATATTTCTGTAGCCTTTCCTTTTCCCTTTTAAAATTAAGGCTATTGTTTTTCCTGTTGGGGAGCTGCTGCTAAAGGAAGCAACGTTGGAGGCATATAAACTTTTCTCAGTCACTTTCTAACTTAAAAATACTGACAGTCTTTATGAATGAAGAAGAAAATTCAAAGAAATTTTGAATGCTATCACAGCTGGTTGGGAGTTTTCTAACTAAATGCATTTTGGCAGAATGTGACAGCTTCTTGAAACTGAAACTCCTCAAGTGCTTATTTTAACAAAACTTGCAACAGCGAGGTGCTCTCAGCTCCATGACAAAATTTCTGGCTAGAAGTGGGGGAAAGGAGTAGGAGCAGCTAATGCCTTGGTGCTGGAGTGTTTGCACTGATGGGGGACATCCTGGCCAGACCAAGCTTTGTGGTGGGTGCCTTGAGGAGCTGGCTTGGTGGTGGGAAGGGAATGTCCCCTTCAGCTGCCACTGAGCCTCAGTGCTGTCTCATAACTTGTCTCTATCCAGTATCTGCAGCTTTGTACTGTGATGTAGTGCTGCAGTGGGAGACACAAGCTCCTGGAGTCCCCATGGATCTTATGGGGACAGCAATCTGTGGGTCACATGAAGCTGTTTCACAACATGCCAGATCTGTGAAAGAAAGATTTTCTTTTTAGTTTTTATTTTTTTAAGGCCAAATTACTTTCCCTCATGAAAGAGAAATGAAAAGGAGGCAGGGGGCAGCTACAGAGAGAATGCACCAGAAAGGGTGTTCTTTCATTTGGGGTTAAAAGCAGATTTCTGTGCATTTCAGGCTATAAGCCCTGGTAAGTGCAGCTCTAGGCAGTCTGGAGCTCTGTGACAAGCACTAATTTTGAGAGATTGTTCCTTGCTGATGGACAATTACACACCAATCACAGCAGGAATCTGAGCATGGCTAATGTAAATGGCCTGGCATTTTGCTATTTGGGAAGGAATGCTTTTTGATTTGTTAATGTTATATAGCTTTTACTCAGTAGAATGGAAGTTCAAATGTTCTCCACGTGTTTCATTATTTCTCAGATTTACTCAGTAAAGGCAGGAATGAAATACATAGGCACCGACATTGTTTACAGTAACAGAAAATTGCCATTTTACTGCAGGTAACCACTCCTGTGCATGCCACCTGTAGGACTTGGAAGAAGGTAGGCTCTTGTCTGGGGCTTTTTCCTGATGGGTCTTGAATGGTTAAATCCTTGTGCTACTGAGTCCCACAAACCAACAGGACCTGCTGACGGCTCACAGCCCAAGGGACCTGCATCTCAAACAGGAAGCTCTTCGTGGACATGATGTCCTTGGGACCATGAATGTGTCATCATCAGATGGAAGCTGTAGGGTAGGTGGTAGAAAGACAAAATAATATGTCTGAGACACATCTTTTTTTCCCTGCTAATGTACTGTAGCAATGAGAGATTCTGGACAAAGGTCGAACTGAGCTGTTTGGTGTCTGTCTGTCAGAGTTGAGAGCAATTTTGACATTCAGATGTTGCTCTGAGTGTGCATAGTACCACTTCTCTTTCAGCAGCACTGCCCAAAGGTCAGTGCCATCTGCCACAAGTGTAAAACCTCACATAGCTTATGATGCCATGGCTTGGTGCTCTGAATTCCACTAAAAAGATCTCATTGATATTTGGGAGGTATTTCACTTGGAAATATGCCTGGAAATTGGCCTCCCTTCTCTCCCTCTCTCAGGGATTTTGTATTTGGATCAAATATCTGAAAGTTTGGTTTGAGTGCTCCAGGGTCTGCTCAAGGAAATGATGATACTCAGAGGTGTCTCACTGCAGAATTATGTCTCAGACACCCCTGGTGAGAAGTGCAGCAGAAATGCTGAAGGTGCCTGGGGGTGGCTGCTGTTGCACTTTGCAATGAACTGGATGCATGATTAAGTGGGCTAGTCAATAAATCCTTGGCTAGTATGAAGCATCTAACTTCAAGGAAGTTTCACTTCCTTGTGCCAAAGAATCCACTCATGAGCATCCAAATTCATCTGAGAGCAGCTTGTTAGTAGCACCTAGATACTACAGTAATTGGTGAGCTATAAATACCAAAGGCAGACATAATATTAAACAGGCTGTGTCATCAATTAGCTAATGACAGAAGCATAGAAACATTGGATAAAAATAACCTGTAATAGCACAATACTTTCTTCTTACCCCCCTCCTACTCTCCCTCCTCCAGAAATGAGCAGCTCTGGGACACATAATTTTTTAATATTAATAATTTAGGAGCTGTAACGTTCTGCAACGAACAGTATCTGATCTGCAAAACATTCACTTTGTCAGATTGCTTTACACTTCCAATCATTTGCAAGAAGTAAAGCCGGTAAAAGCAATGGGATTTAATGCATGGGATTTTTTCAGGTCATGTAGTGGAGCCTGTGGCACGGCTTCTGAATGGAATTTGTTTAATTCAGTGGCACTTATATGAAGGCAACAGCTGCCCATTATTTCTCAGTGTGGCACAACAAAGAGCAGACACAAGGCATGGAGAAGGACCTCAGAAACTTCTTGGCTTGGGTTTGCAGCTGTTGATCAGTCCCCACCAATGCATCTCAGATCAATAAAACCTAGACTTACCCTGATGGAGACAATGTGGTGTCAGAATCTGTCTTGTGCTTTCATTGCACAGCAGAGCCCAGATCCTACCTGGTGCTACAAGTGGGTAAATGCTGTCATGGATGGGGAATTCTGGCTCCTTGTGGAGCACTGACAGCAGTTCCTGTGTTTCTCCTTGTTCTCCCCTGGGCAGAGGACAAGGCTGTGTTCCCCACATCAGCCTCGAGCCCATAGAAATGCAGAGAATTGAGAGGACTGACCTGCCCATCCCTAAGGAGCAAAGCCCCTTTCCCTCTGGATGTGTCTGTTGTAGATGAGCACAAGCTTTGTGAGGCAGGGATCTCTGCAGCCACAACTGCATGGCCCTGGTAAGGGCAGAGAGCAGATTTCCTTCAGCACTTTTTTCAAATGTGCCAAGCTTAAAAGGTTGTGGAGGAGGACACAAACAGACTGGCCCACAGTGTGAGCTTGTAGACCCTGTCCTTGAAGTTTATCAGCCCAAGAGAACCCCTTAGCAAATTTCCAGGAAATAAAACAGAAACACAGAGAGCTCTCCTGAGTCCCCATCCCAGCTGTTAATATCCTTATCAAGCTTTTTCCTTTTGGCAAGGAGATGTTCTGGATGTGTGAGGTTGTTCTGAGAGCTGGAGTCTGGGAACCTTTTTTTCCCTTCTGTCTCCATGATTTAATGATTGCTCAATATCCTTTTTATAAAGCAGCAAGACAAGTGATCTGTGACTTTGTGTGGATTTTTAGGTGGGTGCAGGGCTGACTGGAAGGCTGTGGGGTCACTCTGTGCCTCTGGAAGCCTCAGAGCTGCTGCATGTCTGGGTCATGGCTGAGCTTGTCCTTGAGCTTCAAATGGAGCCCTGGGCTCAGCCTGGTCCCCAGGCAGGGAACACAGGCGGCTTTTGGGGCCGAATTTTGATGATGTTTTATCTGGGATGGTGTGTAGCACAAGCAAAAGTGGTTCCTGCTACTCTGCTCTGTCCCAGCTGTTTTTGTTCTGTTTGCTTGATAGGGCCTGCAGGGACAGTTGAAGATTTGGGCCGTGTGGGTTAAGCCCTGAAGCAGACCTTGTGAGACACTGGGGATGAGGATTCACTGAGGAAAACTTTCTGCTAATCCTTCCAGTTCCTTTTGTAGTCAGAGAGCAGCCGTCTCCTCTGCAGGGTGATTCAGAGGCTAAATTAAGCTCTTTCTGTGAATGAGCCTCTGGGGCAGCTCACCCTGCAGTTGCCAACTCCACGGCAGCCCCAGGCAGTGCAGCCGGGCCGAGAGGAGCAGGGGCTCGTGGTGCTCCAGCTCCAAGGAGCTGGGCCAGCAGCATCGTTAGTGCCATGTGCTGGAGATTTGCGGAGTCTGGGGTTCCCCAGAAGAACTGTGATTTAGGGAACCTCCTGACAATCCCGCTTCATATCAGGAGTCAAGTCAGGAGAGCTCTGCCTAGCCAGCTGCTCTGTCTGCACAGCCCTGAGCTGAGTGACTCAAGAGCCAAAGATGGCAAGAAGGAGAAATGCTGAACCTGAGCTTGAGCAGAGGAGAGAAACAGCCATGATGCAGCTTTTGTCTCCACTGAAATTGTTTGCTGTGTTTTAACAAAGTTAAATCCAGTTTGTTTCTATCTAAAAAAAAAAAATTGCATTGTGCAAGTTGATATTCAAACATTTTGACTTTTACAACTTTTTCAGGTTCATTTCCTGTCTTCTTCATCACCTCATTTTCTCTCTTTCAAGTTGTGGAGATTAGGATAGGGTTTAATGGGGATATCTTGAAATACCTCAGTCTTTGAAAATGGAAAAGAAAATCGGTTTATTTTTTGTTTGCTTGCTTCTTTGGGAACTTCTTTAGGAAAAAAAAACAAACAGCCAACTCAAAACAACTTTCAAATATTGCACACCAAATGCTCTGTTTCTTCTTTTCCCCTGGCTAAAACACCTACCTGTGTGCAAGAAGCAATGCCCTTGTCTCACTGTGGGCAGCTTGAGCCTCATTGATGGGCAGGCTGGAAAAGCTTCTAAAGGAAGGCTCTGGCTACCTCGTGCTGCTGGAATACCCAGGCTTACAGCAAATCAAACCAGGGAAGGGGAGACAAGGGTGGATAGGTGTGAGAAAAGAGCAGTGGTGGGCACAGAGAGTGAGGGTGAAGGGATGGAGCTGGGCTGGAGGGAGGGAGGGTGTGAGGTCCTGCCAGGTCTGCTGTGAGCAGTGGGAGCTGCAGCCTGTTCCCAGGAGAGCAGGCGGGGACTCCTCTCACTGCTCCTTCTTCCCACTTCTGGCTTTTGTGAAGCTCTAGAAATTGCAAGCGGGGGTGATTTAGCATGTCACTGCTGAACACGGGAGGCTTTGTGGTAATTAGCTTGCTGCTAATTAGGAATATCTTTGGGTATTTCTTTGCAAGAAAGCACTGATCCATTTATAACAAGTCATCACTTGTGAAGCAATTATCTGAAATAAGTTTTTCCCCTTTTTATATAAAGAATTATCTTCCTTTTTTTCTTTAATTTTTATATCAAAACATGTTGAATATCCCTGTCAAGGATGATAGGTCTTTGTAATTTAAATGTTGCGAACATATCTTGTGAAATGTCTCAATAAGTAATTTTATTAGTTTAAAAAAAACCAAACAAAACCCCAAACCCAGAAAAAACCCACAACATAAAAGCAAGCATGGCTAACTCCTCAGAGCAGAAAAGGGACATTTATTTTTCTAAAACTGTGAGAAACTTTTGAAGTTCAAAGACCTCTGTGTGCACACATTTTCATGGAAAACGCCACAATATCTGTGGTGTTTTCCTCGTGCTCTTTCACTGTTGACTTCCATGGTTGGCTGCTTGTACAGGTGATGGAGGTGACACTGGTCTCTTCCTTTCTTGTGCATGAGGAGTTGCTCTGGAGAGAAACCTGTGACCTTTAGGTGCCCAGCTTGTTTCATGCTATGAATGCACTGCTAAACTGCAGATGTTTTATAGATAGAAATCAAACTCTTCTCAATGCTATTTCACATAGAGTGAGTAAAAATTACTTAAGTGAACTCTTACAGTGAAGCAAAAAGCAATGCTTGAACCAGAACAGATTTTAAGCAACAGATTCATGGTAGTGCAGAAGACTGATCTGAGATGTGTGAACAGTGCCTGAGTCTTTTATATTCCCAGATCCATGAGTTACAGGGCTGATGTCCTACTTGCAGAGGTCTCTGCTCTGCGAGGCAGTGTGGTGTGCAGGCACTGCTGCCTCCTTTCCTGGCATGTTTCTCCAACCCCACTGCTTGTTCCAGCAGGTTCCTCTTCCTCTGTTTGCTTGTGGGCTGCAGAGCACAACTCCCACCCTCTCCAGGCCGAGTGAGCAGGAGGGAATGGGGTTTGCTGGGCTCACAGGGGTGTCTCACATGCTTCCAGCTCTGCACTGGAAACTGCTCGCCGTGACTTGAAGGGAGGAAGCTAAATGCCATCTTGTTCTCCAAACCTTTGTAACAGTGATGATGGTAAGTTTGGCTGAATAAATTAAAAGATGTAAGAGCTCAAAGGGGAGGAAATATTGTGTTTATTTTGAAAAATACATACCTCTTGTTACAATGTTTTCATGTCTCATTAATTTCTCTTAAATTTCCTTCCTAGAAACTGTGTGATGTGCTACTCACTGCTCAAACTCAAAATGGGATTTTTATCATTGGCGCTATCTGTTTAAAACATGTTTGTCAGTAAATTCCTTTTATTTCCCCTTTTCTACCCACCCCTGGGCAGAAATAGCTCATAAACAACAATGAAATCAACAAAAATTGTTTTGTTATTCAAATGAGACTTCTTTTTCCCACTGTAAATTCCTTTCTCCCCACAAACTATGTTTTTGAACAATAACAACTGCCTAAAGCTCTTTGATTTTTCTTCATGGGCAATTGTTCTGGTCAAAAACAAACAAAATAGGGAGCCTATTAAGCTAGAGCCTCTTTTGCATACACCTGCAATAATTATTTAGTTATGCATATCAAAATGAATAAGCTGTTGCACAACATAATTGGTTAATCTTAATTAGGCAGGAGCTCATCTTGCTGCTTTGATACAGGAAGCTCTTCCTTGTAGGCTGGGCAGTGATTATAAATGGACAGAGTACTTCACAAATATGTGACAGGTACCTGTGAGGCTGGGGAGGCTTTGCCATCTGTCCACAGATAACTTTTGGTACTTTCCTACTTGCTAACCACGTGCCTGTTGCTAGAGACGCCGAGATGTGCTCAGTCAAGGGCTGGCACTCATGCAGTACACAGCTTGCCTATGTGTGTGCATATAACAAATATCTAGAAATCTTCACGTACATTAAAATAATTAATACGCCTTACTGTGACTTAGTGAGATATTATCAACATCGTTTGACAGACCATTGAAGGAGACATGGACAGTTCAAGTGATTTGACCAACATTGACTTGCTCTTGCACCAGACTTGGTGCAATCAGCTGTGAGAGGGGGGGATCCTTGCAGGCAGCGCTGAGGGGAGCAGGCAGAAGGACTGGCTGCTCTGCAATGGTGCTTTGGGGGATGGAATGTAGCACAGGGCTGGTGTTCCCAAAGGGAAGATCCGACTGATGCTCTGCAACCTGCTTGGGCCCATGCTTGTCATCAGAAGCTGGGGTGTGGCAGCAGGGGGCTTAAGAGAGGCCCTCAGGTGGTAGTTGCTGGTGGTGGAGGTGGAGAACGCACAGCCTCCATGGGGATGTGGCCATGGGGAGGTTTTGTACCCCAGTCACAGCCAGGGGAGAGAGAATGGGTTTCATAGCAGCCAGTAACCCAAGCAGGGCATGAGTCACTATTTTCCAAAAGTTCTGAGTGTTTAAAGTGCTCTGTGGATGAGGAAATGCTTTCCCTTTCCTTTCCTATGTGGCTGACAAATGCTCCTCACCCCAGAGTCTGCCCCAGCCCTGATGGGAGGGCTTCCCTGAGCTCTCTCTGACTTGCCACATGGAAAGTTCACCAATCTGAACAAATGCAGCCACAAAATGGGCTCCAAACTCCTCAGGCTGAATTTCTATGAACTGGACTCAGGAAAATTGCAAAGAATCTTCCTTTGGGACTATGGCACAGGCAGGAGAGCTGGCAGGTGGAAACACAGCCATGGGATGGGAACCTTTTTAATCAGCATGTCTGCCTGCATCTTTCTCCTCTGTATCTCCTGCAACCACCGTAATTGATTTCTTGGCAGTGGAAATCCTTTTGAACTCAAGTTCTTAACAAGCCAAAGGAGAGCACAGAATCAGTTTAGTGCTCTTAATTGACCAAACTCTCGTCGGGGTTGCTCTATCCAGCAATGATTCAGATCTGGCCATAAAAGCAGCACTATTAACCAGGGTGTGGGGTGGGGGGAGCCCGACCCCAGACAGAGCTGAGGCGGCTGATGAAAAGGGAGCAATACTAAAAAGACAGTGAAATTGGTGCCTCTAGCTCGCTGTGTTTGGCAAGTGAATAGAGTTTCCCCTCACAGACTTGCTTTCCTGGGACAGAGCTGTGTGATGCTGTCAGCTGCTGGCTGGTCCAAGTGTGTTGTGCTGAGGCCAATCTTCAGGCAAGAGTTTGGCTGCTGATGGACAGAGGAACAGGTGATTCCTTTGTACCTGTGTGGGAGGGTTGGAGGCTTGGATTGAAGAGATGCTGAGCAGGGAGAGATGAGGTAAGTGGCTCACTTTTCCATGCATTTAAACCCTTTTCTCTTCCCTTGTTCTGTTGGGGTTATTTTTGTTGCTTTTTTGTTTGTTTGTTCCAGAAGAAGAGGGCTCTCCTTGCTCTGTGGACAAATGACTTCAGCTGCACACAAACCCAGGGGCTTTTAGGTGTCCTTTGCCAAGGATGTGTGATGTTGGGACAGGCACATTCCAAAAGAACACTGATTTCCCCAGTATAGTGACATTACTTCTGTCTTTATATCCCCACCCCCACTGCATGTTATGAACTGGGACACATGGAAATCCTTTCCCCTGGACCCAAAGAGCATATTGTAATTCGAAAGAACGTGATGGCACTGCTGAAAGAATAGAGAAAGGGAAAGCTCTCCTTGACTTGCCATATGTTTTTTTTTTGTTTTTTTTTTTTTTCAGCTGTGGGAAACAGGAAGCAGTTCTTTTCGTTTGGGTAAGAAAGCCATGCTGTGGTTGGCAGTGGCATGAAGGAGGGTCCTGGTTAATGAGAGAGGAGGATTTTTGATGATAACTCAGAAGGCAGCAGCCAAGTCTTTTGTGTGCTGGTTATTAGAGCCACAGGCAGGAGCGGGGCAGATTGTGAGGAAGGTGAACAAAGTTCCAATCAGGCGTTGTTGCATCAGCTGCTCTTGAATGTGTGCTGCAGAATTTGGGAAGCAAGAACTGGGAGAGGGAACTGAAATTCCCGGTGTGCATGCTGACCTCAGAGCAAAAGCGTGTCTCCACAGTGCTTTGAGATTTCTCCATGGACATTTAGCACAGGCCTGGACCTTGCTGTGACTCTCTTAGAGCTATTCTCTATAAAGTACCTTGATCTATTTAGGACATAGGTATTAGCATGATGTGGGGGTTTTTTTATGTCCTCTAATCTTCTGATTCTGAAGTGGGAGATTTGAAGTGTGAGAAGTGGTGCTGCAGGAATTACTCTCATCCTGTATGAATTTACAGAAGTGAGTATATCTGGATAGCTGAACTCTGTGGGTTTCTCCAAGGGGAACTTTCAGGCTATCTGAGGTTTTCCCACTGCTCCCTTGTTGTAACATCATGTTCACCACATGGATAATGCAGTGAAAGGTAATGAAGTGAAATTTTCTTGTAATTTTGATTGATGTGCTTACCTGTAAGGTTTGGCTTTTTTTTTTTTTTTCTTTTTCTTTGATGGGGCTGGGGTGGGGTGTTTAAGACTCCAAAAATCTGTTGTAAAGGAGTGTGACAGGAGACAGGCTCTGTCCTGGGAAAGCAGAGCTGGCTGTGAGGCATGAGGGATCACAAACAAACGATCCTTGGGCTTTGCTCCTGCGAGTTAGATGGGTTTTGCAGCTTGCCATGGAGATATGGTTGTTTTCCCTCTACTTCAGCTGGCCCTACCACTGCTACTGTTCCAGGAGTTGTCCTTAAGATTTCTTGGAGGGGCTGGCTGGTCTCCCTGATTGTCACAGAAGGGAAATGGCACAGCCCATGGCTGCTGGAAGAAAAGGTCTCAGCCTGGGCGGTGGAGTTGAGTGGCCTGGGAAATGGAGCTCTTCAGCTTTATCTCTGCCAGCTGGCATCTTTCCCACTGCTTCTTTTCTCTTTAGTGCCACAAATCCATAAAGCACACCAGCCTGTCCATTGTTCCATAGCCTCTAATGCTTGGCATGAACCCTCAAGTTGTAACCACGGCCTGGAGTGGCTGGAGGGTGTGAAACCACCTGGGCACTGAAGGGCTTTGATGGAGCTCTGAGTCCCAATGCCAAATTCTTGTCCACTGCTTGGTGGCCCTCTAGATTGATCATAGCATTCAATGAGGGGTGCTGAAAGGATAAACAAGCCCAGTGTTTATTCCAGAACTGCACAGAATAGGGCTGGAAGGGACCATGGGGGCCATCTAACTTTCTCCTGCATTAGGTTTGGCCTAAAGCACCAGATATATTTGACCTGAAACCTAGTCATGTTTGCACAGAAAGAAGCTTGATGAGAGCCAGAATTTCATTGTCTGAAAGTAGGCAGACCAACTTTGCTGAAAAAGACAAACTATTTTAAAAGATGTTTTTGGAAATCTAGGCAATCTTCTCAGTGCTGTGTAATGTCTCAGTGTAAATTCAAAAATCAATTACTTTCTTTTACACTAAACAATGATTAAGCTGTTCAAACCACTTGGCAAACAAACAGCTGCAGCATCTACAGAATGAGAACTTCTGGAAAGGACCATAGTGATTGCTTGGATACTTGTTTTTGATTCAATTAGAATACACATATATTTTCCCCTCCTCCTTTCTTTCAGTGCGAAGATGGGTTATGCAGGAAGCTCTGAACTTGTATTTTATATTCTTGTGCATACATCTGAACCCATCAAATATAAATATTTGAAAATTTTACTTCAACTGCTCCCAGTAGTTTCTAGATTCCCAGATGAAATGCTAAACTGCCTAAGAGTCTGAAGATGAAACAAACTCATCAGTAGCAAAGCAGACCTGAAGATTACATATTTTGGTAATTGATAAAAGCACCACCTTTTCAACCCTTTGTAAAAGAAAGAATCTGTGTATTAAAGCCCCAGATTATCTGGCCAGACTCTGTAGCCATAGAATTCAAAGGCAAACTGTCAGTTCTCTTTCTGTTTTCCTTTCTTCTACAGGCAGCAAACTTCTCTTAATTTTTTTTTTTCCTATGGGAACCTAGAAGAAAATACTGGAAAACAGATAAGAGGTTGATATTCTTGATTTGCAACATAAAAAGCAGGGGCAGAAATCAAGGTATTTAGCCCATGTAAGGCTGAGTTTGTCAAGACATTGGGAAAGTAATTCTTAATTCCTCACTGTTTGGCTTGTGCCTCTTTTTCTGGTGCAAGAACCCTGCATCCCTTCATAAATCAACTCCATCCTCTTTGTAGTGGATCATCTTTGTGAGTACCATAGTTATATTGGTTTTTAACATGCAATATGTTCTCACCCACAGGCTGAATCCATGCTAAGAGGCAGGGTCTGCTTTAGTCAGGGTATTTTGAAAGCCCTGCTGCTGCACATGATCTCCCTAGAGAAGTGTTTGGAAGGAGTTTCCTGTAGTTTCTGTGACCCTGCTGGGCTGTGGCTGCATGGGATGTCCTGCAGTGGGTCACATAATGCTGTGCTGCTTGGGACAGCCAGGTACCTACACTGCACACACAGCATGCCTCACTCACAGATCCTGCTCATGAGAATTTTCAGGATACTTTTGTGCCTTCTCTGCTCTGGGTCTGGCTAGAGAGCTGCCTGTCCTGTGCAATTCAGAGCAACCTTCCCAGCTGAACACAGCTGTGGTAGAGGACTGGGCCACTGTGGGAGACAGCTCAGCACAGCAGTGTCTGATGCCTGCAAAAGGAAAACGTTGTCTGGTTGTGTGTCATGTGGTGCTGCATAGCCCCCAAAAGCTTATTCTTTTTGTCAGCTCATTTTTCCCTTCTGGATTTTAACTTTCTGCTGCTACTTAACTTTGTAAAATAATGAATGACAAAAAATATGTTCTTAGAAATTCATGCCTGAGGCTGGGGCTTTTTCTAAGTAGTTCTGGCTCTTTAGAGGGAAGTTACTACTAAGCAAAAATTACCATAATTAACTATAGTAAACTGCCTGCCATTTGATGTCTGAGACTTAAAAGCTTCTGTTGGGATCCAGAGGGTTTCTGAAAACAAGGCCTCAGTGGCCTAATTAAAAAAGAAAGGAGGGAGAGAGAGAGAGTGAAGTAGGAAAGACTGGTGATAAATCTAAATAAATCACAATGGGCTGACAAGAGGAAAGGTAAGTTCAGCCTGACTTCTTGGTCCAAAAATATAGCCTGGGAAGCCTTGCCCCATCATGCTTTTCCTCTGAAGCAAACAGTCCCCCGTTGCTCTGGATCCACTTCAGTGGAAAGAAATTTTGGATCAGTGTTACTCAGAGTGTTAAAATAGAGACATCCCCTTGAAGACTTCCAGTCTTGGGAAAACATATCAGATTTTGAGTAAGTTCACCCAGAGGCAGCAGCAGCCCTTGTGATGAATGTGGGCAGCACAAATATTTGTACAGCAATTAACTGCACAGTGCAGTGATAATAACGCAAATATGTTTTTAGTGATAGTGCTTATAGCAGTTTAAATTGGGGTTATAAATACATTGATTTCCTGGGGAATGGGTATTCACACCAGCAGAGGTCTCTTTCTGAGCTTGTAAGTTGTTATGCTGCTACTGCCTCAGTGGGGTCTAGCAGGTTTCAAAGAGTCACAGAATATGACAGAAGGTGCAGTACTGGTCACACTGTCATGCTGGTCAGGCAAATTGCACCAGGGAAAGCTCTTCTCTTGCTCTTCTGCATGCTCAGACTGCTTCTCTGCCCAATTAAATGGGAGGAGTGAGCCTGCTTCTTACCATCTTATGCTGGAAGAAGCCTGAAAAAGGAGTTCATGTGGTCATGTTCATGGAGAGTGACCTCTAGAAGTGACAGTGATGGGCTCCTGTTGCTTTCTAGATGCTTTCCAAGGGCTCTGAGTGATGCAATCAGTTTGTGGTGTGGTGTTGGAGGGTGTTTTCCTGCAAATGCAGAAGCTCGTGGGTCATATCCTGGCTCACAGCACCACAGGGCAAATACCAGCCCCACCCTGGTGCTGTCTGTGCCTGGTGGGAAGGATCCCTTGAGGCCATGAATTGCAATGTCACTACAGCAACATTTTGCACTGTCCCCGAGGCTGTGACCAGCTTTCCAGCATGGTGCCACTGGACAAGCTTTGCTGAGATATTTGGTGCTGAGATTTGGCAGGGCTGTACCGCTGGAGTGTGGATGCATGGCTGGCTGTTTTGCAGGCCAAGTGAATTACAATGGGAATTGCTACCAAAACCAAGGGTGTTCCATGACTGAGGACCTGGTGGTACCTGCTCATACTGCAGGTGTGAGGGAGGGAGCACAGCTACAGGCTCTGGCCTCAGGCTGTGTCCAGGCTGTGTCTGGCCTAGGTTGAGGGTGGTGACCTCTCATGGATGAATGGACAGAGCTCTTAGGGGAGATAGCACTACCCAAAGGGACAGTCAGGACACAGCTGCCCTTCTCAGCTTCTGCACCTTGCACCTGCAGGGTTTGTGGAACTCTATCATGTCACACTTGTGAAAGGGAAGCTGACACAAGTGAGATGTGTCTTCCAGGCTGAGCTCTACCTTAAACTCCTCTCACAGCCTCATTCAGTGCTGATGGAAGCAGAGATTGAGAACCTCACAACATTCAGAACCTCACAACTTCTGGCTGAAACAAAATAAGGAGCAAAGAGAACTGCTTGAAGGAGTTTGCACTTCTGAAAGAATAATTAAACTTTGCCCTTGAGGAGAAAGGGCACTGAGTTACAGTGATGAAGGTTAGTTATTTCCCTATGCCTTTTATTGAAAGGGATTGAGCTCAAGTTTCTCAAAGCCCTGATGCAATTATGTTTTTCCTAACTGTCCCTTTTGGCATTTTGGGTGGTGGGAGAAGCAATTTATTTTCTTTCTGATGTTGACTCATCCCCAGTTGTATCTCTCTGATGTTCAAGCGAGCTTTTGAGTTTGGCTCCATGAATCCTGCTGTTCTCCCCAAGTCCACAAATAAGGCTGTAACCATGGCAATTCTGTGATGCTCAGACAAACCATCAATGTTAAGAACTCTTGGCCTAATATTCCTAAAGGGAAAAAGCAGAGCTTTCCTTGCTCTGAGAGCTCAAAGCAGAGAAGAAGGAAGGAGCCAAGAAGGGCTCCTGGCCACTGTTGGGCTGTGTCTGTAGGGTCTAGGCCAGACCTGATGGCAGCCCTGGTGGGTCAGAGCAGAGGTCTGTGACAGCACTGTGCTGTGACAGCACAAGCACCTGTACAAGAACAGGATGAGCAAAGAGTGATCTACTCTCTTCACTGCTGTGCTGTGCTTGTGGTGATCTCAGAGGCTTCCAGAACCAGACATTGTGTCTCCTCCATTTATCTATGTGCTAAAAGTCCTGGGTCATGTTATGGCTTCTTTAAGGTTGCATAAGTGTAGTGTGATTCCACTTACTAAAACAGGATCACCTTGGCAGTCCTTTCCCATGCTGTTACCATTACAGATGTCATGGCTGCATCCTGCCAAACTTCCTCAAGGCAAACTCCAAGCACAAATGAGAAAAAGCTACTCTTTTTGGCCAGTAGAGCCAAGATATCCAGCAACTAGAATAAACCAGACCAGTGAAAATATGATTTCTTATACCCTGTGGACTTTAGGAGAGAAATCCCCTATTTGTCTAATATAAAGAAGTGTAAAATGAGATGTGCCATGTTTAATGGAGGGTGTAGTTCAGTAGTGCAGCTGAGCTGATCCAATGTCTTCCGGATCCTGGATTTTTTCACTTTCCATTTATATATCTTTAGTGGTAGAACTATTGTCAGCTTTGATTTTGGTTTTGCTAGTCAGCTCCTGCTGAGACAATTTAACTCACTAAGTTGGCACAAAAACAAACTTGGCCAAAAGTTTTCCCCCAGGATAGAATAAAGGAAGCATATTCTGTCAGATTAGTGAGCTGAACTGGCTCTGTGGAGAGTCTGACACAAGGACACTGGAGGACAAGGAGGACACAGGTGGCCAATAATCAAATTGGGGGAAGAAAGAAGGAGGGGTAGGAAGACTAGGACTAACTTTTTTGGTGTGGAAAAAAAACTTTTTAAAGTAGTCTTGTATACAGCTGGAAGATGCCATTAGCTGTGATACCTGGCATTGTGGGAGATCAATCCTGTCCACAGATTTTTCAGCCACAGTGGCTGAGTCACACAGACTGTGTTAGACCCAGAGCCAAAGCCCAGCATGAGGACAGTGTCGTTTCTTTCTGGGAAAGGAATGGGCTTGGAGTTAGGAATGGTTTTGTCTTTCTCCCAGAAAGCCTCTACAAGATTGTTTACATGATTCTGCCTTGAGCCTAATTATTCCGCGGAAGCTCCACATGGAGCTACAGTGTATCCTAGCAGAAGCAGAGGCACGCCTGGGTAGACCTATTTTACTTCCCTAAACAGCATTAGACATGGCAAAGAAAGCAGCTGCCTAAGCTACAGTTGTTACAAGCTGTTTTCCCACCTCCTACCTACCCTTTGAGATGATAATGTCTGCAAAACGCAGCGGTGTATGTACAGTATTTATGTGCTATAAATTACAGCACTTACTGTGAAGTGCACTGTGGAGATGGAGCTCCCTTTTCTTGTCCTCTGTCTATTTGGGACATGTATTGCCTTTCTTGGTGGAAAGGCAGGGCAGCAGCTTACACCTGCAGCAGCAATTTCTCCCAGGAAGTCATACACAGGTCTACATCCAGTTGCAAGTGACTTGGTAGCTGGAGAAAATACTTTGGGGTACTGGTGGCAGCTACTGGAGGTTTGTGATGACCCTGGATCCTGGAGATCCAGGGAGGTGTAGAGGCAGAAGAGATTCACTGTATTTGTTGGTAATCCTAGGGTGATTTGAGCGTTTTCCCCTAATGACCTCATTGTTGAGGGAATTGGATGTAGGGAAGGCCATGGTTCTTGCTTTCTCCTACCACCTGCTGGGGACAGAATAAATTCCTGTAGCTTTAAGTCTTGCAACAGTCTTAGGCTGCCTAGCATGTAAGGGGCAGTATCATGAGCCCCGACAGATGTCTGTGTGTGATCTTGCAGGTGAGACCTTCTATGGGCCAATCCATCAGACCCAAACAGTGCATCCAGAGGTGGAAATGTGGTTACCACAGGCTCCATGCACAGGCAATGCTAGAAAAGGTCTGTACCTTCAGCACCTCCAGACTGGGCATCTAGACCTGAATAGCCCTCGTGACTGCTCAGTAGAGCAGTGTCAGGAGACCCTGCACATGCAGTGCTTACCCTGTGCCTTGCTGTTATGTCCTGCCCATGTGCCTTGCCTTGGAAGAAGATCTGCCTTGTGCTTCATGCTGGAAAATGCCCAATTGCAGCACTAACACAACATAAACTGCAGGTTATTGATGTCAACTGGCTGAAATTTCACCGAATTTGAAACTTCAGGAGCCAGGTGCTGGGCTGCCCTCTCCCCAGCACTCTGCCAAAGCACCTGCTTCTGAGCATCATTCCTTCCCTTCCTGAGCATCTCGTGCCAGAGGCCATGCTGTCTGCAGTTCTGCAGCAGCTTCCTAAGGCACAGACTGTGTGTGGATATGTCCTGACATCTCCTCTTCCTCCTCTTCCAGATATATGCAAGTCCCTTCTCTTATCTTTTCTCACACTTTTTCCTTTCAGCAGCTGAAACAGCAGAGTGAGAGGTTTTTGAACCCTGGCTGAACTGATGGGATATTTTCATAATACTCTACATTTCCGCAATTAGTTGTGAGAGTTTTTTAAATCTAATTCTATTTATTTTTAACAGGCACTGCTCCTAGATTTACTGAGCTGAATGCAATTGCTTAGCTTCGTTATTTTGTTGCAATAGGTCTGCTGGCAATTTTACGAAGCAATAAGGGATGAAAGGCAGCAAGTTTCTAGGTAGTTATAGTGTGTGTTTGTAGTGTTGATAAGGCACAAGGTCGAAGGCTCATAATTTTAATCACTAGAGGAAAACACCCTGGAGAGACAAGATCTTATTGGTATAACGACATTGAAGTGAGTCATGAAAAAGGAACTGCTATCAAAACTACCCATTCCTCTTTGCCTGGAGAAGCTGATGCTTGGGAGAGATCATTTGTAGAATTGCTCTAATGTCACATCTTCCCTTCACAGGTTATAGGCCGGGTGTGAACTTGAAATGGGAATTCCCTAAGCCAGCTCTTTTCTTTATCTGCTAGCTGAAGAGAGCTCCAGTTCTGTTGATGAAATTCATGCTGAGAGGCTTCCTGTCCCTGCAGAAACCCTGGAGCTTTCTGTGTGGGCAGCGGACAGGTCAGATCTTGTGGAATCTGGCACGCTGCTGGTGGTGGCCCTGCCAGTGTGGCTGTGGCTTCACCCTGTGCTGCTGCTCTTCTCCCCTGCCAAGATCCCACTGGTGTCCTGCATGATTGTAAAGAAACATCATCATCCTTGGGCCTGGCTGTAGCTGTAGCCATACATTGTGCATGGGGACTCTGCTTTCCCTAAGCAAGCAGGTCATGGAATGCTGTCTCATTCTTTCTTATCCTTACGTGCTAATGTGAAGGCAAACTTTCAGGTTTTTGCTCGTGTGTCTACTTTTTCACTGTAGATGATGGTGATGATCATCACTACTATGATGTTTGGCAAGTCATGTCACTGGTACCAGTTTCCCATCCTTACACACCCCCTGTATATCTGGGCTAATAGTTCATCATAGCATAATCCAGGAATTCCAGGGTGGATTAACAAATTTTGGAGGATTGGAGAGGTACCCCTTAGAAATGCTGAGTGATAATATTGTCTCCTTGTGGAGGCTGTTAGGAATTGTAACATGACATCTGAGGGAAAACTACCATTATAGCAACACACAGAAGCCAGATGGGCAAGTGATCCACACAGTTTATGTCAAGAAAACAGGAAGCATCTGTCTCTGTGGGTAATGGAAGAAATAATTAATGGATCCGTGTACAGGCTGGGAGATTGATAGCTGTAATTTAGCAGTGACTGTTCAGCACTTCTATCAGCAATGACAAAGTGGCTTGCAGTGTTACCTGTTTCCTAATCAATCTCTTGATCACAGTATGGAAAGGGGCTGGGGTTAACCTCTGGAGAGAGAGATCTTATAAAGCCAAGCAGCAGTGAAATACAGCCATATGGGATACCATATGTGAGGACAACATCTGCAGAGGGCTTCATCTTTTCTTTCTCATATTTTTCCACTTCTCATCTTATTGAATTGTAAAGGGTTATTTTATTAATATGTAGATCAGCTTCACAGCCATAGCTGAAAGGCCTGCTACTGTGAATCAAACTGCTATGGCAGGGAAACCTGAGCAGCAGAGGCCCATGGTGATGTCAGAGAAGCAGAGGATTGCTGATTTAATGCTTCAGTGTGCAGAGTCTGGCCCTGTTGCAGGGGATGGAGACTGGTGGGGAGCTGTGCATTACGTGGTTCAGTGTTGTGGGGCCACCAAGGTTGGTGTAAATTTCTGGCACTATGGGGCACTGTAAAGTCAAAGTTCTCACCCTCATTTTGTAGTTCTCCATCAGCTAACTGAAATAGTCTGAGCCTTTTGTAGGTGGAGTGATGTGACAAGGGTTAAAGTGCTCAAAAGCTTGTCTGTTACCCCAGCCCTACATCCCAAAAACTTAGTGTGAGAGATCACCTCTGCTGGTGTTGCCAGGTCTATCCAGCACCCTGCAGTGCACCAAGCCACCTGCAGCATGCTGCTTGCTCAGAAAACAGAGCTCTCAGGAGTTTTCTCCACCTGGGCTGTAAGACGAAGCAGGATATGGCAGAGCTGGACATAAAAAATAAGAAGCTGCGGTTCTGTTCTTGATTATGATTCCCTGCGTCAGAGACCTCAGGGAGTTGCCAGTGATTCAATGAAAAGAGGAAGAGTGGGAAGATGAGGGGGCAGCTCCAGGGGGGAAGAACCCAATGTCATGGGCACCAGTCCCTGGTCCTCAGCTGAGGATATTTTATGCATAGGTATTCATTGGTAAAAGTGCAAGGTAGTCCTGAAGGCTGACTGGTTCAGACACCACTTAAAACCTTGCTGAGGAGTAGCTGCAGTAGAAACAAGCGTGGAGCCTCAGTCTCCAAAATCCAACACCTGTGCTGCAATCTGTAGAGCTGGCTTGCATCTGGAGAAAATATTTAAACAATGTTCTCAGGTGGCTGAGGGGCAGCTGGGCCTGTCCATCTATGAGCTCTGCTTCCTGATGTGGCAAGTGAGTTATACCTGACAGGTGTCATCAGGTTATATCATTCCTTTTTTGTGAGTGTAAGTCAGCAAGTGGAGGGCCTTGCCTTTCACCTGACATGGCCCCAGTTTTGAAATCTAGTGTTGGAGAGAGACTTATTTTAAGGACAGAAAATTGTAGTTTACTGTTTTATAAGTCTGATTCTGTTTATAGCCCTTTTCTTGTTCTGTTCAACTTAGTGAAACAGATTTTCATCCGGAGTAAATAATGTAACTCTTCCCTCCAGTGGAACTGCAATGATTCACACCAGCTTGAGTTTGGTTCCACTAACCTTAACTCCTCAATGCAATCAACTCTAATGTAATTACACTCTCATACCCATGTTTCACATCTTTGAGACTACTGCGGTATTTTTATATAACCTGGGATAAGTTCAAACCTGATAAAACTTCTTTAAGGTCACCCAGCTTCTGCTGGGGATGGAGATGACTGGGATTTGATAAATCTTGATTTCCATGTGATTCCAACTTCCTGAATGTGTAGGGTTTTGGTAGCACAGTGGGTACCTGATAGCTCTTTGCTCAGGAGCCCTGGTGGCACCGGTGGCTTAGTGGGGTGCCCAGGTGTTGGCACCACTACTCCAGTGAGGAGCTCATCGGGAGGGCTGTGCTGTTGCTCTCTGGCTGAGCTGCACTGGAGACAGCTGAGTGGAAGGCAGTTAGGAAACAGCCCAGCACCTGCATTTTTCCTTTGGTGTAATGCTTTGGTGCTGTAGTTAAACTGCAAGGATTTTCGGACAGGGGTTGTGCAGAACCATGGAAATTCACTCTGTGCTGAGCAGAGTAGGACAGCTGGAGCTGACGGGGGTAATGGGGAACCACAGTGTTTCCTGGGCGTGGGTTGGACTGCATTGATCAGTTCCTCATCGTTGAAAGCCCTGGGTCATTAGACAAGAAGGGATATGAAAGAAGGAGGAAGTGTTGACATGAAAGCAGTGGATATCTCCTTGCCTTATCATCTGGTTCCTTCATCCACCTCAAGGTCCAGTTGTTCATCACACAGCCCTTTAACTGAATGCTCTCTCTTGCCACATTCTTTTCTGGATGGCTTTGTTGTACAGTGAGGATGTACAATGAATCTTTCCATGGCTGCTGCAGTGAGTCTGGCCAAGAACCCATGCCATGGCCCTCTCACCTCCAGGAAGGATTAGAGTGAGCAAGAAAGAGGCAATGAGCCACAGTAAATTGAGACTGTGATGTACTACAGAGCTCTCTTCTCTAAATGCCCTCCCTTAGCTGAGGAAGGCAAAGTGGTTTGGTGATGGATTTCATGAAAAGGGACACCTGAGAGCAACAGCTGTTTGAGAAGAGAGGTGTGCTTTATGGAGAGATTATGTTTTTGTTTAAGCTTGCTTGTGTGTCAAGATGACAGCTGTGTAGAGATTGTGTGGACAAATGAAGTGAGAGCTAATGCTTGGTTAGAGCAATGCAAGTTCCCAGGGGGTACGGGTTTGCAGAACTACATGAAATCAGATTTCAGAGATCAGCCATGCTGAAAAGGTATTGACTGAAGATAAAACACAAGTACTTACCTGCTTGTTTGCTGCAGTGCTTTATTGCTCACTTTTGTTTGGTTTTGCACTAAGTAAAGGGATCTTTGTATTCTCTCTCAGTCGGGTCTACCCTTTGCAGGCCTACAGAGGTCATCACTCTTTCCTGATACAGGAAAGGCTGAATTACACAGGAGAAGGCAAGGCTTCTTATTCTGAGTGTGCCAACAAACAACGTTTTGCATGGTTTGGTCATATCTGCTGTGGACTGATGTGACTCCCTTCACCTCTTGAAGGATTTTTTTCCACATTTTCTATTATGGGGTGAGAGAAGAAATGAGGCCAAAGAAATTATGTGACCAAATATTGCCTGCTGTAATAGGTGACCAAATATTCCCCTGGCAGTGTAGGGGAATCATTGGGTTCCTTATCCACGTTCCTGACCATGGACAGATGCTGCAAAGGGAGCTTTTTCTGTGGGGGGCAGACTCTTCTATGCCATGGAGGTTCTGAAGGTTTAAGTTGATTTAAATGAAAATCCAAAGCTCAGGAATTTTCCAGAGGACCCCAGGGTGATCTTCTGAGGAACCTTTCCTGTGTTGTGAATGACTACAGCCATCTGGAGACTGTGGCTGCTAGCCATGGACCACTAAGCTGGCAGAAGCTTAGAATATGAGATCTGCTGGTATCGTTCCCATCTGGGAGAAGGCAAAGTGGTGGCTTGGAGTGGTATCAGCCAAATCCTGCCATTGGTGGCAAAGCTGGGGGGTGGCCCGAGGTCTTTTCACCCTCTTCTGTGTGCTACTTGACTCTCCTTTCCCTGGGACCAAAAAAAGTGGATATGAGGACTGCAGCACAGGGCAGAGTCTTGCTTTGTGTGTGGAGGGAGAGGGGAAGTCTCTATGGCAGCCTGGACCATGAGACTTCTCACATCAGGGTTTCTTCACAGGGTTGCTCACATCAGGGTTTTATGGGTTGTCACCCTGTTCTTTTGAGAGTTTTAAAGCTCTTCTAAAAGTTCCTATGCCTTCTGATATTTACATATTTCAACTGAGTTTTCTCATGCATGTTCATGTAAATAATGATTGTTTTACATTCTTCTTTGTGGGTGGAGAAAATTGATAGACTGTTGGTTTGACCAGTGTGGTTGGAGAGGTGGCAGTTTCACCCTCCAATCCACTGTCACTTTTGCTATTGTATGTATACTGGAGTCAGAAAATAAAGTTGACTTTTTTGGGTTCTTTTTCTTTGCTTTTACATCTAGCCTACTTCTGTGAGTTATTTCATGTCACAATGGGTATCCTATTAGACTGCTAATCCTTGACATGCTCACCTGGGAAGTGCAAGATCCAGCCTATGTTTCTGGATACCCTCTGAATCCCCTCAGAGCTAAGAAGAACAGGGTCATGACTCCATTTCCCTTGAAGCTGAAGGAAAACTCCTGCTGACCCCAGTAATTACAGATCAGGTACTTCTTCATTCTGTCCCTGCAATAAGGCCTTCCATCTGTCTCTCTATAAAAAGCATTGACTACCTCAGAAAATCCTATCCCCACTCTTGGCAGCTGGGGTCATGCAGGACTCATTGAAGAAAGTAAATATAGGATGTGGGCACGCCTGGCAGTGACAGCTTTCTTGTGGTGCCAGCAGGCCCTCTGCCAGGTAATGCTGAACTCCTGGTGAGAGCTTCTCAGAGCACCTTTGGGATGAGTACAGGAGAGTTCTGTGGTGAGATGAAATATTTAAAACCACTTTGGGTTGAAGCGAGGTGGGAGAGCAACAGCCTCTTTAATCTGTGCACAGCTTTAAGACTGCATGTGAATCATTGATGAGGAGGGAAGAGTGTTTCTAAAGCTCTGGCAGGTCATTAAACCTGGTGATGGACTCATTAAACAGGGAGCTGCATGGAAAACCCTGGACAAAAGTCCTGGAGTATTTCATGTCTATTGCCCTGTGGAGTGCCAGCTCTTTTCACCTGTGACTTTCAGGGTATTGTTGCAGGGTATTTTATTAATAAAGGCAAATGTCTTAGGCCAGTGGATTGTGTTACATAACAGAAAATGTGCAAAAAGCCTTTTGATCTGTCAGGCAAAAACATAAGAAGACTCAACGGTTGGAATTCAGGACTTGTGGTGTTTCTAAACATCTGATTGCACTGCACAGGGGAATTGGGTAAATCACCATGGCCAAACCTTTTATCTGGGACTTAATTGGGCTAGGGAAGGTGGGGGAGTGTTGCAGTGTTAGTGCTCCCATGGCTTCAGTGGAAGAGAAGTAGAAAATGACACTTTGCCAAGCAGTGTCCTCAAATCCATGTGTGTTCACAGTTTCTGCTGGCCTCAGTGCCCACACCATAGTGCTGTTTGACCTCTACTGTACCTGCTGATCTGTGCCTCAGGCTTTCACTGACCCACCTGCAAAGACTGCACATGCTGTTTGATGGGTTGGATAATTTTCTGGCCATGGCAATGACAAATGCAGTGTCACTCGATCTCTTCAAATGGTTTGAATTTTGTTCTCTTTGGAGAGAATTTTGCTTTTCAGCAAAATTCACTGTGGTGAAGTGTTGGCCATAGAGCTGGGTAAACCTGGACTTGCTTACAGGCCCTGTACTTCATTTCTGATTGTTAACTACACAGACCTAGATACTTGAATGTATTGCCCTCTTGGCTCTGGATGGGTTTGCAGGCTTTGAACAACATCCCTGATTGCTGTACATTTACATAGCTGTGTTCCAAAGCACTGTGCAAATGTCACACAGAGGAGATGATATCTGCCTTCCTCAGGGGCATGGACATTGTCCCTCACCTGGCAAGCAATCAGCAAGTGACCTTTTCTGCAGAAAGCTGCAGCTGTCTGCCCTTGCTTCTGTGGCCCTCAGGAGAGAGAGGGAACAGCTGCAGAGGAAAAGAACCTTCAAATTGGCAATGGGGAGGAGGAGCAAGAGGTTAGCAATGTGGAGGATGATTCTGGATTGAGGATTCTGAGTTCCTCTTCCCTTTGTCTCTTGGTCTGGAGGAGAATGAAAGGAGCTGGAGGAACTTAGAGGAAGGACTTGTGGCAGAGGTGTGGGGATTTCTCACTCAGATGAGGCCTTAAGGCTCAGGTAAGTCCATGGATTGCTTGAAGCCATAGCTGGTGGCAGGGTGGTGAAAGAGCTCCATTCCCCTTGTTGGGTGTGGTAGCTGCATCTTGTGTTTATAGCTTCTTCTTAGAGTTATGTTGGGACATCTTACTTCTAAATGCAATTGCTTCTAGCAGTGTGGAGAGCTGATGCTACTTAATATTGCTTAGGAATTCAGAAGAGGAAGTGGAAAATAATTAAATATGAAGTTCTGCTGCTGCTGCACATAAAGTTATCAAAGCTGCTCTGGTTTTGTCCTCATCTAAACAGTAATTGAGTTGTTCCCTTTGCTTTTTGTTTTTTGTTCATTGCTTGAAACAAATAAGCTCTCCCTTAAATGAGCTATTTCCAGCAATCCTGTAAGCAGAATGCTCATTGGAGGTGGGAAGAGGGGTATGTGTGAGGGTTTGGGAATGCACAATTGGGTATAAGGAGTGCAGTGGGAAAGAACAAATGAATTCTGTCACTGTAAGTGAAGATTAAGCAGTGAAGAGAGTGCAGCTTCAGCTGGCAGTCATTGCAGAACAGCTTGGATATTTCAATAATCAGTTTAAAGTTGAGTTTATCAGGCTCTTCAAGGTGTGTGGTTGTAGCTCAAAGCCATTGAAAGTCAAGAGAGATTATGATGGTGTGGAGTAAAAATGCATTAATGAGATCTCCATCCGTGTGAGGAGGAGACAGAGCTGGGGTTGTCAGGAGCACTTTTCTGTTGCTTGCAATCCTCAACTGCTGTTCTCAACTAGGAGCAGAGAATGTTGTTTATCTGTTGAAAGCTCAGACACTACTTGAAGCTCTGGACTCTCCTAGCAGTCTGTGGCTCTCCAGTCCCATGAAAGCATCTATTTTCTTTCCCTTTCAGTTGAACAAAGTGGCCTGCAGTGGGCAGGCACAGACAAGAGCTCATCCTTGCCCAGCTGTGCTCTGGCTGGTGAATGTCACTCCTTCTTAAGTCAGTGGGGCTGCAGGGAATTGCCCATGTGGCAGTGGTGTCCTGGCCATTAGATAGAAATCTGCCCAAGCTTCTTGTTTCAGTAGGGCTGGACTACTGTGAAGTGTGTTTTGCAGTATATCGCAGTATTTCTACTTGGGCAAGTCCATAGGCAATTTCCTTGAGAAAAACTGTCTCCCCTGAGAATCTCTGCCTGGGAATACCCAGAGGCTGTGCTGTCTGTGGCACTCCTCTGCCTGTAATTACAGGAAGCAGCTCCGTTAGATGCTGCACTAAGAAATTAATCTTTATTTCCTGCTTAATCAAACCCATCTTGTTAGAACGGTTTGTTCCATTTTGGAGCTCTGTGGTGTGTGACCCCTTTCTGATTTCTAGCCCTCAGACTGGAAGGGATTCTGTCCCTTCTGGTTTCTCCAGTGTGTAGCCAGTCTTGATCTGAGATTTTTGGCATCTAGCAAAGGGCAGCCTTGACCTAGACTACAGTCAGCTGTCCCACAAGCAATTACTGCAGCTGCTCTCCTTTTCAGCCCATGGGGAGGTTGAGACTTGACCTAGAGGGAGGAGTGGTGCTTTGAGATCCAAATCTCTGCCACGGCTTGATGTAATGGTGTCAGTAGGGAATGTGCTTGCCTGGGAATGGTTTTTTGTGTTCATGCTTGCCTTTTTTCTCTGTACCAGAGGTTGGCCTGATCCTTCTGCTAGGCAGGTAAATGTGCATTTGCATAACACCTCTTACTGAGAGAGGAGTGAACAGCCAGACAATCTTCCATCCCATTGTCTCATGAAAAATGAAAATTGTCTCTGTTATATTTCCCCTCTGGAATTACTTTGGTGCACTTGATATTATTCCATAATCATCTGTGTCTTTTTGTCTTACTATTTTCAGCAAATAAAAGTAGCAGGTTTTTTTTTTCAAATCCGGTGGGACAGTAGAACATAGAGACAGGTGGAAGGGAAGTTCAGGGGGGAAAATATCCCAAAAGAAGTTACCACTTTTTCCTGAATCTAAAGGACTGGAAGAAAATGCATTTGAAAAGGATGAAATTACTCAATATAGTTTATGTGGCTAGAGGATAAGGAAGGATGCATGTGCACTTGCTGAATGTGTGCTGGGGAATGGCCTACAAAAGGTTGCTGAGAGCAGCAACATAAAAATAAGAAAAAGGGAAACTGTAAGCTGGAAAGAATAGAAATTTTCCTGATGACTGATATTTAGCAAGATGTGGGTGATTTCCTTAAGGGAATGGATAAAATTTCCATTGCTGGGATTTTTTTAAAGTAAACTGGATGAAACACTAAGAAATATACCCTAAGAATTAATCTTCTGTCAATTTGATAGATTAATGACCTAATTGGTTCTTTGGTTTCCTTCCATCTCTCATACCTACTGTTCCGTGAGCAGCAGCTTCTAGTCATTAGGAATAAGCTAGGTGAAAGGAATGTGTTACTGGAAATACTCATTTACTTTCAATGATTTGGTCTTTTTCCAGACCTCTTGGTCTTGATAAAGCTTTGGTGCTGTAGGAGATAGAATGGGTCTGGGGCTTAGAGGTTGCCAAACCAAAACTTGCTTTTTGCTTTCCCTATAGGGCCTTGAGTTGTTTCTGTCTCTTGGATAGAAAATTTTTCAGAGACCTGGCTATTCTTCCAAAGCTATGGCAATTCATAGTCTCTTCTACATCTGTAGGCTGATCTGTGCCACTTGCCCTCTCTGCAGGCTCCTTGGGGCTTCTCCAGAGCACAAATAGGCAGACAGATGGTTTTTGCACCACATTTCATGGCTCTGGGCTCTCTGGTGAGGCAAACCAGATGGCAAGTTTTGAAAACATCCTTTTCCCTTCCTTGTGTGTTTTCCACCTTCCAAGTTTCCTGTGCTGCCTAACTTCCCAAATGTCCCACACAGAAATCCCATACATGCTCAGGGAAAGAGGGAGGGTATGGTGGCTGTATTTTGGTATTGTTGGTTCCTGGAAATTACTTCCTGTGCATTGGAGGAAACTTCAGGATTGTTTAGATACTCGAGAGACCAGAACCTGCTGGTTCATTGAGAGAACATCACGGGGGTTTGGAATAAATGCAGCAAGACACACTGCTGTGACTTCTACCTAACCCATTTCATCTCAGTAACAATGAAGATTTTTTCCTTTCCATTCTCCTTGACTGTTTACTCTTTGCTTTGTCTTTTTCTACATCATTTAGGATATGTGGACCATGGCTATATCTACTGTGCTGCTACAGTCAGGATTTCAAGTACTGAGAAAACTGTCTTGTTTCTAGCTTCCTTGTCATCTCTTTCCCTTTGTACTGCTGGTTAAACAACATGGCAATAGATGAAACTTTAAATACATTAGGCATTCATTTACATTTGAAGAGGGAAATAAAATATGCATGACTCACTATAATTCAGATTCATAGACTGTTTCCAGATTACATTTCTGCAATCAAAATTTGACTTTTTAAAACAGTTGTAATGACTGTAGGTGGTTGTAATTTTTTTTCTTTTTTAAGGTTTAAATGGTGGAGTTCTTAGGGCATTCAATGAACACTTCCTCATTTGATAGAAGTGATCTCTGGATTTCATTATTTCTTTTCAGAGAACTCAGGTTTGGTAAACTGTGAACATCATCAGTCCCTCTGACCTTGGGTGGGGTTGCATAGGCTGAGCCTTGATTGGAATTGGTCCCAGTGTTTATGTTCCTGAACTCAGCTCAGTCATAGCCTTTCTCTTATCTCATTTTCAATGGCTTCTTTTCTCAAACTGCTTACAGGTGTCACTTCCCTTGGAATGCAGAGTGCAATTACTGACTTTAAATTGGCTAAAACAACCTTGGTAAATACCACTTAAAGCTGCATTCCTATAACCCCCTTATGTTTTATCTTTCCTTATTTTGGTGTTCACATTATTTAGTACTGTTCCATATTACCCAAATGTAAATTACCAGAAAGGAATGGCAATGGAGTGGAACCACCGATCCTCTGTCTATAGTTCAGACTAATCTTAAAATCATTGAGCACAAACTTCATGCTGAAAGGAGATTTCTGCAGACTGTTTCCTTATCTTTCACAGTGCCGTGCAGGATTTCTGCATGTATGGGAAGGGTTGTAATTGCACATGTGAAATCTAGTGCAGATCCTGGAGTCCTTTGAGAGAAGCAATAGTGAAGTTTTTAGGTAGTGAAGACTTGTGCTGGACGGAGATGGAACTGGTGAAGGAGTGATCTGTTAATATCAAATGCCAGAAGATTAGAAAAATGTGTCTTCTGAAAACACTTGAAGGGGAATGGCCACTGTACTCTGTTTCCTTTGGCCACTTGCACTTAATGAATTCCCTTGGAATAGCAGCTCTGCTACTGAACTGAGCTGTGCACCATGCTGGTTAGTTTTGTGTGCCCTGTGGACAGAGAATGAAAATTCTAATGCGTGATTTCTGTGTCAAGCCAGCACAGCTTCATTACCTGGCTGAGCTGCACAGTGCACCTGTGGAATAGAGACTGCATCTCCCCAGGGTACAGTGCTTCTCACCCTGAATCCTCTGCTTTATTTATTAGGAATTGTGTGACCAGCAGGAGTAGGGAGGTCATTCTTCCCCTGTACTCGGCGCTGGTGAGACCACATCTTGAGTACTGTGTCCAGTTCTGGGCCCCTCAGTTTAGGAAGGACATTGAGATGCTTGAGCGTGTCCAGAGGAGGGCAATGAGGCTGGTGAGGGGCTTGGAACACAAGCCCTATGAGGAACGTTTGAAGGAGCTGGGGTTGTTTAACCTGGAGAAGAGGAGGCTTAGAGGTGACCTTATTGCTCTCTACAACTTCCTGAAGGGAGGCTGTAGACAGGTGGGGGTCGGTCTCTTCCACCGGGCAGCAACTGACAGAACAAGGGGACACAGTCTCAAGCTACGTCAGGGAAGGTACAGGTTAGATATTAGGAAAAAAATTTTCACTGAAAGAATAATAAAGCACTGGAATAGTCTTCCCAGGGAGGTGGTGGAGTCACCATCTCTGGATGTGTTTAAAAAAAGACTGGACATGGCACTTGGTGCTATAGTCTAGTTGAGGTGTTAAGGCATAGGTTGGACTCGATGATCTTAGAGGTCTCTTCCAACCTCATTATTCTGTGATTGAGATGGTTCCAGATGCTTCTCCTGCAAGGGAAAGCATCTTGTGTGCTGCTTCTGTGATGCTAGAGAAGAGGGAGGAAAAGCTCCCTGTGCTCAGCTGCTGACCAACAATCAGGATGCTGCATTATTAGTCATGGGTGTGCCTGAGCTGAATGTACCTGCTGAACTTCCTGGGAATCCAGGAAGGTGACAGAGACAGTCTCTCAAGAAAATTTTATAGCAATCATTCCCTCAATGATGTGCATATGGCAATTTTGGAGTTCATATTTTCTTTTAGAAGCTTATACCATATTTGTGGTTTCCCTTCTGGATTATGCTAAGGCCTGACTGAGCAGGGATGGGGAAGAGGGCATGTAAAGATGCTAAATGAGAAGTGTGAGCCTAAGAGATGTGGGACAGTTTGACCTGGAAGTCAGACTATTTTTCTTTACCTGGTTTTTGTGTTCTGCTGTTCTCAGCAGCCACCAAAGGCTGATCTTTCATACTGGAGCTGGACTCTATTCTGAGCTTATCTACAGCTTTGAGGTCTGTGTGTGGGTGCTGCCTCTTGGAAATGCTCCTGGGACATGGCCAGCTGTGGGCTGAGTCTTCAAGCTGTGTAGGTTTGTGGTACAGGGGTACTAGTACATGACATACAAGCAAATCGTGTGAGTACCATATGGATAATGGCTATTTATTAATATTCCCTATTCTCTGGATGACTTTTGGCAAACATAACAGCTGGACTGCCCTATAAAGAAATTGAAATGATTTCTTGGAATGGAGATACTCACTTTTTCTGTGAAAATTTTGTAGAAGGCACATTACCTGCAAGGGTTTGCTGTTTTCCACAGATCCTGATCTCTTGGAGTTTTATTTCTGTTGTGGATTCATGTGAGGCTTAGGAAAGCCATGTGTAACCCAGCAGGTGGTTGTCAACTTTATCATGCTGGCAAGGTGTGGCAGCAGGATGAAAGTCAAGAATTATCTTCCCTATTGATTTAATGTAACCTCTATTCAGCTGAGAGCACAGTTGAATGCAGATACACAGCTCTTCCTGGCTGTGTGGTCCTTCTATTCCCTAATATGGGTGATAGTGAATAGGAATATAAATCCTAACTGCCAGGGTGCATCCTCTTTTGA
Organism: Vidua macroura; assembly: GCF_024509145.1. Classification (NCBI taxonomy): domain Eukaryota; kingdom Metazoa; phylum Chordata; class Aves; order Passeriformes; family Viduidae; genus Vidua; species Vidua macroura. The sequence continues at coordinate 11,745,492 of NC_071578.1, read as the reverse complement.
ACCTGTGCCATTGTGTCATGTTCTAAAAAGTTCTTTTGTGTCTCATTTAGAAATTCCAGCTGTGGGAGTTTAGTTCACCTGTAAATGAAGAGATTGCAGGAGATGGGAATAGCTACAAAATGTCCTTTCTTTTTTTTTTTTTTTGTCCTGAGATGCTCCTGTGCTCATTCACCAGCCAGGGTTAAGTGGTAGACTTGCTCCCAGCTGAGCTGAAATGACAGTACTGCACAGAGCTTTTTAATCAAACAGCTGATCTTGGTATCAGTGTTGGGATGTTATGTTTTGAAGCTCCTCCGTTTCCTAGTTTCCTAATGCCCTTATGATATCTGTCCTTGCAAAAGCTCTGTGGTGTGTTTGGAAGTGGCACGGTGCTTTTCATGATCTTAAGCATGCCTATTAAAACAAAAAAAAGGCCATATTGAAAATCCATTTTCTCCTTGCAGGTCTTGAGCAATTTTGTAAGATATAATAAGATGAGCAATCTGGTTCTGGCAGTGAAAAGAACAGATGCCAAGCTATAATTTCCCTTACCAGAAAATGCTGTGGAGTCACTTTGTGTTGTAGAAAGAAGAATCTCTGTTATTAATAGAGGACAGTTAAAACTTGGAGTCCTGAGAGCACACACTTCATCTGGTCTGTGCCATATGGAGGATGGTAGGCAGGGAGACATCCTGGCCAGCCAGGAGAGATTCCAACATCTTGGAGTGTAAGAGGTTGTCTGTACCTTGACTTAGCAGCAGAAACTGCTGGGTAGCACATCTGATAACACCAAGGAGTTGTGTTTCTGATTATAGGAACTGGTTCTATATTTTTTGAAGGCTGGCCTCCATGGAAAATGGCAGAGCAAAGCTGGAATTACTCAATTGCATTGAACTGGTAACTGAGGGGCCCTTTTCACACTTTTCAGATGAACAGATTCAAGGAATTGGTAAAAAAAAGTATCTTCAGAATGCTGAAATTTGCCTTTGAGAAAATGTACTTTTTCTTATCTCCAGAAATATTCTGGGTGCTTCATTATCCCCACCTCCTTGCCAAGGTCAGACACCAATAAGCTTCTGGAACAATACATTTGCCCACTTGTTCTGGGGATACAGATGTGCAGCACTGGTGGTTGGTGCTGAGTCACAGGGCTAAATTCACAGCTGAATTTACTATATTTTAATATCCCTGGGCTGGCAAGCCCTAACATGTTTAAGCAGTTTGGAACTTGTTCCCTATTCTGTCCACCTCTCTTCTTATTATGCTTGTGTTAAGTGTTGGGTCACAAGTAACTTGTTTTTCTGCAGGCTGTTGCAGAGATAACATTGCACGCTCAGCATCATCAGATTTGTTCATCTCCATTAACTGATGGGCTTATGCTTTCCTTTCCTGTCTTCTTTTAATGTATTTATAGAGCCTCCTTTGTTGCCTTTATGTCCTTGTTAGTTGTAATTCAACTTGTGCCTTAGCCTTTCTGATTTATCCCTGCTTGCTTATGCTAGTCCTTTATACTTTGAGATGCTTGTCCTTGTTCCCACTTTCTATACAGTTGCTTTTTGATTGTTCAGCCTTTAAAGTGCTCCTAATGTAACCATATTGGTTTCAAGCTATGTTCACTAGCTTTGCTCTGTACCAGGATAGGCTGCTATTGTGCTTTTTGTACAGTCCCTTTCAGCACTACCAGATCCTCTGCATTCCTCCCTACCTTAGATTATCTTCCCAAGACACCATCCCTCACAGTTCTGAATGTATTCAAGTGTGATGCTTTTTTTTTTTTTTTAAAGTCCACTGTTCTCATTCTCCTGGACTCTTTCCCTTCCTCTGCTGTCTTATGATCACTTTCATCTGCCTTGCTTTCCATCTTTCAGTCCTTAACAGTTTCTCCTTATTGGAATCAAATCTAAATTCCCACTACTTAGTATAGTTTACCTCAGCTTTTAAAACAAAGACTTATCACCATCACAAAGAACCTAGACTCTGTTTCATGCTGCACTGTTTTCAGTAACCAATATCCTCCAGCGAAGGTGAAACTTCGGCTATTTACCCAGAAAAGACTCATCCACTTGATTCTCTCTGGATAATTCTCTTCTTCCTGCTTTTTCTTGAGCAAGAGATCTGGAACAGGACCTGACATTTCTGTGTCTGAGCTTCAAGCAAGCATTGCTGCCATGAAGTGAAGCACCCCTTCTCTTTTTCTATTGTTATTCCCCCAAATAGATGTGTTTATAGCTTCCCTTTTTTCTGAGTTCTTATTTCTTAGAACATCATTTGAAGTAGGGAAAAATTCCAGTGTTAGACACCAAGTAAGTAAAATCAGAATAGGAGCCTTTATAATCCCAACCAGAAATTGTTTTTTCCTTCGCAGTGGGCTTTGAGCTACAGTGAAACATCTCTGCACATTATTGGGATCCAATACAAAAGCTGATAAACTAAAGCTGGTGTGTTATACCTTTGCTTTAAATGCTGTCTGCCCCTCTCCTTAACAGGCTGTTTCAGAGAATGTATTTCCTGTGTCATTTGAGGCTTCTCCTCTGATGCTACTTATAAATGATAGGATGAGAAGCAGCCTTACATTGCACAGGTGAAACCTAGATTGGATATTAGGAAAAGTTTCTTCACTGAAAGGGTATGGAGCACTGGAAAAGGTTGCCCAGGAAAGTGGTTCACCAGCTTTGAGATATTTGGAAGATGTGGTTTGGTGGTGGTCTGGACTGTGTTAGTTTTACAGCTGGATTTGATCTTAAAGGTCTTTCCAACCTAAATGTTTCTGTGTTTCTTCTTGTTTCTTCAGAGCAGAGTT